>NC_058523.1:1118070-1490761 GCF_904849725.1 Hordeum vulgare subsp. vulgare | reverse complement strand
TTTTGGCCTATTTTGGCCGTTTTTGTATGATATTAGTCACTGATTTTGGGTCCCACTACGATCCGAACATTTCGGGAACCCCGGGGTTCGGTTACGTGGAACCTCGTCAAAACTCGCAGTTTTGGTCTATTCCAGCTTGTTTTGTATGTTATTATTCACTGATATTGGGTCGCACTGCGGTGTGAACGTTTCGAGAACCCCAAGGTCCGGTTACAGGGAACTCGTCAAAACTCGATGTTTTGGCCTATTCTTGCTAGTTTTGTAGGCTATTACGCACCGATTTTGGGTCCTCCTGCAATTCGAATTTTTTGGGAACCCAGGGTTCGGTTAAGGAGAACTCGTCAAAACTCGCAGTTTTGGCCTATTCTGGCCAGGTTTGTATGCTATTAGTCACTGATTTTGGGCCCTCCTGCGATCCTACCGTTTCAGAAAGCCCGGGGTCCGGTTATGGAGAACTCGTCCAAACTCACGGTTTTGGCCTTTTCCGACCAGTTTTCTATGCTACTAGTCACTGATATTGGGTCCCGCTGTGATCCAAACGTTTCGGGAACCCCGGGGTCCGGTTACGGAGAATTCGGCGAAACTCGCAGTTTCGGCCTATTGTGGCCGGTTTTGTATGCTATTAGTCACTAATTTTGGGTCCAATTACGATCCGAACGTTTTGGGAACCCCGAGGTCCGATTACGTGGAACTCATCAGAACTCGCAGTTTTGGCCTATTCCTGCTAGTTTTGTATGTGAGTACTCCCTGATTTTGGGTCCCACTGTGGTGTAAATGTTTCGGGAACACCAAGGTCCGGTTACGGGGAACTCGTCAGAAATCCTAGTTTTGGCCTATTGTGGCCAGTTTAGTATGCTATTGCTTACAGATTTTGGGCCCCGCTGCAATCCTAAAATTTCGGGAACCTCGGGGTCCGGTTACGGGGAACTCGTCAAAACTCGTAGTTGGGGCCTATTCCGGCCGGTTTTGTAAGCTATTAGTCCTTGATTTTGGGTACCGTTGCGATCCGAACGTTTCGTGAACCCCAAGGTCCGGTTATGGAGAAGTCGGCAAAACTCGCACTTTTGGCCTATTTTGGCCGTTTTTGTATGATATTAGTCACTGATTTTGGGTCCCACTACGATCCGAACATTTCGGGAACCCCGGGGTTCGGTTACGTGGAACTCGTCAAAACTCGCAGTTTTGGTCTATTCCAGCTTGTTTTGTATGTTATTATTCACTGATATTGGGTCGCACTGCGGTGTGAACGTTCGAGAACCCCAAGGTCCGGTTACAGGGAACTCGTCAAAACTCGATGTTTTGGCCTATTCTTGCTAGTTTTGTAGGCTATTACGCACCGATTTTGGGTCCTCCTGCAATTCGAATTTTTTGGGAACCCAGGGTTCGGTTAAGGAGAACTCGTCAAAACTCGCAGTTTTGGCCTATTCTGGCCAGGTTTGTATGCTATTAGTCACTGATTTTGGGCCCTCCTGCGATCCTACCGTTTCAGAAAGCCCGGGGTCCGGTTATGGAGAACTCGTCCAAACTCACGGTTTTGGCCTTTTCCGACCAGTTTTCTATGCTACTAGTCACTGATATTGGGTCCCGCTGTGATCCAAACGTTTCGGGAACCCCGGGGTCCGGTTACGGAGAATTCGGCGAAACTCGCAGTTTCGGCCTATTGTGGCCGGTTTTGTATGCTATTAGTCACTAATTTTGGGTCCAATTACGATCCGAACGTTTTGGGAACCCCGAGGTCCGATTACGTGGAACTCATCAGAACTCGCAGTTTTGGCCTATTCCTGCTAGTTTTGTATGTGAGTACTCCCTGATTTTGGGTCCCACTGTGGTGTAAATGTTTCGGGAACACCAAGGTCCGGTTACGGGGAACTCGTCAAAAATCCTAGTTTTGGCCTATTGTGGCCAGTTTAGTATGCTATTGCTTACAGATTTTGGGCCCCGCTGCAATCCTAAAATTTCGGGAACCTCGGGTTCCGGTTACGGGGAACTCGTCAAAACTCGTAGTTGGGGCCTATTCCGGCCGGTTTTGTAAGCTATTAGTCCTTGATTTTGGGTACCGTTGCGATCCGAACGTTTCGTGAACCCCAAGGTCCGGTTATGGAGAACTCGGCAAAACTCGCACTTTTGGCCTATTTTGGCCGTTTTTGTATGATATTAGTCACTGATTTTGGGTCCCACTACGATCCGAACATTTCGGGAACCCCGGGGTTCGGTTACGTGGAACTCGTCAAAACTCGCAGTTTTGGTCTATTCCAGCTTGTTTTGTATGTTATTATTCACTGATATTGGGTCGCACTGCGGTGTGAACGTTTCGAGAACCCCAAGGTCCGGTTACAGGGAACTCGTCAAAACTCGATGTTTTGGCCTATTCTCGCTAGTTTTGTAGGCTATTACGCACCGATTTTGGGTCCTCCTGCAATTCGAATTTTTGGGAACCCAGGGTTCGGTTAAGGAGAACTCGTCAAAACTCGCAGTTTTGGCCTATTCTGGCCAGGTTTGTATGCTATTAGTCACTGATTTTGGGCCCTCCTGCGATCCTACCGTTTCAGAAAGCCCGGGGTCCGGTTATGGAGAACTCGTCCAAACTCACGGTTTTGGCCTATTCCGACCAGTTTTCTATGCTACTAGTCACTGATATTGGGTCCCGCTGTGATCCAAACGTTTCGGGAACCCCGGGGTCCGGTTACGGAGAATTCGGCGAAACTCGCAGTTTCGGCCTATTGTGGCCGGTTTTGTATGCTATTAGTCACTAATTTTGGGTCCAATTACGATCCGAACGTTTTGGGAACCCCGAGGTCCGATTACGTGGAACTCATCAGAACTCGCAGTTTTGGCCTATTCCTGCTAGTTTTGTATGTGAGTACTCCCTGATTTTGGGTCCCACTGTGGTGTAAATGTTTCGGGAACACCAAGGTCCGGTTACGGGGAACTCGTCAAAAATCCTAGTTTTGGCCTATTGTGGCCAGTTTAGTATGCTATTGCTTACAGATTTTGGGCCCCGCTGCAATCCTAAAATTTCGGGAACCTCGGGGTCCGGTTACGGGGAACTCGTCAAAACTCGTAGTTGGGGCCTATTCCGGCCGGTTTTGTAAGCTATTAGTCCTTGATTTTGGGTACCGTTGCGATCCGAACGTTTCGTGAACCCCAAGGTCCGGTTATGGAGAACTCGGCAAAACTCGCACTTTTGGCCTATTTTGGCCGTTTTTGTATGATATTAGTCACTGATTTTGGGTCCCACTACGATCCGAACATTTCGGGAACCCCGGGGTTCGGTTACGTGGAACTCGTCAAAACTCGCAGTTTTGGTCTATTCCAGCTTGTTTTGTATGTTATTATTCACTGATATTGGGTCGCACTGCGGTGTGAACGTTTCGAGAACCCCAAGGTCCGGTTACAGGGAACTCGTCAAAACTCGATGTTTTGGCCTATTCTCGCTAGTTTTGTAGGCTATTACGCACCGATTTTGGGTCCTCCTGCAATTCGAATTTTTGGGAACCCAGGGTTCGGTTAAGGAGAACTCGTCAAAACTCGCAGTTTTGGCCTATTCTGGCCAGGTTTGTATGCTATTAGTCACTGATTTTGGGCCCTCCTGCGATCCTACCGTTTCAGAAAGCCCGGGGTCCGGTTATGGAGAACTCGTCCAAACTCACGGTTTTGGCCTATTCCGACCAGTTTTCTATGCTACTAGTCACTGATATTGGGTCCCGCTGTGATCCAAACGTTTCGGGAACCCCGGGGTCCGGTTACGGAGAATTCGGCGAAACTCGCAGTTTCGGCCTATTGTGGCCGGTTTTGTATGCTATTAGTCACTAATTTTGGGTCCAATTACGATCCGAACGTTTTGGGAACCCCGAGGTCCGATTACGTGGAACTCATCAGAACTCGCAGTTTTGGCCTATTCCTGCTAGTTTTGTATGTGAGTACTCCCTGATTTTGGGTCCCACTGTGGTGTAAATGTTTCGGGAACACCAAGGTCCGGTTACGGGGAACTCGTCAAAAATCCTAGTTTTGGCCTATTGTGGCCAGTTTAGTATGCTATTGCTTACAGATTTTGGGCCCCCGCTGCAATCCTAAAATTTCGGGAACCTCGGGGTCCGGTTACGGGGAACTCGTCAAAACTCGTAGTTGGGGCCTATTCCGGCCGGTTTTGTAAGCTATTAGTCCTTGATTTTGGGTACCGTTGCGATCCGAACGTTTCGTGAACCCCAAGGTCCGGTTATGGAGAACTCGGCAAAACTCGCACTTTTGGCCTATTTTGGCCGTTTTTGTATGATATTAGTCACTGATTTTGGGTCCCACTACGATCCGAACATTTCGGGAACCCCGGGGTTCGGTTACGTGGAACTCGTCAAAACTCGCAGTTTTGGTCTATTCCAGCTTGTTTTGTATGTTATTATTCACTGATATTGGGTCGCACTGCGGTGTGAACGTTTCGAGAACCCCAAGGTCCGGTTACAGGGAACTCGTCAAAACTCGATGTTTTGGCCTATTCTCGCTAGTTTTGTAGGCTATTACGCACCGATTTTGGGTCCTCCTGCAATTCGAATTTTTGGGAACCCAGGGTTCGGTTAAGGAGAACTCGTCAAAACTCGCAGTTTTGGCCTATTCTGGCCAGGTTTGTATGCTATTAGTCACTGATTTTGGGCCCTCCTGCGATCCTACCGTTTCAGAAAGCCCGGGGTCCGGTTATGGAGAACTCGTCCAAACTCACGGTTTTGGCCTATTCCGACCAGTTTTCTATGCTACTAGTCACTGATATTGGGTCCCGCTGTGATCCAAACGTTTCGGGAACCCCGGGGTCCGGTTACGGAGAATTCGGCGACACTCGCAGTTTCGGCCTATTGTGGCCGGTTTTGTATGCTATTAGTCACTAATTTTGGGTCCAATTACGATCCGAACGTTTTGGGAACCCCGAGGTCCGATTACGTGGAACTCATCAGAACTCGCAGTTTTGGCCTATTCCTGCTAGTTTTGTATGTGAGTACTCCCTGATTTTGGGTCCCACTGTGGTGTAACTGTTTCGGGAACACCAAGGTCCGGTTACGGGGAACTCGTCAGAAATCCTAGTTTTGGCCTATTGTGGCCAGTTTAGTATGCTATTGCTTACAGATTTTGGGCCCCGCTGCAATCCTAAAATTTCGGGAACCTCGGGGTCCGGTTACGGGGAACTCGTCAAAACTCGTAGTTGGGGCCTATTCCGGCCGGTTTTGTAAGCTATTAGTCCTTGATTTTGGGTACCGTTGCGATCCGAACGTTTCGTGAACCCCAAGGTCCAGTTATGGAGAACTCGGCAAAACTCGCACTTTTGGCCTATTTTGGCCGTTTTTGTATGATATTAGTCACTGATTTTGGGTCCCACTACGATCCGAACATTTCGGGAACCCCGGGGTTCGGTTACGTGGAACTCGTCAAAACTCGCAGTTTTGGTCTATTCCAGCTTGTTTTGTATGTTATTATTCACTCATATTGGGTCGCACTGCGGTGTGAACGTTTCGAGAACCCCAAGGTCCGGTTACAGGGAACTCGTCAAAACTCGATGTTTTGGCCTATTCTCGCTAGTTTTGTAGGCTATTACGCACCGATTTTGGGTCCTCCTGCAATTCGAATTTTTGGGAACCCAGGGTTCGGTTAAGGAGAACTCGTCAAAACTCGCAGTTTTGGCCTATTCTGGCCAGGTTTGTATGCTATTAGTCACTGATTTTGGGCCCTCCTGCGATCCTACCGTTTCAGAAAGCCCGGGGTCCGGTTATGGAGAACTCGTCCAAACTCACGGTTTTGGCCTATTCCGACCAGTTTTCTATGCTACTAGTCACTGATATTGGGTCCCGCTGTGATCCAAACGTTTCGGGAACCCCGGGGTCCGGTTACGGAGAATTCGGCGACACTCGCAGTTTCGGCCTATTGTGGCCGGTTTTGTATGCTATTAGTCACTAATTTTGGGTCCAATTACGATCCGAACGTTTTGGGAACCCCGAGGTCCGATTACGTGGAACTCATCAGAACTCGCAGTTTTGGCCTATTCCTGCTAGTTTTGTATGTGAGTACTCCCTGATTTTGGGTCCCACTGTGGTGTAAATGTTTCGGGAACACCAAGGTCCGGTTACGGGGAACTCGTCAGAAATCCTAGTTTTGGCCTATTGTGGCCAGTTTAGTATGCTATTGCTTACAGATTTTGGGCCCCGCTGCAATCCTAAAATTTCGGGAACCTCGGGGTCCGGTTACGGGGAACTCGTCAAAACTCGTAGTTGGGGCCTATTCCGGCCGGTTTTGTAAGCTATTAGTCCTTGATTTTGGGTACCGTTGCGATCCGAACGTTTCGTGAACCCCAAGGTCCGGTTATGGAGAACTCGGCAAAACTCGCACTTTTGGCCTATTTTGGCCGTTTTTGTATGATATTAGTCACTGATTTTGGGTCCCACTACGATCCGAACATTTTGGGAACCCCGGGGTTCGGTTACGTGGAACTCGTCAAAACTCGCAGTTTTGGTCTATTCCAGCTTGTTTTGTATGTTATTATTCACTGATATTGGGTCGCACTGCGGTGTGAACGTTTCGAGAACCCCAAGGTCCGGTTACAGGGAACTCGTCAAAACTCGATGTTTTGGCCTATTCTCGCTAGTTTTGTAGGCTATTACGCACCGATTTTGGGTCCTCCTGCAATTCGAATTTTTTGGGAACCCAGGGTTCGGTTAAGGAGAACTCGTCAAAACTCGCAGTTTTGGCCTATTCTGGCCAGGTTTGTATGCTATTAGTCACTGATTTTGGGCCCTCCTGTGATCCTACCGTTTCAGAAAGCCCGGGGTCCGGTTATGGAGAACTCGTCCAAACTCACGGTTTTGGCCTTTTCCGACCAGTTTTCTATGCTACTAGTCACTGATATTGGGTCCCGCTGTGATCCAAACGTTTCGGGAACCCCGGGGTCCGGTTACGGAGAATTCGGCGAAACTCGCAGTTTCGGCCTATTGTGGCCGGTTTTGTATGCTATTAGTCACTAATTTTGGGTCCAATTACGATCCGAACGTTTTGGGAACCCCGAGGTCCGATTACGTGGAACTCATCAGAACTCGCAGTTTTGGCCTATTCCTGCTAGTTTTGTATGTGAGTACTCCCTGATTTTGGGTCCCACTGTGGTGTAAATGTTTCGGGAACACCAAGGTCCGGTTACGGGGAACTCGTCAAAAATCCTAGTTTTGGCCTATTGTGGCCAGTTTAGTATGCTATTGCTTACAGATTTTGGGCCCCGCTGCAATCCTAAAATTTCGGGAACCTCGGGGTCCGGTTACGGGGAACTCGTCAAAACTCGTAGTTGGGGCCTATTCCGGCCGGTTTTGTAAGCTATTAGTCCTTGATTTTGGGTACCGTTGCGATCCGAACGTTTCGTGAACCCCAAGGTCCGGTTATGGAGAACTCGGCAAAACTCGCACTTTTGGCCTATTTTGGCCGTTTTTGTATGATATTAGTCACTGATTTTGGGTCCCACTACGATCCGAACATTTCGGGAACCCCGGGGTTTGGTTACGTGGAACTCGTCAAAACTCGCAGTTTTGGTCTATTCCAGCTTGTTTTGTATGTTATTATTCACTGATATTGGGTCGCACTGCGGTGTGAACGTTTCGAGAACCCCAAGGTCCGGTTACAGGGAACTCGTCAAAACTCGATGTTTTGGCCTATTCTCGCTAGTTTTGTAGGCTATTACGCACCGATTTTGGGTCCTCCTGCAATTCGAATTTTTGGGAACCCAGGGTTCGGTTAAGGAGAACTCGTCAAAACTCGCAGTTTTGGCCTATTCTGGCCAGGTTTGTATGCTATTAGTCACTGATTTTGGGCCCTCCTGCGATCCTACCGTTTCAGAAAGCCCGGGGTCCGGTTATGGAGAACTGGTCCAAACTCACGGTTTTGGCCTATTCCGACCAGTTTTCTATGCTACTAGTCACTGATATTGGGTCCCGCTGTGATCCAAACGTTTCGGGAACCCCGGGGTCCGGTTACGGAGAATTCGGCGAAACTCGCAGTTTCGGCCTATTGTGGCCGGTTTTGTATGCTATTAGTCACTAATTTTGGGTCCAATTACGATCCGAACATTTTGGGAACCCCGAGGTCCGATTACGTGGAACTCATCAGAACTCGCAGTTTTGGCCTATTCCTCCTAGTTTTGTATGTGAGTACTCCCTGATTTTGGGTCCCACTGTGGTGTAAATGTTTCGGGAACACCAAGGTCCGGTTACGGGGAACTCGTCAAAAATCCTAGTTTTGTTCTATTGTGGCCAGTTTAGTATGCTATTGCTTACAGATTTTGGGCCCCGCTGCAATCCAAAAATTTCGGGAACCTCGGGGTCCGGTTACGGGGAACTCGTCAAAACTCGTAGTTGGGGCCTATTCCGGCCGGTTTTGTAAGCTATTAGTCCTTGATTTTGGGTACCGTTGCGATCCGAACGTTTCGTGAACCCCAAGGTCCGGTTATGGAGAACTCGGCAAAACTCGCACTTTTGGCCTATTTTGGCCGTTTTTTTATGATATTAGTCACTGATTTTGGGTCCCACTACGATCCGAACATTTCGGGAACCCCGGGGTTCGGTTACGTGGAACTCGTCAAAACTCGCAGTTTTGGTCTATTCCAGCTTGTTTTGTATGTTATTATTCACTGATATTGGGTCGCACTGCGGTGTGAACGTTTCGAGAACCCCAAGGTCCGGTTACAGGGAACTCGTCAAAACTCGATGTTTTGGCCTATTCTCGCTAGTTTTGTAGGCTATTACGCACCGATTTTGGGTCCTCCTGCAATTCGAATTTTTTGGGAACCCAGGGTTCGGTTAAGGAGAACTCATCACAACTCGCAGTTTTGGCCTATTCTGGCCAGGTTTGTATGCTATTAGTCACTGATTTTGGGCCCTCCTCCGATCCTACCGTTTCAGAAAGCCCGGGGTCCGCTTATGGAGAACTCGTCCAAACTCACGGTTTTGGCCTATTCCGACCAGTTTTCTATGCTACTAGTCACTGATATTGGGTCCCACTGTGATCCAAACGTTTCGGGAACCCCGAGATCCGGTTACGGAGAATTCGGCGAAACTCGCAGTTTCGGCCTATTGTGGCCGGTTTTGTATGCTATTAGTCACTAATTTTGGGTCCAATTACGATCCGAACGTTTTGGGAACCCCGAGGTCCGATTACGTGGAACTCATCAGAACTCGCAGTTTTGGCCTATTCCTGCTAGTTTTGTATGTGAGTACTCCCTGATTTTGGGTCCCACTGTGGTGTAAATGTTTCGGGAACACCAAGGTCCGGTTACGGGGAACTCGTCAAAAATCCTAGTTTTGTTCTATTGTGGCCAGTTTAGTATGCTATTGCTTACAGATTTTGGGCCCCGCTGCAATCCAAAAATTTCGGGAACCTCGGGGTCCGGTTACGGGGAACTCGTCAAAACTCGTAGTTGGGGCCTATTCCGGCCGGTTTTGTAAGCTATTAGTCCTTGATTTTGGGTACCGTTGCGATCTGAACGTTTCATGAACCCCAAGGTCCGGTTATGGAGAACTCGGCAAAACTCGCACTTTTGGCCTATTTTGGCCGTTTTTGTATGATATTAGTCACTCATTTTGGGTCCCACTACGATCCGAACATTTCGGGAACCCCGGGGTTCGGTTACGTGGAACTCGTCAAAACTCGCAGTTTTGGTCTATTCCAGCTTGTTTTGTATGTTATTATTCACTGATATTGGGTCGCACTGCGGTGTGAACGTTTCGAGAACCCCAAGGTCCGGTTACAGGGAACTCGTCAAAACTCGATGTTTTGGCCTATTCTCGCTAGTTTTGTAGGCTATTACGCACCGATTTTGGGTCCTCCTGCAATTCGAATTTTTTGGGAACCCAGGGTTCGGTTAAGGAGAACTCGTCACAACTCGCAGTTTTGGCCTATTCTGGCCAGGTTTGTATGCTATTAGTCACTGATTTTGGGCCCTCCTGCGATCCTACCGTTTCAGAAAGCCCGGGGTCCGGTTATGGAGAACTCGTCCAAACTCACGGTTTTGGCCTATTCCGACCAGTTTTCTATGCTACTAGTCACTGATATTGGGTCCCGCTGTGATCCAAACGTTTCGGGAACCCCGGGGTCCGGTTACGGAGAGTTCGGCGAAACTCGCAGTTTCGGCCTATTGTGGCCGGTTTTGTATGCTATTAGTCACTAATTTTGGGTCCAATTACGATCCGAAGGTTTTGGGAACCCCGAGGTCCGATTACGTGGAACTCATCAGAACTCGCAGTTTTGGCCTATTCCTGCTAGTTTTGTATGTGAGTACTCCCTGATTTTGGGTCCCACTGTGGTGTAACTGTTTCGGGAACACCAAGGTCCGGTTACGGGGAACTCGTCAGAAATCCTAGTTTTGGCCTATTGTGGCCAGTTTAGTATGCTATTGCTTACAGATTTTGGGCCCCGCTGCAATCCTAAAATTTCGGGAACCTCGGGGTCCGGTTACGGGGAACTCGTCAAAACTCGTAGTTGGGGCCTATTCCGGCCGGTTTTGTAAGCTATTAGTCCTTGATTTTGGGTACCGTTGCGATCCGAACGTTTCGTGAACCCCAAGGTCCAGTTATGGAGAACTCGGCAAAACTCGCACTTTTGGCCTATTTTGGCCGTTTTTGTATGATATTAGTCACTGATTTTGGGTCCCACTACGATCCGAACATTTCGGGAACCCCGGGGTTCGGTTACGTGGAACTCGTCAAAACTCGCAGTTTTGGTCTATTCCAGCTTGTTTTGTATGTTATTATTCACTCATATTGGGTCGCACTGCGGTGTGAACGTTTCGAGAACCCCAAGGTCCGGTTACAGGGAACTCGTCAAAACTCGATGTTTTGGCCTATTCTCGCTAGTTTTGTAGGCTATTACGCACCGATTTTGGGTCCTCCTGCAATTCGAATTTTTGGGAACCCAGGGTTCGGTTAAGGAGAACTCGTCAAAACTCGCAGTTTTGGCCTATTCTGGCCAGGTTTGTATGCTATTAGTCACTGATTTTGGGCCCTCCTGCGATCCTACCGTTTCAGAAAGCCCGGGGTCCGGTTATGGAGAACTCGTCCAAACTCACGGTTTTGGCCTATTCCGACCAGTTTTCTATGCTACTAGTCACTGATATTGGGTCCCGCTGTGATCCAAACGTTTCGGGAACCCCGGGGTCCGGTTACGGAGAATTCGGCGACACTCGCAGTTTCGGCCTATTGTGGCGGTTTTGTATGCTATTAGTCACTAATTTTGGGTCCAATTACGATCCGAACGTTTTGGGAACCCCGAGGTCCGATTACGTGGAACTCATCAGAACTCGCAGTTTTGGCCTATTCCTGCTAGTTTTGTATGTGAGTACTCCCTGATTTTGGGTCCCACTGTGGTGTAAATGTTTCGGGAACACCAAGGTCCGGTTACGGGGAACTCGTCAGAAATCCTAGTTTTGGCCTATTGTGGCCAGTTTAGTATGCTATTGCTTACAGATTTTGGGCCCCGCTGCAATCCTAAAATTTCGGGAACCTCGGGGTCCGGTTACGGGGAACTCGTCAAAACTCGTAGTTGGGGCCTATTCCGGCCGGTTTTGTAAGCTATTAGTCCTTGATTTTGGGTACCGTTGCGATCCGAACGTTTCGTGAACCCCAAGGTCCGGTTATGGAGAACTCGGCAAAACTCGCACTTTTGGCCTATTTTGGCCGTTTTTGTATGATATTAGTCACTGATTTTGGGTCCCACTACGATCCGAACATTTTGGGAACCCCGGGGTTCGGTTACGTGGAACTCGTCAAAACTCGCAGTTTTGGTCTATTCCAGCTTGTTTTGTATGTTATTATTCACTGATATTGGGTCGCACTGCGGTGTGAACGTTTCGAGAACCCCAAGGTCCGGTTACAGGGAACTCGTCAAAACTCGATGTTTTGGCCTATTCTCGCTAGTTTTGTAGGCTATTACGCACCGATTTTGGGTCCTCCTGCAATTCGAATTTTTTGGGAACCCAGGGTTCGGTTAAGGAGAACTCGTCAAAACTCGCAGTTTTGGCCTATTCTGGCCAGGTTTGTATGCTATTAGTCACTGATTTTGGGCCCTCCTGTGATCCTACCGTTTCAGAAAGCCCGGGGTCCGGTTATGGAGAACTCGTCCAAACTCACGGTTTTGGCCTTTTCCGACCAGTTTTCTATGCTACTAGTCACTGATATTGGGTCCCGCTGTGATCCAAACGTTTCGGGAACCCCGGGGTCCGGTTACGGAGAATTCGGCGAAACTCGCAGTTTCGGCCTATTGTGGCCGGTTTTGTATGCTATTAGTCACTAATTTTGGGTCCAATTACGATCCGAACGTTTTGGGAACCCCGAGGTCCGATTACGTGGAACTCATCAGAACTCGCAGTTTTGGCCTATTCCTGCTAGTTTTGTATGTGAGTACTCCCTGATTTTGGGTCCCACTGTGGTGTAAATGTTTCGGGAACACCAAGGTCCGGTTACGGGGAACTCGTCAAAAATCCTAGTTTTGGCCTATTGTGGCCAGTTTAGTATGCTATTGCTTACAGATTTTGGGCCCCGCTGCAATCCTAAAATTTCGGGAACCTCGGGGTCCGGTTACGGGGAACTCGTCAAAACTCGTAGTTGGGGCCTATTCCGGCCGGTTTTGTAAGCTATTAGTCCTTGATTTTGGGTACCGTTGCGATCCGAACGTTTCGTGAACCCCAAGGTCCGGTTATGGAGAACTCGGCAAAACTCGCACTTTTGGCCTATTTTGGCCGTTTTTGTATGATATTAGTCACTGATTTTGGGTCCCACTACGATCCGAACATTTCGGGAACCCCGGGGTTTGGTTACGTGGAACTCGTCAAAACTCGCAGTTTTGGTCTATTCCAGCTTGTTTTGTATGTTATTATTCACTGATATTGGGTCGCACTGCGGTGTGAACGTTTCGAGAACCCCAAGGTCCGGTTACAGGGAACTCGTCAAAACTCGATGTTTTGGCCTATTCTCGCTAGTTTTGTAGGCTATTACGCACCGATTTTGGGTCCTCCTGCAATTCGAATTTTTGGGAACCCAGGGTTCGGTTAAGGAGAACTCGTCAAAACTCGCAGTTTTGGCCTATTCTGGCCAGGTTTGTATGCTATTAGTCACTGATTTTGGGCCCTCCTGCGATCCTACCGTTTCAGAAAGCCCGGGGTCCGGTTATGGAGAACTGGTCCAAACTCACGGTTTTGGCCTATTCCGACCAGTTTTCTATGCTACTAGTCACTGATATTGGGTCCCGCTGTGATCCAAACGTTTCGGGAACCCCGGGGTCCGGTTACGGAGAATTCGGCGAAACTCGCAGTTTCGGCCTATTGTGGCCGGTTTTGTATGCTATTAGTCACTAATTTTGGGTCCAATTACGATCCGAACATTTTGGGAACCCCGAGGTCCGATTACGTGGAACTCATCAGAACTCGCAGTTTTGGCCTATTCCTCCTAGTTTTGTATGTGAGTACTCCCTGATTTTGGGTCCCACTGTGGTGTAAATGTTTCGGGAACACCAAGGTCCGGTTACGGGGAACTCGTCAAAAATCCTAGTTTTGTTCTATTGTGGCCAGTTTAGTATGCTATTGCTTACAGATTTTGGGCCCCGCTGCAATCCAAAAATTTCGGGAACCTCGGGGTCCGGTTACGGGGAACTCGTCAAAACTCGTAGTTGGGGCCTATTCCGGCCGGTTTTGTAAGCTATTAGTCCTTGATTTTGGGTACCGTTGCGATCCGAACGTTTCGTGAACCCCAAGGTCCGGTTATGGAGAACTCGGCAAAACTCGCACTTTTGGCCTATTTTGGCCGTTTTTTTATGATATTAGTCACTGATTTTGGGTCCCACTACGATCCGAACATTTCGGGAACCCCGGGGTTCGGTTACGTGGAACTCGTCAAAACTCGCAGTTTTGGTCTATTCCAGCTTGTTTTGTATGTTATTATTCACTGATATTGGGTCGCACTGCGGTGTGAACGTTTCGAGAACCCCAAGGTCCGGTTACAGGGAACTCGTCAAAACTCGATGTTTTGGCCTATTCTCGCTAGTTTTGTAGGCTATTACGCACCGATTTTGGGTCCTCCTGCAATTCGAATTTTTTGGGAACCCAGGGTTCGGTTAAGGAGAACTCATCACAACTCGCAGTTTTGGCCTATTCTGGCCAGGTTTGTATGCTATTAGTCACTGATTTTGGGCCCTCCTCCGATCCTACCGTTTCAGAAAGCCCGGGGTCCGCTTATGGAGAACTCGTCCAAACTCACGGTTTTGGCCTATTCCGACCAGTTTTCTATGCTACTAGTCACTGATATTGGGTCCCACTGTGATCCAAACGTTTCGGGAACCCCGAGATCCGGTTACGGAGAATTCGGCGAAACTCGCAGTTTCGGCCTATTGTGGCCGGTTTTGTATGCTATTAGTCACTAATTTTGGGTCCAATTACGATCCGAACGTTTTGGGAACCCCGAGGTCCGATTACGTGGAACTCATCAGAACTCGCAGTTTTGGCCTATTCCTGCTAGTTTTGTATGTGAGTACTCCCTGATTTTGGGTCCCACTGTGGTGTAAATGTTTCGGGAACACCAAGGTCCGGTTACGGGGAACTCGTCAAAAATCCTAGTTTTGTTCTATTGTGGCCAGTTTAGTATGCTATTGCTTACAGATTTTGGGCCCCGCTGCAATCCAAAAATTTCGGGAACCTCGGGGTCCGGTTACGGGGAACTCGTCAAAACTCGTAGTTGGGGCCTATTCCGGCCGGTTTTGTAAGCTATTAGTCCTTGATTTTGGGTACCGTTGCGATCTGAACGTTTCATGAACCCCAAGGTCCGGTTATGGAGAACTCGGCAAAACTCGCACTTTTGGCCTATTTTGGCCGTTTTTGTATGATATTAGTCACTCATTTTGGGTCCCACTACGATCCGAACATTTCGGGAACCCCGGGGTTCGGTTACGTGGAACTCGTCAAAACTCGCAGTTTTGGTCTATTCCAGCTTGTTTTGTATGTTATTATTCACTGATATTGGGTCGCACTGCGGTGTGAACGTTTCGAGAACCCCAAGGTCCGGTTACAGGGAACTCGTCAAAACTCGATGTTTTGGCCTATTCTCGCTAGTTTTGTAGGCTATTACGCACCGATTTTGGGTCCTCCTGCAATTCGAATTTTTTGGGAACCCAGGGTTCGGTTAAGGAGAACTCGTCACAACTCGCAGTTTTGGCCTATTCTGGCCAGGTTTGTATGCTATTAGTCACTGATTTTGGGCCCTCCTGCGATCCTACCGTTTCAGAAAGCCCGGGGTCCGGTTATGGAGAACTCGTCCAAACTCACGGTTTTGGCCTATTCCGACCAGTTTTCTATGCTACTAGTCACTGATATTGGGTCCCGCTGTGATCCAAACGTTTCGGGAACCCCGGGGTCCGGTTACGGAGAGTTCGGCGAAACTCGCAGTTTCGGCCTATTGTGGCCGGTTTTGTATGCTATTAGTCACTAATTTTGGGTCCAATTACGATCCGAAGGTTTTGGGAACCCCGAGGTCCGATTACGTGGAACTCATCAGAACTCGCAGTTTTGGCCTATTCCTGCTAGTTTTGTATGTGAGTACTCCCTGATTTTGGGTCCCACTGTGGTGTAAATGTTTCGGGAACACCAAGGTCCGGTTACGGGGAACTCGTCAAAAATCCTAGTTTTGTTCTATTGTGGCCAGTTTAGTATGCTATTGCTTACAGATTTTGGGCCCCGCTGCAATCCAAACATTTCGGGAACCTCGGGGTCCGGTTACGGGGAACTCGTCAAAACTCGTAGTTGGGGCCTATTCCGGCCGGTTTTGTAAGCTATTAGTCCTTGATTTTGGGTACCGTTGCGATCCGAACGTTTCATGAACCCCAAGGTCCGGTTATGGAGAACTCGGCAAAACTCGCACTTTTGGCCTATTTTGGCCGTTTTTGTATGATATTAGTCACTCATTTTGGGTCCCACTACGATCCGAACATTTCGGGAACCCCGGGGTTCGGTTACGTGGAACTCGTCAAAACTCGCAGTTTTGGTCTATTCCAGCTTGTTTTGTATGTTATTATTCACTGATATTGGGTCGCACTGCGGTGTGAACGTTTCGAGAACCCCAAGGTCCGGTTACAGGGAACTCGTCAAAACTCGATGTTTTGGCCTATTCTCGCTAGTTTTGTAGGCTATTACGCACCGATTTTGGGTCCTCCTGCAATTCGAATTTTTTGGGAACCCACGGTTCGGTTAAGGAGAACTCGTCAAAACTCGCAGTTTTGGCCTATTCTGGCCAGGTTTGTATGCTATTAGTCACTGATTTTGGGCCCTCCTGCGATCCTACCGTTTCAGAAAGCCCGGGGTCCGGTTATGGAGAACTCGTCCAAACTCACGGTTTTGGCCTATTCCGACCAGTTTTCTATGCTAGTAGTCACTGATATTGGGTCCCGCTGTGATCCAAACGTTTCGGGAACCCCGGGGTCCGGTTACGGAGAGTTCGGCGAAACTCGCAGTTTCGGCCTATTGTGGCCGGTTTTGTATGCTATTAGTCACTAATTTTGGGTCCAATTACGATCCGAAGGTTTTGGGAACCCCGAGGTCCGATTACGTGGAACTCATCAGAACTCGTAGTTTTGGCCTATTCCTGCTAGTTTTGTATGTGAGTACTCCCTGATTTTGGGTCCCACTGTGGTGTAAATGTTTCGGGAACACCAAGGTCCGGTTACGGGGAACTCGTCAAAAATCCTAGTTTTGTTCTATTGTGGCCAGTTTAGTATGCTATTGTTTACAGATTTTGGGCCCCGCTGCAATCCAAACATTTCGGGAACCTCGGGGTCCGGTTACGGGGAACTCGTCAAAACTCGTAGTTGGGGCCTATTCCGGCCGGTTTTGTAAGCTATTAGTCCTTGATTTTGGGTACCGTTGCGATCCGAACGTTTCATGAACACCAAGGTCCGGTTATGGAGAACTCGGCAAAACTCGCACTTTTGGCCTATTTTGGCCATTTTTGTATGATATTAGTCACTCATTTTGGGTCCCACTACGATCCGAACATTTCGGGAACCCCGGGGTTCGGTTACGTGGAACTCGTCAAAACTCGCAGTTTTGGTCTATTCCAGCTTGTTTTGTATGTTATTATTCACTGATATTGGGTCGCACTGCGGTGTGAACGTTTCGAGAACCCCAAGGTCCGGTTACAGGGAACTCGTCAAAACTCGATGTTTTGGCCTATTCTCGCTAGTTTTGTAGGCTATTACGCACCGATTTTGGGTCCTCCTGCAATTCGAATTTTTTGGGAACCCAGGGTTCGGTTAAGGAGAACTCGTCAAAACTCGCAGTTTTGGCCTATTCTGGCCAGGTTTGTATGCTATTAGTCACTGATTTTGGGCCCTCCTGTGATCCTACCGTTTCAGAAAGCCCGGGGTCCGGTTATGGAGAACTCGTCCAAACTCACGGTTTTGGCCTATTCCGACCAGTTTTCTATGCTACTAGTCACTGATATTGGGTCCCGCTGTGATCCAAACGTTTCGGGAACCCCGTGGTCCGGTTACGGAGAGTTCGGCGAAACTCGCAGTTTCGGCCTATTGTGGCCGGTTTTGTATGCTATTAGTCACTAATTTTGGGTCCAATTACGATCCGAACGTTTTGGGAACCCCGAGGTCCGATTATGTGGAACTCATCAGAACTCGCAGTTTTGGTCTATTCCTGCTAGTTTTGTATGTGAGTACTCCCTGATTTTGGGTCCCACTGTGGTGTGAATGTTTCGGGAACACCGAGGTTCGGTTACAGGGAACTCGTCAAAACTCATAGTTTTGTTCTATTCTGGCTAGTTTTCTATGCTATTACGCACCGATTTTGCGTCCTCCTCCGATTCGAATGTTTCGCGAAACCCGGGGTCCTGTTACGTAGAGCTCGTCAAAACTCACAGAATTGGCCTATTCTGGCCAGGTTTGTATCCTATTAGTCACTGATTTTGGGTCCTCCTGCGATCCGAGCGTTTCAGGAACCCCGGGGAACGCTTACGGAGAACTCGTCCAAACTCGCAGTTTGGCCTCTTCCGGCCAGTTTTCTATGCTACTAGTCACTAATTTTGGGTCCCACTTTGATCCAAACGTTTCGGGAACCCACTGCGATCTGATCGTTTCGAGAACCCCATGGTCCGGTTACGGGGAACTCATCAAAACTCGCGGTTTGGGCCTATTCCGGCCTGTTTTGTATGCTACCTCTCACTGATTTTGGGTCCCACTGTGATCCGAACGTTTTGGGAACCTCGTGGTCAGGTTACGGGGAGCTCGTAACAAATTACAGTTTTAGCCTATTGTGGCCAGTTTTGTATGCTATTGCTCACTGATTTTGGGTCCCGCTGCGATTCGAACATTTTGCGAACCTCGGGGTCCGGTTACGTGGAACTCCTTAAAACACGCAGTTTTGGCCTATTGCAGCCCGTTTTCTATGCTATTAGTCACTGATTTTGAGTCCGCTGTGATCCAAGCGTTTCGGGAACCCAGGGTCCGGTTACGGGGAACTCGTAAAAAACCGCAGTTTTGACCTATTGTGTCCAGTTTTGTATGCTATTGCTCACTGATTTTGGGTCCCGCTGCGATCCGAACGTTTCGGGAACCTCGGGGTCCGGTTACGGGGAACTCGTCAAAACTCGCAGTTTGGGCCTATTCCGGTCGGTTTTTTATGCTATTAGTCCTTGATTTTGGGTCCCGTTGCGATCCGAACGTTTCGGGAACCCCAACGGCCGGTTACGGAGAACTCGGCAAAACTCGCTATTTTGGTCTATTGTGGCCAGTTTTGTATGCTATTAGTCACGGATTTTGGGTCCCACTACAATTCGAACGTTTTGGGAACCCCGGGGTCCGGTTACGTGGAGCCGTCAAACTCACAGTTATGGTCAATTCCGGCAAGTTTTGTACTCCATCCGTCCCATAATTTTTGTCTTAGATTTGTCTAGATATAAATGTATCTAGTCACGTTTTGGTATTTAGATACATCAACTTCTAGACAAATCTAGGACAAGAATTTTGGGACGGAGGGAGTATGTTATTACTCCCTGATTTTGGCTACCGCTGCGGTGTGAACGTTTTGGGAACCCCAAGGTCCGGTTTCAGGGAACTCGTCAAAACTCACAGTTTTGGTCTATTCCAGCTAGTTTCGTATGTCAGTACTCCCTGATTTAGGGTCCCACTGGGGTGTGAATATTTTGGGAACCCGAGGGTCCGGTTACGAGGAACTCGTCAAAACTAGCAGTTTTGTCCTATTCTTGCCAGTTTTCTCTGCTAATGTCACTGATTTCTGATCCCGCGGTGATGCGAACGTCTCAGGAACCCCGGGGTCCGGTTACGTGGAACTCGGTAAAACTCCCAGTTTTAATCTATTCCGGCCAGTTTTGTATGTTAACTCCCTGATTTGGGTCCCGTTGAGGTTCGAACATTTCGGTAACCCCATGGTCCGGTTACGGGGAATTCATAAAAAATCGCAGTTTTGGCGTTTTGTGGCTAGTTTTGTATGTTATTGCTCATTGATTTTGGGTCCCGCTACGATCGGATCCTTTTGGGAACCCGGGGGTCCGGTTACGTGGAACTCATCAAAACACGCAATTTTGGCCTCTTCCAGCCCATTTTGTATGCTATTAGTCAGTGATTTTGGGTCCTGTTGTGATCCAAACGTGACGGGAACCCAGGGGTCCGGTTACGGGGAACTTGTCAAAAATCCTAGGTTTGGCCTATTCTGGCCAGTTTAGTATGCTATTGCTTACAGATTTTGGGCCCCGCTGCAATCCAAAAATTTCGGAAACCTCGGGGTCCGGTTACGGGGAACTCGTCAATACTCGTAGTTGGGGCCTATTCCGGCCGGTTTTGTAAGCTATTAGTCCTTGATTTTGGGTACCGTTGCGATCCGAATGTTTCGTGAACCCCAAGGTCCGGTTATGGAGAACTCGGCAAAACTCGCACTTTTGGCCTATTTTGGCCATTTTTGTATGATATTAGTCACTCATTTTGGGTCCCACTACGATCCGAACATTTCGGGAACCCCGGGGTTCGGTTACGTGGAACTCGTCAAAACTCGCAGTTTTGGTCTATTCCAGCTTGTTTTGTATGTTATTATTCACTGATATTGGGTCGCACTGCGGTGTGAAAGTTTCGAGAAACCCAAGGTCCGGTTACGGGGAACTCGTCAAAACTCGATGTTTTGGCCTATTCTCGCTGGTTTTGTAGGCTATTACGCACCGATTTTGGGTCCTCCTGCAATTCGAATTTTTTGGGAACCCAGGGTTTGGTTAAGGAGAACTCGTCAAAACTCGCAGTTTTCGTCTATTCTGGCCAGGTTTGTATGCTATTAGTCACTGATTTTGGGCCCTCCTGCGATCCTACCGTTTCAGAAAGCCCGGGGTCCGGTTATGGAGAACTCGTCCAAACTCACAGTTTTGGCCTATTCCGACCAGTTTTCTATGCTACTAGTCACTGATATTGGGTCCCGCTGTGATCCAAACGTTTCCGGAACCCCGGGATCCGGTTACGGAGAATTCGGCGAAACTCGCAGTTTCGGCCTATTGTGGCCGGTTTTGTATGCTATTAGTCACTAATTTTGGGTCCAATTACGATCCGAACGTTTTGGGAACCCCGAGGTCCGATTACGTTGAACTCGTCAGTACTCGCAGTTTTGGTCTATTCCTGCTAGTTTTGTATGTGAGTACTCCCTGATTTTGGGTCCCACTTTGGTGTCAATGTTTCGGGAACACCAAGGTCCGGCTACGGGGAACTCGTCAAAACTCACAGTTTTGTTCTATTCTGGCTAGTTTTGTATGCTATTACGCACCAATTTTGCGTCCTCCTCCGATTCGAACGTTTCGGGAAACCCGGGGTCCTGTTATGTAGAACTCGTCAAAACTCACAGTTTTGGCCTATTCTGGCCAGGTTTGTATCCTATTAGTCACTGATTTTGGGTCCTCCTGCGATCCGAGCATTTCAGGAACCCCGAGGTCCGCTTACGGAGAACTCGTCCAAACTCGCAGTTTGGCCTCTTCCGGCCAGTTTTCTATGCTACTAGTCACTAATTTTGGGTCCCACTTTGATCCAAACGTTTCGGGAACCCGGGGTCCAGTTACGGAGAACTTGGCAAAACTCGCAGTTTTGGCATATTGTGGCCAGTTTTGTATGCTATTACTGTCCCACTGCGATCTGATCGTTTCGAGAACCCCATGGTCTAGTTACGGGGAACTCGTCCAAACTCGCGGTTTGGGCCTATTCCGGCCTGTTTTGTATGCTACCGCTCACTGATTTTGGGTCCCACTGTGATCCGAACGTTTTGGGAACCTCATGGTCAGGTTACGGGGAGCTCGTAAAAAATTACAGTTTTAGCCTATTGTGGCCAGTTTTGTATGCTATTGCTCACTGATTTTGGGTCCCGCTGCGATTCGGACATTTCGCGAACCCCGGGGTCCGGTTACGTGGAACTCCTTAAAACACACAGTTTTGGCCTATTCCAGCCCGTTTTGTATGCTATTAGTCACTGATTTTGATGCCGCTGTGATCCAAACGTTTCGGGAACCCAGGGTCCGGTTACGGGGAACTCGTAAAAAACCGCAGTTTTGACCTATTGTGTACAGTTTTGTATGCTATTGCTCACTGATTTTGGGTCCCGCTGTGATCCGAACGTTTCGGGAACCTCGGGGTCCGGTTACGGGGAACTCGTCAAAACTCGTAGTTGGGGCCTATTCCGGCCGGTTTTGTAAGCTATTAGTCCTTGATTTTGGGTACCGTTGCGATCCGAATGTTTCGTGAACCCCAAGGTCTGGTTATGGAGAACTCGGCAAAACTCGCACTTTTGGCCTATTTTGGCCATTTTTGTATGATATTAGTCACTGATTTTGGGTCCCACTACGATCCGAACATTTCGGGAACCCCGGGGTTCGGTTACGTGGAACTCGTCAAAACTCGCAGTTTTGGTCTGTTCCAGCTTGTTTTGTATGTTATTATTCACTGATATTGGGTTGCACTGCGGTGTGAAAGTTTCGAGAACCCCAAGGTCCGGTTACGGGGAACTCGTCAAAACTCGCTGTTTTGGCCTATTCTCGCTAGTTTTGTAGGTTATTACACACCAATTTTGGGTCCTCCTGCAATTCGAATTTTTTGGGAACCCAGAGTTCGGTTAAGGAGAACTCGTCAAAACTCGCAGTTTTGGCCTATTCTGGCCAGGTTTGTATGCTATTAGTCACTGATTTTGGGTCCTCCTGCGATCCTACCATTTCGGAAAGCCCGGGGTCTGGTTATGGAGAACTCAACCAAACTCACAGTTTTGGCCTATTCCGACCAGTTTTCTATGCTACTAGTCACTGATGTTGGGTCCCGCAGTGATCCAAACGTTTCCGGAACCCCGGGGTCCGGTTACGGAGAATTCGGCAAAACTCGCAGTTTTGGCCTATTGTGGCCGGTTTTGTATGCTATTAGTCACTAATTTTGGGTCCAATTACGATCCGAACGTTTTGGGAACCCCGAGGTCCGATTACGTTGAACTCGTCAGTAATCGCAGTTTTGGTCTATTCCTGCTAGTTTTGTATGTGAGTACTCCCTGATTTTGGGTCCCACTGTGGTGTGAATGTTTCGGGAACACCAAGGTTCGGTTACGTGGAACTCGTCAAAACTCACAGTTTTGTTCTATTCTGGCTAGTTTTGTATGCTATTACGCACCGATTTTGCGTCCTCCTCCGATTCGAACGTTTCAGGAAACCCGGGGTCCTGTTACATAGAACTCGTCAAAACTCACAGTTTTGGCCTATTCTGGTCAGGTTTGTATCCTATTAGTCACTGATTTTGGGTCCTCCTGCGATTCGAGCATTTCAGGAACCCCGGGGTCCGCTTACGGAGAACTCGTCCAAAGTCGCAGTTTGGCCTATTCCGGCCAGTTTTCTATGCTACTAGTCACTAATTTTGGGTCCCACTTTGATCCAAACGTTTCGGGAACCAGGGGTCCAGTTACGGAGAACTTGGCAAAACTCGCAGTTTTGGCCTATTGTGGCCAGTTTTGTATGCTATTACTGTCCCACTGCGATCTGATCGTTTCGAGCACCCCATGGTCCGGTTATGGGGAACTCGTCAAAACTCGCGGTTTGGGCCTATTCCGGCCTGTTTTGTATGCTACCGCTCACTGATTTTGGGTCCCACTGTGATCCGAACGTTTTGGGAACCTCATGGTCAGGTTACGGGGAGCTCGTAACAAATTACAGTTTTAGCCTATTGTGGCCAGTTTTTGTATGCTATTGCTCACTGATTTTGGGTCCCGCTGCGATTCGGACATTTCGCGAACCCCGGGGTCCGGTTACGTGGAACTCCTTAAAACACACAGTTTTGGCCTATTCCAGCCCGTTTTGTATGCTATTAGTCACTGATTTTGAGTCTGCTGTGATCCAAACGTTTCGGGAACCCAGGGTCCGTTACGGGAAACTCGTGAAAAACCGCAGTTTTGACCTATTGTGTCCAGTTTTGTATGCTATTGCTCACTGATTTTGGGTCCCGCTGCGATCCGAATGTTTCGGGAACCTCGGGGTCCGGTTACGGGGAACTCGTCAAAACTCGCAGTTTGGGCCTATTCCGGTCGGTTTTTTATGCTATTAAGCCTTGATTTTGGGTCCCGTTGCGATCCGAACGTTTCGGGAACCCCAACGTCCGGTTACGGAGAACTCGGCAAAACTCACTGTTTTGGTCTATTGTGGCCAGTTTTGAATGCTATTAGTCACGGATTTTGGGTCCCACTACAATTCGAATGTTTCGGGAACCCCGGGGTCCGGTTACGTGGAGCTCGTCAAAACTCACAGTTTTGGTCAATTCCGGCAAGTTTTGTACTCCATCCGTCCCATAATTTTTGTCTTAGATTTGTCTAGATATAAATTTATCTAGTCACGTTTTGGTATTTAGATACATCAACTTCTAGAAAAATCTAGGACAAGAATTTTGGGACGGAGGGAGTATTTTATTACTCCCTGATTTTGGGTCCCGCTGCGGTGTGAACGTTTTGGGAACCCCAAGGTCCGGTTTCAGGGAACTCGTCAAAACTCACAGTTTTGGTCTATTCCGGCTAGTTTCGTATGTTAGTACTCCCTGATTTAGGGTCCCACTGCGGTTTGAATATTTTGGGAACCCAGGGTCCGGTTACGGGGAACTCGTCAAAACTAGCAGTTTTGTCCTATTCTTGTCAGTTTTCTCTGCTAGTAGTCACTGATTTCTGGTCCCGCGGTGATGCGAACGTTTCAGGAACCCCGGGGTCCGGTTACGTGGAACTCGGTAAAACTCGCAGTTTTAATCTATTCCGGCCAGTTTTGTATGTTAACTCCCTGATTTGGGTCCCGTTGAGGTTCGAACATTTCGGGAACCCCATGGTCCGGTTACGGGGAACTCATAAAAAATCGCAGTTTTGGCGTATTGTGGCCAGTTTTGTATGTTATTGCTCATTGATTTTGGGTCCCGCTGCGATCGGATCCTTTTGGGAACCCGGGGGTCCGGTTACGTGGAACTCATCAAAACACGCAATTTTAGCCTCTTCCAGCCCATTTTGTATGCTATTAGTCAATGATTTTGGGTCCTGTTGTGATCCGAACGTGACGGGAACCCAGGGGTCCGGTTACGGGGAACTTGTCAAAAATCCTAGGTTTGGCCTATTGTGGCCAGTTTAGGATGCTATTGCTTACAGATTTTGGGCCCCGCAAAAATCCAAAAATTTCGGGAACCTCGGGGTCCGGTTACGGGGAACTCGTCAAAACTCGTAGTTGGGGCCTATTCCGACTGGTTTTGTAAGCTATTAGTCCTTGATTTTGGGTACCGTTGCGATCCGAACGTTTCGTGAACCCCAAGGTCCGGTTATGGAGAACTCGGCAAAACTCGCACTTTTGGCCTATTTTGGCCATTTTTGTATGATATTAGTCACTGATTTTGGGTCCCACTATGATCCGAACATTTCGGGAACCCCGGCGTTTGCTTACGTGGAACTCGTCAAAACTCGCAGTTTTGGTCTATTCCAGTTTGTTTTGTACGTTATTATTCACTGATCTTGGGTCGCACTGCGGTGTGAAAGTTTCGATAAACCCAAGGTCCGGTTACGGGGAACTCGTCAAAACTCGCTGTTTTGGCCTATTCTCGCTAGTTTTGTAGGCTATTACACACCGATTTTGGGTCCTCCTGCAATTCGAATTTTTTGGGAACCCAGAGTTCGGTTAAGGAGAAATCGTCAAAACTCGCAGTTTTGCCCTATTCTGGCCAGGTTTGTATGCTATTAGTCACTGATTTTGGGTCCTCCTGCGATCCTACCATTTCGGAAAGCCTGGGGTCCGGTTATGGAGAACTCGTCCAAACTCACAGTTTTGGCCTATTCCGACCAGTTTTCTATGCTACTAGTCACTAATGTTGGGTCCCGCTGTGATCCAAACGTTTTCGGAACCCCGGGGTCCGGTTACGGAGAATTCGGCAAAACTCGCAGTTTTGGCCTATTGTGGCCGGTTTTGTATGCTATTAGTCACTAATTTTGGGACCAATTACGATCCGAACGTTTTGGGAACCCTGAGGTCCGATTACGTTCAACTCGTCAGTACTCGCAGTTTTGGTCTATTCCTGCTAGTTTTGTATGTGAGTACTCCCTTATTTTGGGTCCCACTATGGTGTGAATGTTTCGGGAACACCAAGGTCCGGTTATGGGGAACTCGTCAAAACTCACAGTTTTGTTCTATTCTGGCTAGTTTTGTATGCTATTACGCACCGATTTTGCGTCCTCCTCCGATTCAAACGTTTCGGGAAACCCGGGGTCCTGTTACGTAGAGCTCGTCAAAACTCACAGTTTTGGCCTATTCTGGCTAGGTTTGTATCCTATTAGTCACTGATTTTGGGTTCTCCTGCGATCCGAGCGTTTCAGGAACCCCGGGGACCGCTTACGGAGAACTCGTCAAAACTCGCAGTTTGGCCTATTCCGGCCAGTTTTCTATGCTACTAGTCACTAATTTTGGGTCCCGCTTTGATCCAAACATTTCGGGAACCCGGGGTCCGGTTACGGAGAACTTGGCAAAACTCGCAGTTTTGGCCTATTGTGGCCAGTTTTGTATGTTATTACTGTCACACTGCGATCTGATCGTTTCGAGAACCCCATGGTCCGGTTACGGGGAACTCATCAAAACTCGCGGTTTGGGCCTATTCCGACCGGTTTTGTATGCTACCGCTCACTGATTTTGGGTCCCACTGTGATCCGAACGTTTTGGCAACCTCGTGGTCAGGTTACGGGGAGCTCGTAAAAAATTACAGTTTTAGGCTATTGTGACCAGTTTCGTATGCTATTGCTCACTGATTTTGGGTCCCGCTGCGATTCGAACATTTTGCGAACCCCGGGGTCCGGTTACGTGGAGCTCCTTAAAACTAGCAGTTTTGGCCTATTCCAGCCTGTTTTGTATGCTATTAGTCACTGATTTTGAGTCCGCTGTGATCCGAACGTTTCGGGAACCCAGGGTCCGGTTACGGGGAACTCGTAAAAAACCGCAGTTTTGACCTATAGTGTCCAGTTTTGTATGCTATTGCTCACTGATTTTGGGTCCCGCTGCGATCCGAACGTTTCGGGAACCTCGGGGTCCGGTTACGGGGAACTCGTCAAAACTCGCAGTTTGTACCTATTCCGGCCGGTTTTTTATGCTATTAGCCCTTGATTTTGGGTCCCGTTGCGATCCGAACGTTTCGGGAAACCCAACGTCCGGTTACGGAGAAGTCGGCAAAACTCGCTGTTTTGGTGTATTGTGGCCAGTTTTGTATGCTATTAGTCACGGATTTTGGGTCCCACTACAATTCGAACGTTTCGGGAACCCCGGGGTCCGGTTACGTTGGAACTCGTCAAAACTCACAATTTTGGTCAATTCCGGCAAGTTTTGTACTCCATCCGCCCATAATTTTTGTCTTAGATTTGTCTAGATATAAATGTATCTAGTCACATTTTGGTATTTAGATACATCAACTTCTAGAAAAATATAGGACAAGAATTTTGGGACGGAGGGAGTATGTTATTACTCCCTGATTTTGGGTCCCGCTGCGGTGTGAACGTTTTGGGAACCCAAAGGTCCGGTTTCAGGGAACTCGTCAAAACTCGTAGTTTTGGCCCATTCTGGCTAGTTTTGTATGCTGTTACGCACCGATTTCGGGTCCTCCTCCAATTCGAACGTTTCGGGAACCCCGGGGTTTGGTTACGGATAACTCGTCAAAACTCACAGTTTTGGCCTATTCTGCCCAGGTTTGTATGCTATTAGTCACAGATTTTGGGTCCTCCTCCGATCCGACCGTTTCCGAAACCCCGCTTACGGAGAACTCGTCAAAACTCGCAGTTTTGGCATATTCCTGCCAGTTTTCTACGCTACTAGTCACTGATTTTGGGTCCCGCTGTGATCCAAATGTTTCGGGAACTCCGGGGTCCGGTCACAGAAAACTTGGGAAAACTCACAGTTTTGGCTTATTGTGGCCAGTTTTGTATGGTATTTGACCCTGATTTTGAGTCCCACTACAATCCGAACGTTTCGGGAACCCAGGGATACGGTTACGGAGAACTCGGCAAGACTCGCGGTCTTGGCCTATTGTGGCCAGTTTTGTATGCTATTAGTCACTGATTTTGGGTCCCACTATAATCCAAACGTTTCGGAAACCCCGGGGTCTGATTACATGGAACTCATCAAAACTCGTAGTTTTCGTCTATTACATGTTATTACTCCCTGATATTGGGTCCCGCTGCTGTCCGAACGTTTCGGGAACCCCATGGTGGGGTAACGGGGAACTCGTAAAAAATCGTAGTTTTGGCCTACTATGGCCAGTTTTGTATGCTATTGCTCACTGATTTTGGGTCCCGCTATGATCAGAACGTTTCGGGAACCCCGGGGTCTGGTTACGTGGAACTCGTCAAAACACGTAGTTTTGGCCTATTCCGGCCCATTTTGTATGCTATTAGTCACTGATTTTGGGTTCCGCTTTGATCCGAACATTTCGTGAACCCCAAGGTCCGGTTACGGGGAACTCGTAAAAAATAGCAGTTTTGGCCTATTGTGGCAAGTTTTGTACGCTATTGCTCTCTAATTTTGGGTCACGCTGCGATCCAAAAGTTTCGCGAACCTCGGGGTCCGGTTACTGGGAACTCGAAACGTTTTTGTATGCTATTCCGGACTGTTTTGTATGCTATTAGTCCTTGATTTTGGGTCTCGTTGCGATCCGAACATTTTGGTGACCCCAAGGTCCGGTTATGGAGAATTCGTCAAAACTCGCAGTTTTGGCCTATTGTGGCCATGTTTGTATGCTATTAGTCACTGATTTTGGGTCCCACTACGATCCGAACATTTCGGGAACCCCGGGGACCGGTTACGTGGAACTCGTCCAAACTCACAGTTTTGGTCTATTACGGCTAGTTTTGTATGTTATTACTCCCTGATTTTGAGTCCCATTGCGATGTGAACGTTTCAGGAACCCCAAGGTCAGGTTACGGGGAACTCGTCAAAACTCGCAGTTTTGGCCTATACTGGCTAGTTTTGTATGCTATTACGCACCGATTTTGGGACCTCCTGCGATTCGAATGATTCGGGAACCCCAGGGTCCGGTTACGGAGAACTCTTCAAAACTTGCAGTTTTGGCCTATTCTGGCCAGGTCTGTGTGCTATTAGTCACTTATTTTGTGTCCTCCTGTGATCCGACCGTTTCGGGAACCCCGGGGGTCCGGTTACGGAGAACTCATGAAAACTCGCAGTTTTCTATGCTACAAGTCACTGATTTTGGATCCCCTTGTGATCCAAACGTTTCGGCAACCCCGGTGTCCATTTACGGAGAACTCAGCAAAACTTGTTGTCTTAGCCTATTGTGGCCTGTTTTGTATGCTATTAGTCACTGATTTCGGGTCCCACTACAATCCGAACGTTTCGGGAACCCGGGGGTCCGATTACGTTGAACTCGTCAAAACTCGCAGTTTTGGTCTATTCCGGGCAGTTTTGTATGTTATTACTCCCTGATATTGGGTCCCGCTGCGCTCCGAATGTTTCGGGAACCCCATGGTCTGGTTACGGGGAAGTTGTAAAAAATTGTAGTTTTGGCCTACTGTGGCCAGTTTTGAATGCTACTGCTCACTGATTTTGGGTCCCGCTGTGATCCGAACGTTTCGGGAACCCCGTGGTCCGGTTACGGGGAACTCGTCAAAAACCGCAGTTATGGCCAATTGTGGCAAGTTTTGTATGCTATTGCTCACTGATTTTGGGTCCTGCTGCGATCAGAACGTTTCAGGAACCCCGGGGTCTGGTTACGTGGAACTCATCAAAACACGCAGTTTTCGCCTATTCCGGCCCATTTTGTATGCTATTAGTCACTGATTTTGGGTCCCGCTCTGACCAGAACATTTCGGGAACCCTAGGCTCCGGTTATGGGGAACTCGTCAAAAATCGCAGTTTTGTCCTATTGTGGCAAGTTTTCTATGCTACTAGTCACTGAATTTGGGTCCCCGTGTGATCCAAACGTTTCGGGAACCCCGGGGTCCGGTTACGGAGAACTCGACAAAACTGGCAGTCTTGGCCTATTGTGTCCAATTTTGTATGCGATTAGTCACTGATTTCGGGTCCCACTACAATCCGAACGTTTCGGGAACCCGGGGGTTCGATTACGTGGAACTCGTCAAAACTCATAGTTTTGGTATTCCGGCCAGTTTTGTATGTTATTACTCCCTGATATTGGGTCGCTCTGCGATCCGAACGTTTCGGGAACCCGGTGGTCCGGTTACGGGGAACTCGTCAAAAATCGCAGTTTTGGCCTGTTGTGGCAAGTTTTGTATGCTATTGCTCGCTGATTTTGGGTCCTACTGCGATCAGAGCGTTTCAGGAACCCCGGGGGCTGGTCACGTGAAACTTATCAAAACACGCAGTTTTGGCCTATTCCGGCCCATTTTGTATGCTATTAGTCACTTATTTTGGGTCCCGCTGTGACCCGAACATTTCGGGAACCCCGGGGTCCGGTTACGGGGAACTCGTCAAAAATCGCAGTTTTGGCCTGTTGTGGCCAATTTTCTATGCTACTATTATTTTGGGTCCCGCTGTGACCCGAACATTTCGAGAACCCCGGGGTCCGGTTACGGGAAACTCGTCAAAAATCGCAGTTTTGGCCTATTGTGGCCAGTTTTGTATGCTATTGCTCACTGATTTTGGGTCCCGCTGCGATTCAAAAGTTTCGGGAACCTCGCGGTCCGGTTACGGGGAAAGCGTCAAAACTTGCAATTTGGGCCTATTCCGATCGGTTTTGTATGCTACTAGTCCTTGATTGTGGGTCCCGTTGCAATCCAAACGTTTCGGGAACCCCAAGACGGTTACGGAGAACTCGTCAAAACTCGCAGTTTTGGCCTATTGTGGCCGTTTTTGTAAGCTATTAGTCTCTGATTTTGGGTCCCACTACGATCCGAACGTTTAGGGAACCCCGGAGTCCGGTTATGTGGAACTCGTAAAAACTTGGAGTTTAGGTCTATTCCGGCTAGTTTTGCATGTTATTACTCCCTAATATTGGGTACCACTGTGGTGTGAACGTTTCCGGAACCCCAAGGTCCGGTTACAGGAAACTCGTCAAAACTCACAGTTTTGGCCTATTCTTACTAGTTTTGTACGCTATTAGTCACTCGTTTTGGGTCCTCCTGCAATCCGACCGTTTCGGTAACCCCGGGGTCCGGTTACGGAGAACTCGTTAAAACTCACAGTTTTGGTCTATTCCGGCCAGTTTTGTATGTTATTACTCCGTGATATTGGGTCCTGCTGCGATCCGAACGTTTCGGTAAACCCATGGTCCGGTTACGGGGAATTCGTCAAAACTCGCAGTTTTGGCCTATTGTGGCCAGTTTTGTATGGTACTGCTCACTGGTTTTGCGTCCCGCTGCGATCTGAACGTTTTGGGGACCCCGTGGTCAGCTTACGGGGAACTCGTCAGAAAATACAGTTTTGGCCTATTGTGGCCAGTTTTGTATAGCTCACTGATTTTGGGTCCCGATGCGATCCGAACGTTTCGCGAACCCCGGGGTCCGGTTACGTGGAGTTGCTGCAAGAACACAACACCTTCCATTTCGCAGGTTGTTCCCGTCCACTGTGCGCGGGTGCTTGTGGTTGTAAAATCATAAACGGCCCAACATGTCCTAAGGACTATCCTAAGCTGAATCTTGTCCCTGAATCCAGTAAAGAAATATCATTTTTATTTTTCCCAACTTGCTGATAATTACCTACTAATATGAAATTATTTACATACTTGTGGTTCAAATTACTTTTGTAGGTGAACCAAATGCAACTGAGTACTGCACAATTGGAAGCATGACTTCCGTTTGTGACAACATCGACAATGGTAATTTTAATTTACCACATATATTTTTATTTTTACCGATAGAGAAAATATTGTGTTTTAGACATATATAACTCAACTATTTTGTAAAAGTTTTCCATGGCCAAGGGATGAAATTCGACATGGGACTCTGCAGCAACGCATGTGCCCGTTTCTGTAATGATGATGCAGTCATTCAGTCTGTCGAAGCCTAATCATGCCTTGTTGTCCATGATTTCTATGGACAAGGTCGTATTGTCATTTTCCCTTCAATAATCTTGATACCATCAGCTGTATCGAAGCAAATGTATCATCTTATTTATCTATTTCTGTTTTTCCCTCGTGCCAATAAGAGTCGCCACGATGAATCTATTTGTACCGTTGGCTTAATATAAAAGTTCCATGGATATATTATGTGATACACTGCAATTTTTATATTTTCCGATGTTGTTTTATGTATATCAATCATTTTATATTAAGACCAAACATTTTGAGATTATATTTACCTTCGAACATATGAGGTATCATGTTTTTACCGTGAAAGTTTTTTCTCCACTAAACATTAATTAGGCATTACACGATATAAAGGAACTTGATTAACAGGAAATTAATGGTAATCACCAATATGTTATGCGTATTTTAGGACAACTACGATCGCTAAGGGACGAGGGGCGGTCTGTGGATACATATAAATTTGATTGCTATCTCGTTAGTCCATGACGAGCATATATAACCACCAAATTCTAGTGTTCTAGGCAATTTGTATACATTGTTTGTTGATGACCCAAATCGTCACACAATAATGGGATATCCAGCTATATTTTGGTGTCGATTGTATTTCCTTTTGAGCATCTTGAACCTAGCATTATAGACTTGTGCGCCCTCATATTTGTTGCCTTGTAAGTGGGAGATATGTCTTCGAACTACAAACCAAATGAAAATGAGGTTATGTTCATAGAGTCACTTTAAGTAATAAAATATAAATCTAAATAAAAAATGCAGTGACCTCGATTGTGTTTCGGTCACAAAACTGATCAAAATTATTTAATGAAGATGGTTATATGTACAAAGAAACCCTAATAATACTCATAGTTGCACTTAGATTATGGCAAAATTTCCCCACCTGGGCAGCCGTTGCCCCGCCCACCGCATGCTCCGGACCTTCTTCCCCGCCACACTTCATTGCCATGGAAGCCTTCCAGCCAGCATATATCGTCAACATGGAGGTCACGCACGTGCAATCCCATCCGACGGATCTTGTCGCCGGACATGTCGCACCCGGCATTCCAGCTGGCCCTTTCGGAAAGGAAGGCGCTCCGGGCGCCACCGCATCTGCGCGATCTGCCCGGCCGCTGACGGGGAAGATGAGCAAGGTTTCAGGCATGAAGCGGAAGAAGGTTCCTACGAAGAAACCTTCGGCCACTCCATCCGCCCAGGCGAGGCCTTGCCCCGACGGTGCCTTTCTACGGTACTACTTCCACCACAGGCGAGGTGTTCGATGAAAGGGCCGGAAGGTATGCATCCTCGCTCACTTACTTTTTGCTTCCATTTTTTGCCATTGTGGTAGGTAGTGATGTGCTTTCACTCAATGTAGTGGTGGTTCAAACAATGTTCAAAAACTAAGACAAGTGGGCGTTGATTGACAGAGAATCCCCACCGAAGAGAGGTTCATTGACGGACATGGATGAAGATGAAGATGATGATGGCCCAAGAAACTTTCACAAGCCCGATGGTGAAATAAAGACAAAGGAGAAGATGAAAATGGAATGCGAAGACTCGACCTTGCGGGACAAGATAGATTCCGTGCTACAATCAAATAAGGTATTGCTAGCGAAGTCTTTGGAGGCAAAGATAGAGTTGGTCGAGAAGAAGTCACGAGAGAAGCAAGAGAGGTGGAAATTTCTCAAGGAAGTTGAGGAGAGAAAAGCACGTGCCGCTGAGAACAAAACCACGGCCAAGCTTCTTGCCGAAAAGAATAGAATCATGACTTTGAACTGCAATGACATGGACGACATCAGCAAAGAATGACATGATATGATAATGAGACAGATCTTGAAGAGGAGGATGCTTGCGTGTTACAAGTGCAGGCAATGAATTTGAGGGCAGCGATGGCATAAATGGTACAGACTGAAGAACGGCCAAGATGCATGAAGTCCTTTTCCACTTGTCTTTTAAACTATGCTCTCATTTCACGCACGAACTATGTTTTATTGTTTAAATTCGACTCATTTACCAGAATCGTTGTCAAATTCTAACTATGTTTTATTGGAAGGTTTTCCGGTTCGCGGGTCAACGCGATGGCGCCCGAACAGACCCGGCATTGACGACCCATATAATAGCATCTTCTACGAATGTTCTTTTATACAAGTCCGTCTTGGGGGGTCTGCCTCTGTCGCACCCGCGCTGGGCCGCAAAAAACGTGAAACACAAGCTGTAAACGATTTTTACAGGTCAACAATATACAGGATGTGCTACAAATGCTCTAAGCTACTTGGCGGTTTGCAATGACATCTTCTGAAGCCCCTTCAACAAAACGTGAGACATGCAGAGGCAAGTTGCAAAACATAGCATTGAACCATCCGTGGACAGCCTTTTCTCTACTATTCTAGGCCATGGATTCATCACCTTCATTATTATGGATCACGGATTCATCACCACACTCTTGTGGTCTTGTGAACCATGTGCGCCCATCTGTCTTGAAACTTGGCTAGTGCATACATATTATATATTCCCACATGGCTAGTGCATACACTGTAGTACTGAACCTGCACTCTCCTACCTAATATTCACTCTAGTAGCTTCTATCTAGGAAAGACGAAAAAAAATAACGAATTAATATTCAGAATAAAAATAGTTCATTTCCAATCTGAATCTTGCATACAATATGATGTCTAAATTTGGCAAACCATATGCCCTCTTTCACTAGGTCGGGAAGCGAGATGCAAGGCTGAAATTTAATTGAGTCACCAGCTTGGCAAGCCAGAGGCAAACATTCAAATCTAAATCACCATTTACAAATTTACGTCATCATTTACAAATCTAATTAACTCATTATTTACAAATCTTAGCCACCAGCTCGGCCATCAATTCATAACTAGTGGGCACTGCATTCTAATTAACGTGTCAATTGTATTTCCTTTTGAGCATCTTGAACCTAGCATTATCGACTTGTGCGCCCTCATATTTGTTGCCTTGTAAATGGGAGATATGTCTTCGGACTACAAACCAAATGAAAATGAGAGTATGTTCGTAGAGTCACTTTAAGTAATAAAATATAAATCCAAATAAAAATGCAGTGACCTTGACTGTGTTTGGGTCACAAAACTGAATCAAAATTAGTTAATGAAGATGGTTCTATGTACAAACCAACCCTAATAATACTCATAGTTCGTTTCTTGTTCACTGGATGTATCTATGATAATACTTAAGAAAAAATCTTCATGTGACTCTATATACTGGGGCATCTCACGCGTATATATTCCTTTGTTCTGAATATTGTTTACTGAAAATGTCAATGGGCCTAGATTTAATAAAGTGTGGGTATGCAATATAAATTTGTTTCTTTGTTTGAGAATATGTATGTAGGGTATTCACATGCTAGCATACTCAGAGGTATACTGGACCAGAACTAGGTTGAGGCTGCTATCATGATATGGTTACTAGCTTGTTGCTGCCTTCTGCATCTCTTAAGTATCATTTCTTATCATCCCTTCGACCATGTGCCTTAGCCACATGGCGATTTCTACACCTAGGTCTGCCAATAATGCTTTTCTCAGTCCTTCAACAAAACGCGAGACAGGCAGAGGCAAGTCGCAAAACAAAACAAAAAGTTTGCACACGATGGGCAATGATGCTTTCGTTCATAATGTTTTCTCTCTCATTTGTGAAAGATTCACTCCTCTATTTGGTAGCTCCGGTGGTCCATGGGTCATGATTTAATTAGTGGGATATTTTTGTGAAAGATTCACTCCTCTATTATTTTTTGAAAGTATCACTCCGTTTTCATGAAAGATTCACTCTTCTATATTTCTAAAATAAGTGACTCAACTTTGTATTAAATCATGGGTCATGTATAATAGGGATGCGTGAATACTCATGGTACACGAGTATATAATAGGCATGGATGATGCAGGCTTAGCTGCCGGAACATGTGTGCTAGCCCCGTTATGTATAAAAATAAGTTACGCCGTCAGGGCCGACAGTGTAATCATCATTAGAGATGATAGATATTTTTTCTTACCGGAAAGGGACGATAGATATGTGAAAGACAAGAACAAAAGCATCCCTAGCAGATCCCGAATAATGCGCCGACCTGTAAAATACGGGTCCATGCGAAAAAAAGTTACTCTATCAGACTCCTCAAACGCGTCGGACCAGCAAATATTTTTACGGGATGCGGCAAAATTCCCACCCAAACCCGCAAAAACGTAGGTTCTCCCCTTCGCCCCGTCGGTGCCCTGTATATATCGGGAGCGGTTGATGGGTGAGACATTTCAGCCCGCGGTTTTCCCCCACCCACCACAGTCGGTTGCCGCCTATGATTCCAGCCATACCAGCCGCCGGGATCACGCCGGCGGGCGCCACAGGCCCGGGATTGACATGTACCCCTTCCTGCTGCCTCGTCTAGCCGAAGAGTTGCATATCAGCGACTGTTTGTCGTGGCTGCCAGATCTGACATTTCCAGCCACCAGTGGTTGCGCCAAGCCATTGATTGGTCGTGGAGCACTCTACATAGCCCAGGCAAAGCGCCAACACCGTATGCAAGTACTGGTTCATACTCTAGTCGTCGCCGTTGGTTCGCCTGCAATGCCTCGGCCGACCGTCGACCGGGCTCGGTGCTCGCGCAGTGGCCCGTGGGCTTGCCCATGCCACTCATACATGTTGGAGAACGTAGCATAGGAAAACAAAAATTTCCTATACACACGCAATACCTATCCATGATGATGATCATCTACGAGAGGGGAGAGTAAATCTACATACCCTTGTAGATGGCTAAGCGCAAGCGTACATAACGCGGTTGATGCAGTGAAAAGTTTCTGCGATTCCAATCACCGTACTCGTATGATCTCATCACGATCCATCCTGCGATCTCGTCATGATCCGTCCGGCAATCTCATCACGATCCGTCCCGCAAACTTCATCACGATCCGTCCCACAAACTTCATCACGATCCTTCCCGATCTAGTGCCGAACGGGCGGCACCTCCGCGTTCAGCACACGTACAACTTGACGACAATCTCCACCTTCTTGATCCAGCAAGAGGAGGCGGAGAGGTAGATGAGTTCTCTAGCACGGCGGCGTGGTGGTGGTGCTATTCCAGGAAGGCTGCGCCTAAGCGTCGCTGAAACTAGAGGAGAAACAGATCTAAGAGAGAGGGCAACACGTGGCTGTTTTCTATTGTGCCAAAAACCCTCAAAACCCTTAGTATATATAGGAGGAGAGGAGGGAGAGGGCTGGGCCCTAGGGATGCCTCCTCTTCCCTTGCGCAAGGGAGAGAGGTGGAGTCCTACTCCAATCCTATTTGGAGTAGGATTCCACCTTCCCACATGGAAACTCTTTCCTCCTTGTGTTTTTTCCTTCTCAAACCTTATGGGCCTTAGTGGGAATTTATTCCAGCCCACTAGGGGCTGGTTTATCTCTTCTCATAGCCCATTAGGACCCTTGGGGCGTGACACCCCTCCCAATAACCGGTAACAAATATTTAGGAACAGAGGAAGTACTACTTGGGTAGCTCTCGTGGTCGATGGGTCATGATTTAGTTAATGGGATATTTTTGTGAAACATACGCTCCTCTATGATTTTTAAAGAGTCGTGACACAAGTATACAAGAGGCATGGATGATGCTGGCTTAGCTTCCCAAACACGTGTGCTAACCCCAGTATCTTATGACGCAAGGCAGAGGAGCAGGGCTCTGCGAGGGCGTCCACGGCAAGGTCCGGCAGCCTTGCGGCGTCGAGGTGGTCCTCCGCGCTATCGGGGTAGAGGAGCAGATCGAAGATACTGGATAGAGATTGAAAATTTTCGTAACCGTTGCTTATATACAGTTCGTGTTTTTATCAAGGTTTCATATTTTCAAATATGTTTGTGATTTATTGAAAATATTATTGTTCAAAATTTTATTCATGTTTTCAAAAAAAGTAGTGCATTTTCAAATATTTAGCAATTCATAATAATTATATTTTCGAAATTTTCCAATAAAATATAATAATATTTTGAATCTGACACCGATGTATCTTCTTAAATATATTTGGTGCCCATTGGTTAGCAGGACATATTAGTTCAAGTGGGTGGCTCGTCTTTTAGGTCGTGAGTTTGATCCTTCAACGTGTATTCTTTTTTAGGTTTACCCGCGCCTTACAACACACATGTTATTGCGGTGGCTGGTCTTTTCACAGACCGTACAAATTAGCCGACCCAACTAATTAGAAAATAAGGCAAAAATATTTTAAATATTCGTACATTTATCCTTTACATATAGTCTTTTCATATTTATGTGTGAAACTAGATGTTGTGGACCATGAGCCATGCCGTTCGTGCTTCGCTCAGAATGGATGCAACGTGTCATAGACTCATAGTCCATCATCGTTTGAATGGAAAGAAGTACTCATTCTTATTTTCGGTATGACCAAGCAGAGTTTTATTGATTTTCACCCTATTGATTTCCCCCTTTCAATTATCCAAGCAGAGTTTTATTTTCTTGCCGGGAAGAATATATAGAGATGTGAGAGACAAGAATAAGGGCTGAGAGGTTAGTCATCACTGAGGACCATTGGTTTTTTGTGTCAGAATAGCTATGATGTATATTCAAATGCTAACACACTAAGTCGGATAGTGGACAAGAACTAGGTTCAGGCTGCATCATGTTATGGTTGTTGGCTTGTTGTTATCATGTGCCTGGCTTGTTTGGCTTAAGTAACAATTCTTATCATCCTTTGGACCACCTGGCTAAGCTACTTGACGGTTTGCAATTATGTTTTCTGAAATTACTTCAACAAAACGTGAGACATGCAGAGGAAACATAGCATTGAACCATCCGTGTACAGCCTTTGCTCTACTATTCTGGGTAATGGATTCATCACCTCCATTATTATGGATCACGGATTCATCACCAGACTGTTGTGGAGCATGTGTGCCCATCATGTGGTGATGTGCCTTCTCTAGTGCCCAAGGAGCAACCTGTCTTGAAACTTGGTTACTCAGTACAACACATATTATATATTGCCACATGGCCATGTAGGTAGCAGGGTCACGTGGTCAAGGCGGCGAGAAATTAGAGCGGAGTGGAAGTTGAACCGCAGCGGAGCTGGATGCGTCATACGGGGTCTGTTCTGGCCATGAAAACGGGTCGAACTCGTATAGTCGCCGGAATTTTGCGGGTTCGGCCCTTTTACGAGGTCTGCTAGAGATGAGCAAAATAACCGTCAAAATATGGGTCGGGGCGGAAAATACTGCTAGACCAGACCCCGCAAACACGTCCGGCCCGTAAAATGTTTTGCGCAGCGCAGAAAAAGTTCGCCCTCAACCTTCAGTTTCACGGGGTGGGATGCCGATCCCAGCTCGCCCCTGATGCGCAACGAGATTTGGAGCGACGAAATTTTTTGCGCGGCCGTTCCCTGCTCCCCCTCCTCGGCAGCTGTGGCCCCGCCCACCGCATGCTCCGGACCTTCTTCCCCATGGAAGCCTTCCAGCCGGCGGATCTCGTCAACGTGGAGGTCGCGCAGGCGCAATCCTGTCCAGCGGATCTCGTCGCCAGACATATTGCCTACGCCGTCGCCCTAAATCACCAACGCGACAGCCCGCAAGCAGGAAGGCAACATTGTCGCACAGGGTGACGTTCCAGCTGGCCCTGCTAGAAAGGAAGGCGCACCGGGCGCCACCACTCCAGCACGATCTGCCCAGCCTCCGGCGGGGAAGATGAGCAAGGTTTCAGGCGTGAAGCGGAAGAAGGTTCCTACGAAGAAATCCTCGGCCACTCCATCCGCCCCGGCGAGGCGTTCCCCCGATGGTGCCTTTCTACGGCGCTGCTTCCACCACAGGCGAGGTGTTCGATGAAAGGGCCAGAAGGTATGCATCCTCGCTCACTTACTTTTTGCTTTGATTTTTCGCCATTGTGGTAGGTCTTGATGTGCTTTCGCTCAATGTAGCGGTGGTTCAAACAATGGTAAAAAACTACGACAAGTGGGCGTTGATTGACAGGGAATCCCCACCGAAAAGAGGATCATAGACGAACATGGAGGAAGATGAAGATGATGATCCATGAAACTTGCACAAGCCCGATGGCGAAATAAAGACAAAGGAGATGATGAAAATGAAATGCGAAGCATCGACCTTGCGGGACAAGATAGATTCCAAACTGCAATCAAATAAGGTATTGCTAATGAAGTCTTTTGTGGCAAAGATAGAGTTGGTCGAGAAGAAGTCATGAAAGAAGCAAGAGAAGTGGAAATTACTCAAGGAAGTTGAGGAGAGAAAAGCACGTGCCGCTGAGAACAAAACCATGGCCAACCTTCTTGCCGAAGAGAATAGGATCATGCCTTTGAACTGCAATGACATGGACGACATCAGCAAAGAACGGCTTGATATGACAATAAGAGAAATCTTGAAGAGGAGGATGCTTGCGTTTTACAATGGCGGCGAGGGTTTCTCCTATGGAATTGGAACCTATGATTTCGGTGCCAGTAGGGACAAGTGCCGGAGTAGGAACAAGTGCATGCGCTGAATTCGAGGGCGGGGATGGCCTAAATGGTGCAGACTGAAGAACAGCCAGGATGCATAAAGTCCTTTTACGTTTGTCTTTTAAACTGTGCTTTCATTTCGCGCACGAACTAAGTTTATTGTTTAAGTTCGAACTCAAACCATCGTTTAGTGAAAAACGTCAATGGCCAAAGAATTAATGAACTGCGAGCATGCAATATAATTTTGTTCTTTGTTTGAGAATAGTTATGAAGTGCATTCACATGCTAGCAATGTCAGTGGTATAGTGGACCAAAACCTGGTTGAGGCAGCCATCATGATATGGTTCTTGGCTTGTTGCTACCATGTGTATGTCATGTTTGTCTTAAGTATCAATTCGTACATCCTATGGACCACGTGACTAAGCTACTTGGCCGTTTGTACACCAAGATAGCGCAATAATGCTTTGTGCACCATCTTCAACAAAACGTGAGACACGCAGAGGGAAATGGCAAAAAAACAAGTTTGCACACCTAGATGGGGCAATAATGCTTTCTTCCATAATGTGTTCTCTCTCATCTGATTGTGATTTTCTTCTATTTATTAATGTTGTATGCAGTAGTTATTAGGAAGATGTAATTAGTTATTTTGGAATTAATTACACCAGCGGTACAACAAACTTGTTCCAAATTAACAAATTCATATATAAACTTGAAAAGCCCACGAAGCTCATACAATAACTTGTTTGCTATAACAGTTGACTACAAAAGAACCTGAACCGACGGCCGTGGCATGCCACGTCGGAATGCGGCACACGCCATGCTCTGTCCGTTTTACAAAAAAAACTGAAAGGTGGATTATTAGCGCATAGTGGTCCTCTGTCAAGTGTTCGGATTCTTTGTCATTTGAATGCTAGTGACACATTCATATACGTGAGCCAAAAGACGCAAACGGTCCCGGCCAAGGTAAGGTGGCAGCCGTGGAGTTTACCGTCCGTGAGGCCGCAAAGTGATGTGATGTATTACAGGCTGGGTTCTTATGATTTAGTATCAGGGTCCCGACTAGGGCGGCATACCAGCCGGCCCTGCCGGAAAGGAAGGCACGTCGGGCGCCTCCGCTGCTGCACGATTTGCCCGGCCGCAGACGGGGAAGATGAGCAAGGTTTCAAGCGTGAAGCGGAAGAAGGTTCCTACGAAGAAACCTTCGGCCACTACATCCGCCCCCGGCTAGGCGTTCCCCCGACGGTGCCTTTCTACAACACTCCTTTCACCGCAGGCGAGGTGTTCGATGGAAGGGCCGGAAAGTATGCATCCTCGCTCACTTACTCTTTGCTTCGATTTTTTGCCATTGTGGTAGGTCGTGATGTGCTTTCACTCAATATAGCAATGGTTCGAAGAATGGTCAAAAACTACGGCAAGTGGGCGTTGATTGACAGAGAATTATTCCCCACGGAAGAGAGGTTCATTGACGGACATGGATGAAGATGAAGATGATGATGGCCCAAGAAACTTGCACAAGCCCGATGGTGACATAAAGGCAAAGGTGAAGATCAAAATGGAACGCGAAGCATCGACCTTGCGGGACAAGATAGATTCCATGCTGCAATCAAATAAGGTATTGCTAGTGAAGTCTTTGGACGGAAAGTTTGAGTTGGCTTAGAAGAAGTCACGAGAGAAGCAAGGGAGTTGGAAATTTCTCATGGAAGTTGAGGACAGAAAAGCACGTGCCGCTGAGAACAAAACCATGGCCAACCTTTTTGCCGAAGAGAATAGGATCATGACTCTGAACTGCAATGACATGGATGGCATCATCATAGAATGGTATGATATGACAATGAGAGAAATCTTGAAGAGGAGGATTCTTGCATGTTACAATGGTGGCGAGGATTTATCCTCCGAAATCGGAACCAATGATTTCCATGCCAGTAGGGACAAATGCGGGAGTTGGAACAAGTGCAGGCGATGGATTCGGGGCGACGATGGCCTAAATGGAGCAAACTGAAGAACGACCAGGATGTATGAAGTCCTTTTGCGTTTGTCTGTTATATATGCTCTTATTTCGTGCACGAACTATGTTTTATAGTTTAAATTCAAACTCATTTGCCGGAATCGCTGTAAAATTCTAACTATGTTTTATTGAAAAGTTTTCCGGTTTACGGGTCGATGCTGTGGCATCCGAACAGACCCCGCATTGGCGACCCGTATAATAGCATGTTCTACGAATATCCTTTTATACGGGTCCGTTTTGAGGGTTTGCCTCTGCCCGCACATGCGTCAGCCCGTTAAAATCGTTTTTCGCAAAATGTAAACTATTTTTACGGATTGACATTACGCGGGATATCCTAGAGATGCTCTACTATTGTGGGTCATGGATTCATCACCTCCATTATTGTGAATCACGGATTCATCACCACACTGTTGTGGACCATGTGTGCCTGTGGGTAGCTGAGTACAACACATATTATATATTGCCATGTAGGTAGCAGGGTCACGTGGTCACAATCGTGATAAGGATCGAGTCATCAGTTCTAGCTAGTGCATACACTGTAGTAGTGAACCTGCACTTAAATCTGGGCTCCTTGTAATGAAATTTCACTCTCCTACTTAATATTCACTCTAGTAGCTTCTCTCTACGCAAGACGAAAAAAAACACGAATTAATATTCAGAATAAAAATAGTTAATTTTCAATCTGAATCATGCATACAATATGATGTCTAAATTTGGCACACACCATATGCCCTCTTTCACTAGGTCGGCAAGCCAGATGCAAGACTGAAATTTAACTATTTTTATTATTTACAAATCTTAGTCACCAGCTCGGCCAAGAATCCATAACTAGTGGGCACTGCATTATAACTGATGAGGTGACGAGGCACTCCTCGATGATTTTTATACAATATGTCCTTGGTAACTGGTGAGCTGGTCTCATCCAGTTGAGTAAAATAGGCATGCATTAACACGTGTGACACGAGTATACGATGTGGACCTCATTGCAGAATAGTGGTTGAGTGAGAGCTAGATTTGCACTAACAGAAATGGAGTGGTATCTATGTCCAACACTCATAACACACCGCCACCCCAGTATGCGTTGCTGACAAACTTAAAAATTCCGGGGGCACATACGGGTTCGGCGTTTATGTACATATTGGCAACGCCGCGGTCTCTGACGTTGCCAAAAGGGTTAGACGATCGTGAATTTTTTTCCTATTGAGTTCAGTTTGTGATGAAGTTCGACCTCAAGGTCAAAACAGTGATTTCGGCCCAAAATCTCTTTATACATATAGAATGTGATCAAAAATAAATTCACCATGTACATGCCCATCCAACACGTCTAGACTTGATTATGTTGTATGGATAGGAGCAGATTCAGTAAGTGGGGGAGCCAACATCTAAACAATGGGTGTACAGAGCTCACAAAATATTTATCAAAATTTCTACTAATCAATTGATTTGTTTCTTCTATAGTGTATTGTCTCCTAATAATCTTCTCACAATGCAACGGAGGGGGGTGTGTTGTTCTGTCTCTAAAAGTGAGGCTCTCGAGTGAATGAATTGCAGCGGACTGGTGACATGGTGATCCCATATGTATTCTCGATCCTTCAAATTAAATCCATCGCGTAAAAAACAACCAAGCAATTGGCATAATCCGTAACTTCTTATAAGGAAAAACTTTGTTCAATACTGGTGATCTACAACTCTGCACCCACTCCGGCAGCATTAGGTAATCTATATGCAGTACTGACTGTTTGTATAATGTTTATGGAAGGCTTAAATTATTTGTTTTCATGTTACCATATGTTAGACAACATAAATCAGCTGATGTTGTTTAGAAGATTATATATTTCGTTCAAGTATGTGCTAAAGCTCCGATTATCTGCCTATACGTCTCTGATTATCCTTCATGTTAGAATTATGTGAAGGCATGATGATTAGGGTTTCAACATTCTCCATATATTAAGCACCTAGATATTATACTTATTATTATATTGCATAGTTAGATTATAACGAACTGGCCATATATACATGTAGCTCAAGCCGCATTTGAGTTGCACATGTTTCTTAGTTGCATGGTTCCGTGATGTATGAAAGAAGAGATTCATAGTTTGGTTATTAAATATGACCACAAACATGTTTTTGGAGTAATGGATCCACGTTTCTCCATTGCAGCACTGAATTTTGTTTGGATGACGTCGCACGATTTACTGTACAACTTCAGCAAGAAGCATCTGCTATATGGTATTGTGTTCTGAAGCTATATTTTGCTTTAATTTTTTGCTAGATGTTGGATGAAATTCCTGCGACACAAAATAAATTATTTTGTTACCAGATATACAAGTGAAAGCCTAAGGAGAATGTATGAACGACCATTAGGTTTTATGATATATTTGTTTGTGGGAGAGAATGGTGTGCAGTCAACTGTGACAATACCTGATCAGCAAGGTCTGTGACTGCGAGATGCATGAATATTTGGTATGTACTACTCTACAAGCAAAAATAAAGTGTTTGTCTTCGACAATAAAGTTGGTGGCGTCAAACCTCTACAGAACTAGAATTAAGGATTGGAGTCAATATTATTTCTTTACACTTGCTAATATGGTAATCTGCATGCATGATTATGGAATTAGTCTCTTTAGTATATAAGATCAACGGCAAAAATATTTGAGTGGTATTATGTTCACAAGGATTTGTAAATTCCTTTGTGCTTAAATTGTTCTTTAGACGATTGTGTTTATGACGTGCAATAGAGTGACAAAGTCACTCTTCAGATCTATAATTCCTTAGTTAACGAGATTAAAAAGAGTACTACTACCATATATTTAAGGAATTTTCTGGATGTATTCTTATGAACTATAGAAATGGTATAGATGAGTGCATCATGAAATAACAAGAGGTGAAACGTACATACTTGGCTACACACCCAGAAGGAAAAATATTACAGATTTATGCACAAGTAAGATATGCCCACATTTCAATTATTCTCTTTCACAATTTGAGTTTGAAATTTCTCAAACTGACATGTGTCAGATGTGCATGTTATTTTTTGTTGGGCTTTATCACGCCTAAGCATGTTATTATAAGGTTTTGGAGCTTATAATTGTGGTTAAATGGAAGTATTACCGTTAAAACCATGACAACAAGGCACATGATATGGGATATCGACAAATAAAATAAGAGCCCATGTACATGTACGCATGATGTGTCTTAATATGAGCCATAGAAAGTTTTATTAATATACATTTGTATCCGTGGTGTATGCAATAGAAGGGGAAATATATGGATCCATCTAGACTCAACTATTCCATTTTTGGAGCCACAAATTTGCCCTTTTCTGTAGCTTACAAATGACCGTATTTGTAAGAAAAAATTACAATACGTAGAAACATCAACAAATTTACGTGGATATTTCGGCACCAACCCTTTGAAAGTGAATGCTTATGTTTCAAACATACTTTGGGAATATCAGTAGTGATTCACAATATATCTAGACCTAGACCGTGCGAATGCACGGGTTGACGACTAGTACTCATAGTTGCACTTAGATCTAGGTTCCTAGATATGAAATTTTACTCTCCTACTTCATGACGATAGTAGCTTCTCTCGATGAAAGAATAGACAGTTTCACAAATTAGTATTCACAATAAAAAAAGATTTTAAATGAAAATCTTGCATAAAATATGCTGTCTAAATTGGACAAACTACATGCCCTCTTTCACTTGGTCGGTAAGCCAGATGGAGCACTGAAATATAATTAAGTCACCAGCTTGGCAAGCCAGATACAAACAGTCAAATCTAAATCACCTTTTACTAGTTTAAGTCACCATTTAAAAATCTAATTAAGTCATCATTTATAGATTTGAGTCACCAGCTCAGCCATGAATTAATAATTAGTAGGCATTGAATTCTACAACTATAAAGGATGAGGTGACGAGGTACTCCTACCATTGATTTGGTCACTCGACTACATGGAAAGGTTGGGACTGAAGGTGCATGAGAGTACACTACCATGACCAGCAGCTCCATTATCCTGTCCGGGAGCGGGTTCAAACTACGGCAATGCTTGTTTAAAAAACTACCTCTGGCTTCTCCATTTGAAGAAATCGCGTCGTCACCTTCTCCTCCATGGATGATAGGAATCCACTATGCCATCGCCATAGAGAAAAGAGAAAAGAGATAATGGTGTTTTTATTGGTTGTCGATTGGAGAAAGATGACAAGAATTAATGGCACGTTGCCTCTTTTGTTTTATTTAGGTTAAATGAGTACAATGGGTAATTAGTGTAATTTATAAAGAAATAGAATTTATGCATGGTGCTTTTTTTGTTAAAAAATGGAAGAACAACCTTTTCTACCGGTGATGCCACATATATATGTGGTGGCTCCCTAGAATGTAATCAATGGTTAATCAATAGTCTTGCGTGATTCACGTATGAGTTTGGCGTGTATTTGCATGCATTATTGCTGTCCATACTATGATTGTATATTATAGATATAGATATGCAAGTAATTACAAAGTGATGGTCCATGTCATCAATTTATCTATCACTAAGATTCGCCTTGATCAATCTCAACCGGAGTATTGGCTCGTCAAGAGTGATGATGATTCATGGTTATGGCACGCTAGATTTGGACACGTTAACTTCTACGCCTTGAAGAAGATGTCAATGATGGAGATGGTATCCGGGATGCCATTTATCGAACATGTTGATCAAGTATGTGACGGGTGCTTAGTTGGAAAACAGCACCACAGGCCGTTCCCTCCTCAGTCTACCTATCGTGGAATTGATGCACTCGAACTGCTCCGTGGTGATCTATGTAGCCCTATCACCCCGGCAACTCATGCAGGAAAGATCTTCCTTGTGGTAGATGACTACTCGAGATATATGTGGATCGTTCTCCTACGATCTAAAGATGAGGTGTTTAAAGCGTTCAAGAAGCTCAAAGCTGCAACGAAGATGGAACGTAAGTTGAAGGTTTACGCTCTATGGACAGATCGCGGTGGAGAGTTTACGTCGAACGGGTTCAATGACTACTGCGAGAAGATTGGCATAAAAAGGTTCCTCACGGAACCTTACACGCCGCAACAGAAAGGGGTCGTTGAAAGGCGCAATTGAACTGTCGTTGATATGGCAAGGAGTGTACTCAAGATCAAGAACCTGCCGGGGACTTTTTGGAGAGAAGTTGTCTCGACGGCGGTCTATATTCTCAATCGGGCTCCGATGAAGGCGCTGATCGGAAGACTCCGTATGAAGCAATTTACGGACATAAGCCAAATGTGTCTAATCTATGGACGTTCGGGTGTGTGGCACATGTGAAGACGGCGGAGCCGCATCCCTCAAAGCTTGCCGATCGAAGCACCAAGATGGTGTTCATCGGATACGAGAGGAGTTCTGGCACCAAGGCATATATACCTCTTTTACGATCCACAAACCAAGCATCTACGGATTTCACGCGATGTCGTGTTTGAAGAAAACCAAGCATGAAATTGGAGTGCCGCAGCCGATGATGCTCCAAACAGTAATATATTCAAAGTTGAATTTCCAGCTGACGATGATGCACAAGAGGACGTCCAGGTGGTTGGCAAGACACCCAACCAAGGTGACCACCATGGGAGTAAGCATCATGGTGCCGACACTGACAACGACGCACGTAGGTCGCAAGGAGATAGCGACAACGACGTGCACAACACGGACGGAGGTCTCGAGGACAACATCGACAATGAGGTTTATAGTAACGACGACAATTAAGATGATGGTCTCAGTCACGATGACTACGTCGACAACGCGAATGTTGATGACACACCTGGGACTCAGCCGTCTTCCTTAATTGCTTCAACACCGACACAATTTGTGTCGCCTCCTTCGCAAGCCAGAACGGACTCCTCGGGGCCTCGTCGCTACAAGACACTCAAGAAAATCTACAAGTACACAAAGCCAGTAACACTCGAGTACTCCAGACTATGTCTGCTCGGAGTTAAGTAGCCGGCGAACTTCGTAGAGCCAAGCAAAATTCCTAGTTGTACGCACGCAATCGATGAGGAAATGAAGGCGATTGAGAGCAACGACACGTGGACTTTGGTAATCCGACCTCCGTACCAAAAAGCCATCGGTTTGAAGTGGGTTTACAAGTGAGAAGAACATGGAGGGTGCCATTGTGAAGTATAAGACAAGACTCGTTGCGAAGGGCTGCGTACAACATCAAGGAGTTGACTATGATAAGGTGTTTGCACCGGTTGCTCGACTCGAGACGGTGAGAGGGCTTCTAGCTTTGACAGCATAAGAGGATTAGAAAGTTCATCATATGAAACGAGATCTAGCTCGTTAATCAATCCGAGCTAGCTCGACTCGGCTTGAATTCCAACCGTAATTCCCTTCGTACCACAATACTTGTTGTTGGAAAGAACTAGTCTAGTTCTATCCGACAACAAATATTTAGGAACAGAGGAAGTACTACTTGGGTAGCTCCCGTGGTCCGTGGGTCATGATTTAGTTAATGGTATATTTTTGTGAAAGATCCGCTCCTCTATGATTTTTAAAGAGTCGTGACACAAGTAGCATTGAACCATCCGTGGACAACCTGTGCTCTGCTATTTTGGGTAATGGATTCATCACCTCCATTATTGTGGATCACGGATTCATCACCACACTGTTGTGGAGCATGTGCGCTCATCATGTGGTGATGTGCCTTCTCTAGCGTCCAAGGAGCATCCTGTCTTGAAACTTGGTTGCTCAGTACAACACATATTATATATTGCCACATGGCCATGTTTGTAGAGGGTTCACGATGGTCAAGGCGGCGAGAAATTAGGGCGGAGTGGGAGTTGAATCGCAGCGGAGCTGTGGCGGAGGAGGATAGGGTTTGACCCGTAATTACGCTGTGAAACATCATATATGCCGGCTGGAGGGGTCTTTTTGCGGGCCGCGGTAAAAAATTACGTACGGGCCGGATGCGTGATACGGGTCTGTTCGGGCCATCAAAACGGGTCGAACCCGTATACTCGTCGGAATTTTGCGGGTTAGGGCCTTTTACGGGGTCTGCTAGAGATGTATTAAGAGAATCTCTAGCCCCGACCCGCAAAATAACCGTTAAAATATGGGTCGGGCGGAAAATGCTGCTAGACTAGACCCCACAAACACGTCGGGCCCGTTAATTGTTTTGCGCGGCGCAGCAAAAGTTCTCCCTCAACCATCAGTTCAACGGGGTGGGATGCCGATCCCTGCTCACCCTTAATCCGCAGTAAGTTTGGAGCGACGAAAATTTCTGCACGTCCGTTCCCCGCTCCCCCACCTAGGCAGCCGTTGCCCCGCCAATCGCGTGCTCCGGACCTTCTTCCCCGCCACACTTCATTGCCAAGGAAGCCTTCCAGCCGGCATATATCGTCAACGTGGAGGTCGCGCACGTGCAGTCCCATCCGACGGATCTTGTCGCTGGACATGTCGCCCCCACCCTCGCCCTAGTCACCAACGCGACAACCTGCAAGCGGAGAGGCAACATTGTCATGCAGGGCGACATTCCAGTTGGCCCTGTCGGAAAGGAAGGCGCGTCGGGCGCCACCGCTGCTGCGCGATCTGCCCGGCCGCCGACGGGGAAGATGAGCAAGGTTTCAGGCGTGAAGCAGAAGAAGGTTCCTACGAAGAAACCTTCGGCCACTCCATCCGCCCCGCCGAGGCCTTGCCCCGACGGTGCCTTTCTACAACACTTCTTCCACCATAGGCGAGGTGTTCGATGAAAGGCCCGGAAGGTATGCATCCTCGCTCACTTACTTTTTGCTTCGAATTTTTGCCATTGTGGCAGGTAGTGATGTGCTTTCACTCAATGTAGTGGTGGTTCAAACAATGTTCGAAAACTAAGAGAAGTGGGCGTTGATTGATAGAGAATCCCCACCAAAGAGAGGTTCATTGACGGACATGGATGAAGATGAAGATGATGATGGCCCAAGAAACATGCACAAGCCCGATGGTGAAATAAAGACAAAGGAGAAGATCAAAATGGAATGCGAAGACTCGACCTTGCGGGACAAGATAGATTCCATGCTACAATCAAATAAGGTATTGCTAGCGAAGTCTTTGGAGGCAAAGATAGAGTTGGTCGAGAAGAAGTCACGAGAGAAGCAAGAGAGGTGGAAATTTCTCAAGCAAGTTGAGGAGAGAAAAGCACGTGCCGCTGAAAACAAAACCATGGCCAACCTTCTTACCGAAAATAATAGAATCATGACTTTGAACTGCAATAACATGGACGACATCAGCAAAGAATGGCATGATATGATAATGAGACAAATCTTGAAGAGGAGGATGCTTGCGTGTTACAATGGCGGCGAGGGTTTCTCCTCTGGAATCGGAACCAATGATTTCGGTGCCAGTAGGGACAAGTGCCGAAGTAGGAACAAGTGCAGGCAATGAATTCAAGGGCAGCGATGTCCTAAATGGTGTAGACTGAAGAACGGCCAGGATGCATGAAGTCCTTTTGCATTTGTCTTTTAAACTATGCTCTCATTTCGCACACGAACTATGTTTTATTGTTTAAATTCGACTCATTTACCAGAATCGTTGTCAAATTCTAACTATGTTTTATTGGAAGGTTTTTCGGTTCGCGGGACAACGCGATGGCGCCCGAACAGACCCGGCATTGACGACCCATATAATAGCATCTTCTACGAATATCTTTTTATATGAGTCCTTCTTGGGGGGTCTGACTCTGTTGCACCCACGCTGGCCCGCAAAAAAACGTTTTTCACGAACTGTAAACGATTTTTACAGGTCAACAATATATGGGATGTGCTAGAGATGCTCTAAGCTACTTGGCGGTTTGCAATGACATCTTCTGAAGCCCCTTCAACAAAACGTGAGACATGCAGAGGCAAGTTGCAAAACATAGCATTGAACCATCCGTGGACAGCCTTTTCTCTACTATTCTGGGCCATGGATTCATCAACTTCATTATTATGGATCACGGGTTCATCACCACACTCTTGTGGTCTTGTGAACCATGTGCGCCCATCTGTCTTGAAACTTGGCTAGTGCATACATATTATATATTCCCACATGGCTAGTGCATACACTGTGGTACTGAACCTGCACTCTCTTACCTAATATTCACTCTAGTACCTTCTATCTAGGAAAGACGAAAAAAAATCACGAATTAATATTCAGAATAAAAATAGTTCATTTCCAATCTGAATCTTGCATACAATATGATGTCTAAATTTGGCAAACCATATGCCCTCTTTCACTAGGTCGGGAAGCGAGATGCAAGGCTGAAATTTAATTGAGTCACCAGCTTGGCAAGCCAAGGCAAATACTCAGATCTAAATCACCATTTACAAATTTACGTCATCATTTACAAATCTAATTAATTCATTATTTACAAATCTTAGCCACCAGCTCGGCCATGAATTCATAACTAGTGGGCACTGCATTCTACTGCTATAACTGTACTCCTGGTCCAGTTGAGTAAAATAGGCACGAACACGTGTGACTAGCAGAACACGTATGTGTGACACGTGTGACACATGCGGGAACACGTATATTCATGACGTCCTATTGACCCTGTTTGGATCCATGAGTTAGAGTTAGAATTGGTTAGATTGGACCAATCTAACCCCAAAACATCCAAACAGGGAGGGTTAGAATTGGTTAGATGCATCTAACCCACCCAAAAAAACTAACCCACCCAAGAGGTGCTTATTTGGGTTAGAGTTGGGTTGGGCCCACAAAAAGTTACTTTTCTCTCTACCTCCACCACACCAAATCCTTGATAAAGGAGCCAAATGATTGGAAAAGGTGCATTTATTGACAATCTAACCCTTCCATTCAAACACCTCTTTGGTTAGAGTTAGTTTAGGGTTAGTCCAGGGTTAGAATCTAACTCTAACCTCTAACTGAGTTAGAGTATCCAAACAGGGCCATTGTTGCAGATTTGCACTAGTAGAAATGGAGTGGTACCGCCATTCCTCTATAAATAGTAGTCTGGCGTTGTAGGATTTCCATCAATCCAACATAGCCATTTCTCATTCTTCTAGAGAAACTAAAGCCAACGAGCCAACCATGGCAATCAGCAAGAGTATTAAAAGTGTGGTTATTTGTGTTCTCATACTGGGTTTAGTTCTGGAGCATGTCCAAGTAGAAGGCAAGAGTTGCTGCAAGAACACGACGGGCAGAAACTGCTACAACGCCTGCCGTTTCGCCGGTGGTTCCCGACCAGTCTGCGCAACTGCTTGTGGTTGTAAAATCATAAGCGGCCCAACATGTCCTAGGGACTATCCTAAGCTGAATCTTCTCCCTGAATACGGTAAAGAAGTATCATTTTTATTCTTCCCAACTTGTTGATAATTACCTACTAATAGGAAATTATTTACATACTTGTGGTTCAAATTACTTTTGTAGGTGAACCAAATGCGACTGAGTACTGCACAATTGGATGCATGACTTCCGTTTGTGACAACATGGACAATGGTAATTTTAATTTACCACGTTTATTTTTATTTTCACCGATAGAAAAAATATTGTGTTTTAGACATACATAACGTCAACTATTTTGTAACAGTTTTTCGTGGCCAAGAGATGAAATTCAACATGGGACTCTGCAGCAACACATGTGTCCGTTTCTGTAATGATGGTGCGGTCATTCAGTCTGTTGAAGCCTAATCATGCCTTCTTGGGCATGATTTATATGACCAAGTTCGTATTGTCATTTTGTCTTGAATTATCTCGATACCATCAGCGGTATCGAAGCAAATGTATCATCTTAGTTATGTATTTCTGTTTTACCCTTGTTCCAATAAGAGTCTCCGTGATGAATCTATTTGTACCCTTGGCTTAATATAAAAGTTCCATGGATATATTATGTGATACACTACAATTTTTAAATTTTCCGATGTTGTTTCATGTATATCAATCGTTTTATATTAAGACCAAACATTTTGAGATTATATTAACCTTTGAACATATGAGCTATCATGTTTTTACCGTGAAAGTTTTTTCTCCACTAAACATTAATTAGGCGTTACGCTACATAAAGGAACTCGAAGGGCCATCAACTGGCTATTCGAACAGAATGTTGCTAACAGGAAATTAATGGTAATCACCAACATGTTTTGCGTATTTTAGGATAACTATGATCACTAAGGGACGAGGGGCTGTCGGTGGAGACATATAACTTTGATTGTTATCTCGTTAGTCCACAACGAGCGTATATAACCACTAAATTGCCCCTTAAAATATGAAAATTTCAAGTGTTCTAGGGAGTTTGTATACATTTTTTGGGGATGACCCAAATCGTCACACAATAATGGGATATCCAGCTATATTTTCGTGTGGATTGTATTTCGTTTTGAGCATCTTGAACCTAGCATTATAGACTTGTGTGCTCTCATATTTGTGTCCTTGTAAATGGGAGATATGGCTTTGAACTACAAACCAAATGAAAATGGGAGTATGTTCATAGAGTCACTTTAAGTAATAAAATATAAATCCAAATAAAAAACACAGAAACCTCGAGTGTCTTTCGATCACAAAACTGGTTTTATGTACAAATCAACCCTAATAATACTCGTAGTTTGTTTCTTGTTCACTGGATGTATCTATGATAATACTTAAGAAAAAAATCTTCATGTGACCCTATATACTGGGGCATCTCACGCGTATATATTTCTATATTCTGAATATTCTTTACGGAAAATGTCAATGGGCCTAGATTTAATGAAGTGGGGGTATGCAATATGTATGTAGGATATTCACATGCTAGCGCACTCAGAGGTATACTGGACCAGAACTAGGTTGAGGCTGCTATCATGATATGGTTGGTGCCTTTTGCATGTCTGAAGTATCATTTCTTACCATCCCTTGGACCATGTGCCTTATCTACTTGGCCATTTGTACACCTAGGTAAGCCAATAATGCTTTTCTCAGCCCCTTCAACAAGGGCAATGATGCTTTCGTCCATAATGTGTTTCTCTCTCATTTGAATGTGATTTCCTCTCTTGATTAAAGGTTGATGGAGTAGTTAATGGTAAAATGTAATTAGTTTATTTGGTCATAACAGAAAAGAGGGAGTACTACTGGGGTAGCTCCCGTGGTCCATGGGGCATGATTTAGTTAATAGGATATTTTTATGAAAGATTCACTCATCTATGATTTTTAAAGAGTACGTGTTTGGTAACTGATGAGCTGCTCACATGCAAGACGGATGATGGATGGGTCCATGGCCATAGAAATCATGCCCAAGTTGCATATGGGCGACTGTTTGTGGTCCCTCCTGGATCTGACATTTTCGGTCACCAGCGGTTGCGCCAAGCCATGGATTGGTCACAGAGCACTCCGCACAACCCCGGCAAAGCGTCACCGCCGCATGCAGCTACTGGTTCGTCCTCTATTCATTGTCGTTGGTTTGTCGGCAAGGCCTCGGCCAACCGTTGACCGGGCTCGGTGCTCGCGCAGCAGCTCGCGGGCTTGCTGATGCCGCTCATACAGTGCAACGACCTCACAGATACAGTGTTGCGGCTAACATCTTGCACGCGGCAACACCTCGGATGGGTATTCTTCAAATACAACGACGACGGTTTATATTCTTCCTTCCGTTCGACAAAGATTTGGTGGATCATTATGTATCCAATGCCTTTGAAGAAATTAAGTAAGCAAAAAAATGTGTTTTCATGTGCCAAATTAAAATGGAAATAACTGATTTACAGGTCGGTGACGGACGATAGCCGAGCAGCCGTTCTACCTTAAACTGTAAACGACTTTTATGGGTCGGTGATATATGGGGTCTGCTAAAGATGCTCTAAGGGCTGCAGGATTGGTCATCAATGAGGAATTTGTGAGTTGGTTAGAATAATTACTGCTGATCTGCTGACCATCATGTGCTGTTTTGCCTTCTTGAGCGCCGAAGGGGCTACCTGAAATACAAAACATATTTATATTTAGGTTGAGTCATCATTCCTAGCTGGTGCGTACACCAAAATACTGAAGTTGCACTTAGATTTACTAGATATAAAATTTTACTCTCCTACTTCATGAGGATAGTGGCTTCTCTCTCCGAAAGAACAGACAGTTTCACAAATTAGTATTCACAATAAAAAATTATTTTAAATGAAAATCTTGCATAAAATATGATGTCTAAATTGGACATACTATATGCCCTCTTTAACTTGGTCGGTAAGCCTGATGGAACACTGAAATTTAATTAAGTCACCAGCTTGGCATGCCAGATACAAACACTCAAATCTATATCACCTTTTACTAGTTTAAGTCTCCATTTAGAAATCTAACTAAGTCATCATTTATAAATCTTACAAGCTCAGCCATGAATTAATAATTAGTAGGCACTGTATTCTACGACTATAATATAAAGGATGAGGTGACGAGGTACTCCTCTATGATTTGGTCACTCGTTTTACTTTATTAACCAAATTCAAGGTCAACAAGGACTACAGGGAAAGGTTGGGACTGAAGGCGCATCAGAGTACACTACCATGACGAGCAGCTGCATTAACCTGTCCGAGAGGGGATCAAACTACCGCAATGCTTGTTTAAATAACTACCTCTGGCTTCTTCATTTGAAGAAATGGTGTTGCCGCCTTCTCCTCCATGGAAGATAGGAATCCACTATGCCATCGCCAGAGAGAGAAGAGAGAAGACAGAATGGAGTTTTCATTGCACTAGTAGAAATAGGGCCTTTAGTCCCGGTTCGGTTGGGTCATTAGTTCCGGATCGCGAACCGGGACTAATCAACCGGAACTAATGCTGCCCCGGTTCGGCCCCGAACCGGGGCTAATGGCCTTTCACGTGGTGGGACTGGGAGCGAGGGGGGAGGAGTATTAGTCCCGGTTCGAATTACGAACCGAGGCTATTTCTTCGCTCTTTTTTAAGCAATTTTTGGGTTTAGGGTTTTGCACTAAATTGGATGGGCTATTTTGTTGCCCCTTATTTTCCCATTTATTTGTTACATATATATTGCACATCGTCACGAATACATTAGACCACCTCATCCGTCGTGCTTTACCGAACATATTTACAAAATGTAGACACAAGTTACATGCACATATATGCATTTTTTTACACTATATCGTTTCATATCAGTTCCGTCGAATCGCAATAGTATTCTAATCAATCATCTAACAACTCATCATCATCTTAATCATATACCAAATTATCATATGACACACATAAAGTAAAACAGAGAAACATCATAATAGTTATCATATGCATGCATCTTAATCGATCATGTCAAGTTAATATAAACAAGAATAACTTGTCTCTCATAAGACCTAGTACTCGCTCTTAGGTATAATGTCATAAAACAGAATAACACCTATGTTTCCATGAGGAAACACAGAGATCCAACGGTCTCCAACTTGTGGCTTGCGATCCTTCTTTATTTCTCTTCATGGTTCAATTTGGAGCCTTTTTTATCTTGATTTGAGGTTACTCGAGTATGGAGCATCGAACTCAGCCCTCAGCGGGCTTTTAATTTTCATTTGACCTTCTGGGTGCATCAACAGAGGCACTACATCATGTGGTAGTTGCTGTTGATGAACATAATAATAACCTAGTTAGCAAGGTAATCAACAACATTTATGCAATAGTATAGCGTACTTAATTAGGAAACTCTTATCAAGATATTTCGGCGAATGTCATCCGGCCTCAACCTATGCACTAGTGGCATGTAAAATGTATAATTTTGGCCAATTCAAAAATTATACGGGAAGGTATCCCTAGTAACCAGAACACCAGCAAAAAGAACGTGGAGAAGAACATCCTTCTCCTCCCAAGTTATATGTGATCCATACGTGTAGTGTGTCGTGTCAATTAATTTACGTAATTCACTCGAAGAAACGAAATAAGATTTAAATTATAATTTAACAAATTTAGTATATGGATGAACACCAACTATTTCGAAATATAAATGCAAATTACTTGACAAATTTAGTATATGCATATCATCGACAACCATCCAAATGTCGATATTGCCTGGCATATTATCTTCAGGACGAAGATCGAAGGTTATTGCCATACCCTCCTGAAATTCATATGCCTTGCAAAGATCTTCCTACTCTGGGCACCCAAATTCTGTTTGAAAAACTGAATGAAATACTTTGATAACAAATGTCTGACCATGTATAGTCCTCAGGTTAGCGCTCCTAGTCTCAATTCTCTCGTGGTCTTCGAAACCGAGCTTCTCAAACACATATCTTCTTGCATGGCAAGGGAGGAACATATCTCCATTCTCGCCAAGCTTCATGCTGAAGAACCTATCATCTCACAGGTGAGGCGTGTCGCACATACCCCGACAGTCGCCGCAATATTCACACTCCCAATGTTCATCGTCAGACATTTCCTGTTTTAATGTGGTAAATGTGTAAACAACAATCGTTTTACTATATCGAAAGAATTGAACATCTATATATAAACATAGCTACGCCACTCGGACATTCCGGCAAAACTTTGCACAACTAATTAGGAAGCAAAAGTGAGTAACTCACTATTGTTTTATGCATTAACACCAACAAAAGGACGATATTTGTAGGTCGATGAAATATGTATGTGCCTTTTTTTCCTCTCCAAAGTTTAAATAAGTTGTTTGAAACCATTGGTTTTCTAATTCAAACCTAATGTGCCTACTTACATCAAATTTACAAACAGGATTTTTTTCCTTCTTTCTAGTTAGCCGATCAAAAGATCTTCAACAAACATATATCTTGATTTTCTTATTAACATGCATCTCAAGATGACATCTTGAAACGATCGATGGCCCTAAAATCAAAATGACAGCAGCCTTGGGGTGCCTAGAGCGGGAGGGGAGGGGGGTGGCGTGAAAAGGACGTGGATGTCGCCTAGAGGGGGGGTGAATAGGCGCTTTAAAATAGTTAAGGTTTAGGCTTGAACAAATGCGGAATAAAACTAACGTTTAATATGTCAAGCACAAAACCTACAAACAACTAGGCTCACCTATGTGCACCAACAACTTATGCTAAGCAAGATAAACAACTAAGTGATAGCAAGATATATTACAATAAACAATATGTCTATCACAAAGTAAAGTGCATAAGTAAAGGGTTCGGGTAAGAGATAACCGAGGCACGGGGAGACGATGATGTATCCCGAAGATCACACCCTTGCGGATGCTAATCTCCCTTAGAGCGGTGTGGAGGCACAATGCTCCCCAAGATGCCACTAAGGCCACCGTAATATCCTCACGCCCTCGCACAATGCAAGATGCCGTGATTCCACTAAGGGACCCTTGAGGGCGGTCACCGAACCCGTACAAATGGCAACCCTTGGGGGCGGTCACCGAACCCGTACAAATGGCAACCCTTGGGGGCGGTCACCGAACCCGTACACGTGGCAACCCTTGGGGGCGGTTACCGGTACCCGTACAAATTGCTCGGGGCAATCTCCACAACCTAATTGGAGACCCCGACGCTTCCCGGAGCTTCACACCACAATGATTGAGCTCCGAGACACCACCAAGCTTCTAGGACGCCAAAGCATCCACGAAGAACAATATCAAGGGTACTAAGTATCAAAGGTAGTAAGCTTCTCAACTTCTCACTTCCATGTATCACCGTGGAGAACTCAAACCGATGCAACTAATGCAATGGCAAGAACACACGAAGTGGTCAAGTCCCTCACACTCAAATCCCTCCACAAGAACAAAAGCTATGGAGAAATATGAGAGGAAGAACAAGGAGCTCACAAAGAACTCCAAGATCAAGATCCAAGGGGTTCCCCTCACATAGAGGAGAAAGTGATTGGTGGAGATGTGAATCTAGATCTCCTCTCTCTTTTCCCTCAAGAACAAGCAAGAATCATTGGAGGGATTGAGAGTAATCAAGATCTAAGACTGTCAACAATGGAGGTAGAACAAGAGCTCAACGGATGGATAAAGCCAAGGGGGAAGAAGACCCCCTTTATATAGTGGGGGAAAGAATCAGACCGTTACGCCCACTCTCTGCCCGAGCTCCAGCGGTACTACCGCTGGCACTCCAGCGGTACTACCGCTGGCCCCAGCGATACTACCGCTGGGCCCCTGGTAGTGCAAAGGCACTACCACCGCCAAGAAAGTCTTCGCAAAAAGGTCCGTCCACGAACAACCGCTAGGCAGGCGGTACTAAGCTCCTGGAGCGGTACTACCGCTGACCAGGGGCGGTACTACCGCGAGCCAGCGGTACTACCGCTAGGGCCAGCGGTACTACCGCCAACTCTAGCGGTACTATCGCTAGGTCCAGCGGTACTACCGCTCGCCACAGAAACAACCATAACTTTCACATACGAGCTCAGAATCGAGCAAACCCAAGCTTGTTGGATTCAGGACGACAAGGGAAATCTTAAGACCATGCGGTTATGAATATGCCAAAGTTATAGAGATGTGAGATCTCTATGAATGAAGAACCGGCAAAAACTCCAACATCGAAAACATCATAGTAGATGCATATGGACTCCGTTCTCGATGAACTCGAGCTTGTCACGAAGATGACCATAAGCTCTAAAACTCACAAAGAGAAACACCAAACAAGAATCAAGAAGTATGATGCAAGGATGCAAATGGTTTGAGCTCTCAACGAACGATACAATCAAGCTACTCACTTGAGAGCCCCCCTTGATAGGACAGCAATCTATCCTAACCAGAAAACCTATCAAGGGCAAACCTATACCTTGCACCTCGTCCTCTTGAGCTAGATGATGATGATCTTGGCTTCCTCAAGATGGACCACCTTTCTTGATTGTGTTGGCTTGATGAAGACTAGTTGATTGCTCCCTCATACTCACTATGGGTGAGCCACTCTTCAGCATATCTTCACAAGTCCATTGCCACCACAATGAACGGCAAGCTTCAAGCATGCTATCTTCGTGCTGATCCACTTGAACTTGCACATCGCAATCTTGATGACGATCACAACTTGACGTCATACTCCATGGGTTGTATGAGATCTTCCCTTTGACGCAAGCCCATGCAAACACACCTAAACCCCACATAGAACTCTCACGAAGACCATGGGTTAGTACACAAACACGTAATGGACAATGCATACCATGGGATCACTTGATCCCTCTCGGTACATCTTGTACGCTTTGTGTGTTGATCATCTTGGTTTACTCTTTGTCTGAGATCTTGATCAACCATTGATGATGATCACAACTTGACGTCATACTCCATGGGTTGTATGAGATCTTCCCTTTGACGCAAGCCCATGTAAACACACCTAACCCCCACATAGAACTCTCACGAAGACCATGGGTTAGTACACAAACACGTAATGGACAATGCTTACCATACCATGGGATCACTTGATCCCTCTCGGTACATCTTGTACGCTTTGTGTGTTGATCATCTTGATTTACTCTTTGTCTGAGATCTTGATCAACCATGTGTCTCTATGACCATTCTTTGGATAATACCTTGAATACCATCTTGGTCATCATATAAACTCCTTGAACCCAACAGATGGACTTCAAGAAGTGCCTATGGACAAATGCATATAAATTTAACTTAAGGCAACCATTAGTCCACAGGAATTTTCATCAAGTACCAAAACCACATATGGAGATATATGCTCCAACACGGCGGCACCTGGAGGGCGGTGGGCTTACCGGAGCGGGACGGGGAGGGGGCTTACCGAAGCAGGCCGGAGAGGGGAAGGGGGCTTACCGGGATGGCAGGGGTGCGGCGGTGACGGCGAGGGAGGCGGCGGCAACGACGACGACAACGACAACGAGGGAGGCGGTGACGGGGAGGAGCGCGGAGAAGGCGACAGCGTCAGGGAAGAGTTGCGCAGCCTCGCGGCGTCGAGGGTTCAGCCGCGTCGTGAGGAGGAAGAAGATCGGAACCGCGATTTGGACATCACAAAATTCCAACTCCCGCTTATATAGGCGGAGCTTTGGTTCCGGGTCGTGGCGCGAACCGGGACTAAAGACCCCCTTTAGTCCGGGTCGAGCCACGACCAGGGACTAAAGACCCCTTTTCGGCAGGCGGAGTGGCAGGAAACGAGGGTCTTTAGTCCCGGGTCGTGGCTCGACCCGGGACTAAAGGGGGTCTTTAGTCCCGGTTCGAACCACGACCTGGGACTAAAGGCCTGGGCTGGCTCCGGCGCGACGCAGTGCAAACCTTTAGTCCCACCTCGCGTAGCGACGAGCGCCGGGAGTGTTTTATAAGCACCGCTGCGCGTGCTCTTTCGAACTCCTCTCTAAAGCAGACTTACGAACTCTAAATTTAAAAATTGTAAATATATGTGAAATTAAAGACAAAATCAATCTAAATTCAAAGTGAATCACTTTGAATTTCGGTTAAATTTTCTCTATGAATTCTCATATAGTTTCAATTTTTTTCCATTATTTTCGTTTTGTTCTTTGCTTTATTTATTTTGTTTTTTCTACTTACAGCTAAATATTTAGTATTCAAATTTGAATACTTTGAAATCTGTGAATAACTTTACTTTCATTTTTTGCTATTAAAGATTTTTCCCTCTTCTATTTTAAGTTTTCTATTACAGATTTTAACCAAAAAACTTTATGAAAATTCTTTTGAGTTGAGCTTTGATACGTCTCAAATGTATCTATAATTTTTAATGGTTTCATGCTATTATCTTGTCAACTTTGGATGTTTTATATACCTTTATATCTTTTTTGGGACTAACTTATTAATTCAGTGCTAAGTGCCAGTTCCTATTTTTTCTGTGTTTTTGACTTTTTTAAGATCTGATTTTGGAACGAAGTCCAAACGGAATAAAATCCCCGAAATAATTTTTCCACAACGAAAGAAGATCGGAGGACTTGAGGGCCAAGGCAGGGGCCCACACGGAGCCCACAAGCCCTGTTCCCGCAGCTAGAGGGGGCCCGCGGCAACCAGGCTTGTGGCCTCCGTGGCGCTCCCCTGCCCTAGCTCTTTGGCCTATAAATTCCCTAAAAAATAAGGGCATCCACGAAAACACTTTTCTGCCGCCGCAAGCTTCCGTTTCGGCGAGATCTCGTCTGGAGACCCTTCCCAGTGCCCTGCCGGAGGTGACTTTGGAGTTGGAGGGCTTCTACATCAACATCATCGCCTCTCCAATGACTCGTGAGCAGTCCACTTCAGACCTACGGGTCTGTAGTTAGTAGCTAGATGGCTTCTTCTCTCTCTTGGGTCTTCAATACAAAGTTCTCCATGATCTTCATGGAGATCTATCTGATGTAATCCTCTTTGGCGGTGTGTTTGTCGAGATCCGATGAATTCTCGATTTGTGACCAGATTATCTATGAATTATATTTGAGTCTTTGTTGATTTCTTATATGCATGATTTGATATCCTTGTAAGTCTCTCCCAGTCTTGGGTTTTGTTTGGCCAACTAGATCTATGACTCTTGCAATGGGAGAAGTGCTTGGTTTTGGGTAACAAGATGGGCTTTCATCATAGATTGGAGATTCTCCATCTACGTCATGTCATCTTGCTTAAAGCGGTACTTTGTTCTTTTGAACATAATACACTAGATGCATGCTGGATAGCGGTCGACGTGTGGAGTAATAGTAGTAGATGCAGAAAGTATCGGTCTAATTGTTTTGGACGTGATGCCTATAGATATACTAATTGCCATAGATAACGTCACGACTTTGCGCGGTTCTATCATTTGTTAGATATTAATTCGTTCACCCACCGTGTACTTGCTTTCATGAGAGAAGCCACTAGTGAACACTACGGCCCCCGGGTCTATTCACAACTATCGTCTCCGCTTTCACTTTTACTTTGCTTTGTTTACTTTTTGCTTTCAGTCCTCACTTTGCAAACAATCTATAAGGGATTGACAACCCCTTCACAGCGTTGGGTGCAAGCTCTTTGTGTTTGTGCAGGTACTTGTGACTTGACGCGATCCTCCCACTGGATCGATACCTTGGTTCTCAAACTGACGAAAATACTTACCGCCGCTGTGCTACATGACCCTTTCCTCTTCAAGGGAACACCAACACAAGGCTCCAAGGCCGCTGGGAAATCCTTTGCATATTTCCCAAGGAAGTCCCTATAGGCGTAGCCCGTGACAGAAGGATTCCTCGCGCCGTTGCCACGGAAGGTGTGTTGTCGCAGTAGCAATCTTTTTTTTGTTTCTTTTCGCTTGATGTTTACTTGATTCTTTTTAACAAATATGCACTTTGATAATTTTACTTGATTATTTTTAATTCATTCATTTTAGTTAATGTTTTAGTTGATTCTTTTTAGTGGACTGTTTTTTTTTGTTTTCTATTAAATATTTTAACAAATTTCTAACAATTTCTAACATCGTTTGGTATTTTTTGTGCATTTACTTTTTTTTTTTTTGAGCTAGTTGACCCTGAAATTGAAAAGCACTACAAATGAACTCTGAAAATGTTGAAAGTTGGCAAAGTATCGTCATTTCACCCACATAGCATGTGCTAAAAAGTTGAGCGGGGTACGACAAAAACTTGATGAACTTCGTGTACAAAACGGACAATCTCTCTCGAAGTATGATGGTTTCTAACGAGAACTCATCTGCTACAAAGGGATTTTATTTTTTTGAACTTATTTGAACTCTATACTTTTTGTGTGTTCAAAATGCATTATTCAAAGGCACATCCCAAATTTTCAACAATTTCTGACTTCATTTGGTATTTTTCGTGCATTTACTTATTTTTTTTGAGCTAGTTGACCCTGAAATTGAAAAGCACTACTAATGAACTATGAAAATGTTGAAAGTTGGCATGGTATCATCATTGCACCCACATAGCATGTGCTAAAAAGTTGAGAGGGTTTCGACAAAAACTGGATGCAATTCGTGTACAAAACGGACAATCTCTCTCGAATTATCAGGGTTTTGAATGAGAACTCATCTATTACAAAAGGGATTTCATTTTTTTAACTTATTTGAACTTCATACTTTTTGTGTGTTCAAGATGCACCATTCAAAGGCACATCACAAATTTTCAACAATTTCTCACTTCATTTGGTATTTTCCGTGCATTTACTTTTTTTTGAGCTAGTTGACCCTGAAACTGAAAAGCACTACAAATAAGCTCAGAGAATGTTGAAAGTTGGCATGGTATCATCATTTCACCCACACAGCATGTGCTAAAAATTGAGAGGGTTACGACAAAAACTGGATGCACTTCGTGTACAAAACGGACAATCACTCTCGAAGTATCAGGGTTTCAAACGAGAACTCATCTGTTACAAAGGGATTTCATTTTTTGAACATATTTGAACTCCATACTTTTTGTGTGTTCAAAATACACCATTCAATGGCACATCATAAATTTTCAACAATTTCTGACTTCATTAGGTATTTTTCGTGCATTGACTTATTTTTTTGAGCTACGTGACCCTGAATATGAAAAGCTCTACAAAAGAACTCTAAAAATGTTGAAAGTTGGCATGGTATAATCATTTCACCCATATAGCATGTGTTAAAAAGTTGAGAGGGTTACCACAAAAACTGGATGCATTTGGTGTACAAAACGGACAATCTCCCTCGAAGTATTAGGGTTTCGAACGATAGTCGGCATTCTTCTTCTCTCATATATGGTGGACACTCCCTCACCTGATTTTTCGACCGTCAATGATGGTCGCTAATCCTACTTCCCCTAATGCATAACAAATATCTAGCACATGGAGAAGACGGAGAAACGACGCCCACAACAACAGTCGGCATTCTTCTTCTCTCATATATGGTGGACACTCCCTCACCTGATTTTTCGACCGTCGATGATGGTCGCTACTTCTACTTCCCCTAGTGCATAACAAATATCTAGCACAACGAGAAGAAGGAGAAGCGACCCCCACAACAACAGTTGACATTCTTCTTCTCTCATATATGGTGGACACTCCCTTACCTCATTTTTCGACCGTCGCTGATGGTCGCTACTCCTTCTTCCCCTAATGCTTAACAAATATCTTGCACAAGGAGAAGAAGGAAAAGCGACCCCCACAACAACAGTCGGCATTCTTCTTCTCTCATATATGTTGGACACTCCCTCACCTGATTTTTCGACCGCCGATGATGGTCGCTACTTGTTACGTCTCCATCGTATCTACTTTTCCAAACTCTTTTGCCCTTGTTTTGGACTCTAATTTGCATGATTTGAATGGAACTAACGTGGACTAACGCTGTTTTCAGCAGAATTGCCTTGGTGTTATTTTTGTGCAGAAATCAAAGTTCTCCAAACGTCCTGAAAATCTACGGGGAGCAGTTTTGGAAAATATAAAAAATATCTGCTCCAAGTTACACCTGAGGGGGTGGGCCAGTGGGCCATAAGCCCTGGCTCCGCCACAACCCCCCTGGTGGCGGTGGGCAGGCTTGTGGGGCCCACACGGCTCTGCCGCCCCCAACCTCAGGTCTATAAGTTCACTTTCGTCCAAGAAAAAATAAAAAGAGAAGTTTTCGTCGTGTTTGCGATACGGAGGCGCCGCCACCACCTGTTCTTCATCTGGAGGGCAGATCTGGAGTCCGTCTTGGGCTTCGGAGAGGGGAAATCGTCGACATCGTCATCATCAACCTTCTTCCCTCTCCAATTCCATGAAGCTCTTCGTCGTTCATGAGTAATCTATTCGTAGGCTCGCTGGGCGGTGATGAGTAGGATGAGATCTATCATGTAATCGAGTTAGTTTTGATGGGGATTGATCCCTAGTATCCACTATGTTCTGAGATTGATGTTGCTACTACTTTGGCATGCTTAATGCTTGTCACTAGGGCCCGAGTGCCATGATTTCAGATCTGAAATTATTATGTTGTCACCAATATATGTGTGTTTTAGATCCGATCTTGCAAGTTGTAGTTACCTACTATGTGTTATGATCCGGCAACCCCGGAGTGACAATAACCGGAACCACTCCCCGTGATGACCATAGTTTGAGGAGTTCATGTGTTCACCAAGTGCTAATGCGTTGGTCCGGCTCTTTATTAAAAGGAGCACCTCTATATCCCGTAGTTTCCTTTTTGACCCCGCTACCACGGGAGGGATGGACAATAGATGTCATGCAAGTTCTTTTCCCTAAGCACATATGAAGACACACGGAATGCATGCCTGCATCACATTGACGACCGAGAGCTAGCCACATATCTCTCCGTGTTATAGCTGTTGCATGATGAATATCATCCAAACAAATCACCGACCCATTGCCTACGAGTTTGTCCTACTGTTGCTACTGTTGTTACTTGTTTTGCTCTGCTGCTGCTACTACTGTTGCTACTGCTGTTATTTGTCTTGCTCTGCTGCTGCTGCTACTACTGTTGCTACTGTTGTTACTTGTCTTGTTGTGCTGCTACTGTTGCTACTAATCTCGCTTGCTATTGTTGCTACTTGCTAGGGCTGTCACTACCGCTGTTCCTTGCCACTGCCGTTACTCGCTACTTTGCTGTTACTACTTTGCTTGCAGATACTAATCTTTCAGGTGTGGTTGAATCTGATAAATTTAGGTGGTAATACTTGAGAGTATTCTCACACCTCCCGTCGTGCGAATCAACAAATTTGGGTCGAATACTCTACCCTCGAAAACTGCTACGATCCTACGCGCTGGTGGGCGTCAACAACATTCTTCTAGTTTCGTTTGCCGGAGAGTGCTAACAACATTCTTCTCGTGCCGTTGCAAAGGGGAAGAACAGTTGACATCAAGCATTTTTCTGGCGCCGTTGCCGGGGAGGTATTGCTATATTCTCTGAGTCACTTGGGATTTATATCTGCTGATCACTATGAAGAATCTCAAGGATCCGAAGGCCAAAGTCTTGCCCTGAACTACGAGGGGAGGTAAGGAATTGCCATCTAGCTCTACACTTGATTCACCTTCCGTTATGAGTAAGTTTGCGACATCACCTCCTGCTAGAAATCTTGATATGTCGCCTATGCTTGATGATGCTTATGATGCTACTGCTAGAGATGCTATGCTTGATACTATGCCTGATGATGCTATGCCTGATACTGCTAGAGATGCTATGCTTGATACTATGCCTGATGATGCTATGCCTGATACTGCTAGAGATGTTATGCTTGATACTGCTAGAGATGCTTTGCTTGATACTGCTTTGCCTGATAATACTAGATATGCTATTTGTTGGGGAACGTCGCATGGGAAACAAAAATTTTCCTACGCGCACGAAGACCTATCATGGTGATGTCCATCTACGAGAGGGGATGAGTGATCTACGTACCGTTGTAGATCGTACAGCAGAAGCGTTTAGAGAACGCGGTTGATGTAGTGGAACGTCCTCACGTCCCTCGATCCACCCCGCGAACAATCCCGTGATCAGTCCCACGATCTAGTACCGAACGGACGGCACCTCCGCGTTCAGCACACGTACACCTCGACCATGATCTCGGCCTTCTTGATCCAGCAAGAGAGACGGAGAGGTAGAAGAGTTCTCCGGCAGCGTGACGGCGCTCCGGAGGTTGGTGATGATCTCGTCTCAGCAGGGCTCCGGCCGAGCTCCGCAGAAACGCGATCTAGAGGAAAAACTATGGAGGTATGTGGTCGGGCAGACGTGAGAAAGTCGTCTCAAATCTTCCCTAAAAGCCCCATATATATAGGAGGAGGGAGGGGGACCTTGCGTTGGGGTCCAAGGGACTCCCAAGGGGTCGGCCGAGCCAAGGGGGGAGGACTCCCCCCCCAAACCGAGTTGGACTTGGTTTGGTGGGAGGAGTCCCCCTCCCTTCCCACTTCTTCCCTCCTTTTTTTTTCTTTTCCTTTGATTTCCTTTTCTTGGCGCATAGGCCCCCTTGGGGCTGTCCCACCAGCCCACTAAGGCTGGTGTGTCTCCCCAAAGCCTATGGGCTTCCCCGGGGTGGGTTGCCCCCCCCGGTGAACTCCCGGAACCCATTCGTCATTCCCGGTACATTCCTGGTAACTCCGAAAACCTTCCGGTAATCAAATGAGGTCATCCTATATATCAATCTTCGTTTCCGGACCATTCCAGAAACCCTCGTGACGTCTGTGATCTCATCCGGGACTCTGAACAACATTCGGTAACCAACCATATAACTCAAATACGCATAAAACAACGTCGAACCTTAAGTGTGCAGACCCTGCGGGTTCGAGAACTATGTAGACATGACCCGAGAGACTCCTCGGTCAATATCCAATAGCGGGACCTGGATGCCCATGTTGGATCCTACATATTCTACGAAGATCTTATCGTTTGAACCTCAGTGCCAAGGATTCGTATAATCCCGTATGTCATTCCCTTTGTCCTTCGGTATGTTACTTGCCCGAGATTCGATCGTCAGTATCCGCATACCTATTTCAATCTCGTTTACCGGCAAGTCTCTTTACTCGTTGCGTAATACAAGATCCCGCAACTTACACTAAGTTACATTGCTTGCAAGGCTTGTGTGTGATGTTGTATTACCGAGTGGGCCCCGAGATACCTCTCCGTCACACGGAGTGAGAAATCCCAGTCTTGATCCATACTAAATCAACTAACACCTTCGGAGATACCTATAAAGCATCTTTATAGTCACCCAGTTACGTTGCGACGTTTGATACACACAAAGCATTTTTCCGGTGTCAGTGAGTTATATGATCTCATGGTCATAGGAATAAATACTTGACACGCAGAAAAACAGTAGAAACAAAATGACACGATCAACATGCTACGTCTATTAGTTTGGGTCTAGTCCATCACGTGATTCTCCCAATGACGTGATCCAGTTATCAAGCAACAACACCTTGTTCATAATCAGAAGACACTGACTATCATCGATCAACTGGCTAGCCAACTAGAGGCATGCTAGGGACGGTGTTTTGTCTATGTATCCACACATGTAAATGAGTCTTCATTCAATACAATTATAGCATGGATAATAAACTATTATCTTGATACAGGAATTATAATAATAACTATACATTTATTATTGCCTCTAGGGCATAATTCCAACACTATTTTGCCTGATGATGCTATGCTTGATACTGGTAGAGATACTACTTTGCCTTATGTTCCACTATGAGTGTTCCTTGATGCTCATATTCCTAGAGTTACTGCCAATGCTCGGGATGCTTCTGAAACTACCGATACTATTGAGATAGAACCTACTTTTTCTCCTGCTAGATCCAGCTCCCCTAGATATGAATTGCGTGATACACCTGAGGGTTATCTTATGGAGGGAGAGATAGCTGATGATTTTCTTGCGTGTAAGCATGCCTATGACGCTGAGAAATTACTTCTCAAATGGAAGGAAAAATCTTGGGAAGCTAAGATGAAATATGACTCGAAGTTTGCCACTTCACCTATCTTTATCACCGATAAGGATTATGAATTCTCTGTCGATCCTGGGATAATCTCTCTAGTCGAATCTGATCCTTTTCACGGTTATGAGTCTGAGACGGTCATAGCCCATCTTGCCAAACTACACGAAATAGCCACCCTTTTCACTAATGAGGAGAAGATCCGCCACTACTATATCCTTAAGTTGTTTCCTTTCTCTCTAAAGGATGACGTTAAAGCCCGGTTCACCTCTCTTGCTCCTGGATGTGTGAGTAGTCCCCAGCAGATGGTCTATTACTTCTGTGAGAAATATTTCCCTGCCCATAATAAGCAAGCTGCCTTGCAGGAAATATACAACTTTGCTCAACTCCAAGAAGAGAGTCTTCCACAAGCTTGGGGGAGGCTCGTCCAGCTACAAAATGCTTTGCCTGATCACCCTCTTAAGAAGAACGAGAAACTTGATATCCTCTATAACGGACTTACCGATGCCTCTAGAGACCACCTAGATAGTTGTGTCGATTGTGTTTTTAGGGAACGAACTGTAGAACAAGCTGAGACTCTACTGAATAACATCTTGATCAACGCTAATGCTTGGACTATTCCCGAACCACCTCCTAAGCCAACTCCGAAGAAAAGAGGTATTCTATTCCTCATTCCCGAAGATATACAAGAAGCCAGGAAATCTATGCAAGAGAAAGGCATTAGATCTGAAGATGTCTCGATAACCCGATACAGGTAGTAGAAGTAAATTCTCTGCGTAGGTTTGAGGAGAGTGATATTCCTTTTGATAAACCTGCTAGCCTATGCTTTGATGAATTTGACAACTTTGTTGCCAAACAACAGAGTTTCAATGATTATGTTAACAGACATTTGGAACAAAGTACTCGTGCGCTTAGCCATTTAAGTGCTTGTGTAGACAGAAGTGTCAATGATCTGAAGCTTCTGAGTAAACATGCCTCTATAATTACTACTCAGGTAGAACAAGTACTTAAAGCTCAGAATGACTTGATTAATGAATTAAATGACAACTCTGTTAGATTCATTACTAGAGGAGGTAAAATGACTCAGGAACCTTTGTTTCCTGAAGGTCATCCTAAGAGAATTGATCAAGATTCTCAAGGAATCAATGCTGATACACCTAGTCATCCTAAGGAGAAGAAGAAGGATGATAGGAGCCTGCGTCCCAGCTCACCAAATACTGTCACACCAGAAGAACCTAATGATATTTCTGCGTCTGATGCAGAAACACAATCTAGTGATGAACATGAACCTGGTGACAATATGGATAGTGATGTTCATAATAATGCTCAACCTAGCAATGATGATGATGTGGAGATTGAACCTACGGTTAATCCTGATAACCCACAGCCTAAGAAATACGACAAGAATGACTTCACTGCTAGGAAGCATGGTAAAGAAAGGGAGTCATGGGTTCAGAGACCTATGCCCTTCCCTCCTAAGCCATCCAAGAAAAAGGATGATGAGGATTTTGAGCGCTTCGTTGAGATGATAAGACCCGTCATTCTGCAGATGCGGTTAACTGATATGCTCAAGATGTCTCTGTATGCCAAGTACATGAAAGATATCGTGACTAATAAACGAAAGATACCAGATCTTGGGATCTCCACCATGCTTGCCAACAACACTTTTAAAGGTGGAACTCCTAAGAAACTTGGTTATCCTGGAGTGCCCACTTTACCTTGCTCCATTAAAGGAAACTACGTAAGAACTGCCTTATGTGACCTTGGAGCCGGTGTTAGTGTTATGCCGCTCTCTCTTTATCGTAGACTTGAGTTGGATAAATTGACACCCACTGAAATTTCTTTGCAAATGGCCGACAAATCAATTGCTTTCCCTATCGGCATTTGCGAGGATGTGCCTGTTGTGGTTGCTAACACCACTATCTTAACAGACTTTGTTATCTTTGATATTCCCGAGGACGATGCCATGGCTATCATCCTCGGAAGACCCTTTTTAAACACTGCAGCGGCTGTTATAGATTGCAACAAAGGCAATGTCACTTTCCATGTCAACGGTAATGAGCACAAAGCGCACTTTCCGAAGAAACGATATCAAGTACATTGCATCAATGCTATCGAAAAGACTTCATCGATTCTTATTGGGAGCTTTGATTGCCCTATTCCTGGTGTCAAGATGAAGTATGATTTGCTTGTTGGGGAGATACATATCCCCATTGAGGTGACTTAGCGGCTATTTGAAATTCTCCGTTCTGTCTTGCGATTCGAGAAGGTTTTGTCATAAGAACTTGATCAATCCCATTGACGGATTTCTTTCGATGACCATGAAACAGATGAATCAAAGAGTCACATACCTCTGTTTTGAGTTTTCATTTTCTGTTGCTTAGAAGAAAAATGATAGAATTAGTTTAGTTTTTCCTGTTTTCTATTTTAGCGTCCCGTAGAAAAATACCTAAAAAATAAAAGTTCTCCGATGGTCCTGAAAATTTAGTATGATTTTTTATAGAATTTTTGAAAATTACTCGGCCTGAGAGCTGGCCTGGGGGCCAGACCAGTGGGCCACAAGCCCTGCCACAACCACCCACCCCCTGGTGGCGGGGTGCAAGCTTGTGGGGCCCATAGGCACCCCCTTCACTCATTCCAGCTCTCAACCTCTTCTTCCACCTCCAGAAAAAATTGTTTCGCAGCTCAAACCCGTGTGCATGCTCATTTGGTTGTGATTTTCATCTCCTTGCTCAAAGCACCATTCTCCGAACCGTTTTGGGGAAATTACATCTTGGTATGTGACTCCTCCATTGGTCCAATTAGTTTTTGCTCTAATGCTTTATCCTTCGCGTATTCTTGCTACCTTGGTGACACTGTTCTTGAGCTAGAAAGGTTGATTTTAGCCGGTCCCAAGTAGTTTTAGCGCGTGATACGGTCTCTAGGCACTAGTAGGAGTAGTTGCTACAAGTTGGGTTAATCTTCATTCACTTTTCTTTCGAAGTCCGCAAAAATTTCAGAATTTTTCAGAGCTAGAAAAAGGAAAAGATAAGGAGGTTCTTGAGAGGCTCTTCAAGCCGTAACCCCAAGGAGGATTAGAAGAATCACCCTAAGTACGTAGTCCCTCGAGTCACAGAAGTTCGATCGTGCGAGTGGCCAAGTGATGAATTTTCGCGCGCCGCCGGACTTTATGAAGACTTTTATTACTTGGTGGAGAACGCAGGTCTCACTGCGTTCGTTGAAGATAAGTGCTCACAATACCTCCTCCTCACCAATATTTTCGTTCAAAGCTTCAACTTTTATCCGAGGAAGAATCCTCCCATGGTTGAGTTCATGATATACGATGTCCCCCAGTGCATGACGCTGCAGGACTTTTGCAATGTATGCAAATTACCTTATGTTGGGGATATCCGTGACCCTCGTCCATGGGACTTGGAGAATTTCATTGGTTCTATTGCTATTGGAGAGTAGAGAGGAGTGTCTCGTGCTAGAATTGCTAGCATACATTTTCCTGTGCTCCGGTACTTCTCACTATTTGTGGGAAAATGTTTGATTGGCCGTGGGGAGGCTATATCACTTAGTTCTTGAGACCTTGCGGTTTTGCGCGAAGGCCTTTATAACGATAAGACTTATAGCATGGGCGCTATAGTAGCTCAACGGTTGAACCTGAACCGTTCTAAAGGTGTTGTCTATGGAGGTATCTATGCTACCCATCTTGCCAGACCCTTTGAGATACCCATTAGCCTGGGAGAGGAAGGAGAGATGCTTCTCCCTGAGAAATATCTGGATTATGACAACATTGTTCGCCATGATTTTCTGAATAGAGATGCTAGTAGACGGATGATTTATAACCTGGTATTTAGTCAGGGTACTCGAGAGACTATTACTTTGCCTGCTCCTTCTTTGTTCGATCTTCATGCAGGCAGGTACACTATTATTCCCTCGGATATCTACGCATATTGGGGCTGGCCCAACCAGAGGTGCCCGTGCCCGAGCCGCCAGTCGAGTACCACACGCCAGTTTATCAGTGGGATCCAGAGGAGCTCACAAAGCAGTGGCATCCACAGTCTGCTCCGGAGTATCCTGGAGCTGGTTATTTCCAACCTTGGGAGTAGACGAAGCTAGGCCCAAAGCCTAAGCTTGGGGGAGTACGTGTTCTCACCAACTTTACATTCATGCTTATGCTTTCACTTTGTTAGCCGGTGTTTACACTTTGCCTCTGTATTATCCATGCTAGTCTATTTTCGTTTTCTTGTTTTCTTGTTTTGTGTCCTTTTGAGAAAACCCAAAAGGATTTTTCTTTCTTCTTTTGCTTGTTGGGAGCTTTCCCGTGTAAATAGTTTTCTTTTTCTTTGGGTCAAGGTAGAATATATTGGTTTTCAATGTTTATTGGTTCTTGCATGCTTACCTGTTTAGCTTTCAAAAGAGCCATATTACTTTGTCTTCTCCTTTGTGTTTTCCTGCAGGTTCAGCTTAGTCCAATGCGCTTATTATTGTTCACATCGTTCGATCGGGCAAATGAAAGGCAACAATGATGATATACGATGAAGTGACTGAGACTGAAAAGCTGGTACGAACTCTATCTATTTTGTTTTTGTAAATATGACTAGCTTGTCGACCCAGATTTAGCTTTGTTGTGAGAGAACCATGTTTGCAATGACAACTTAGAGATCATAGTTTCTGATGCCATGCTTATTTAGCTCAGAGCTTATAATGGTTTGTCTTGAATGCCAACATAGATTTTGAGATGACTATGATGTAGTATGATAGGATGGTATTCTCCTTTGAATGTTTCAAGTGGCTTGACTTGGCGCATGTTCATGCATGTAGTTGAAAGAAAATTGTTGGAATTATGCCCTAGAGGCAATAATAAATATAGTTATTATTATAATTCCTGTATCAAGATAATCTTTTATTATCCGTGCTATAATTGTATTGAATGAAGACTTATATACATGGGTGGATACATAGACAAAACACTGTCCCTAGCAAGCCTCTAGTTGGCTAGCTAGTTGGTCAAAGATAGTCAGTGTCTTCTGATTATGAACAAGGTGTTGTTGCTTGATAACTGGATCACGTCATTAGGAGAATCAAGTGATGGACTAGACCCAAACTAATAGACGTAGCATGTTGATCGTGTCATTTTATTGCTACTGTTTTCTGCGTGTCAAGTGTTTGTTCCTATGACCACGAGATCATATAACTTACTAACACCGGAGGAATACTTTGTGTGTATCAAACGTCGCAACGTAACTGGGTGACTATAAAGATGCTCTACAGGTATCTCCGAAGGTGTTTGTTAAGTTAGTATGGATCGAGACTGGGATTTGTCACTCCGTGTGACGGAGAGGTATCTCGGGGCCCACTCGGTAATACAACATCACACACAAGCCTTGCAAGCAATGTGACTTAGTGTAAGTTGCGGGATCTTGTATTACGGAATGAGTAAAGAGACTTGCCAGTAAACGAGATTGAAATAGGTATACGGATACTGACGATCGAATCTCGGGCAAGTAACATACCGAAGGACAAAGGGAATGACATACGGGATTATATGAATCCTTGGCACTGAGGTTCAAACGATAAGATCTTCGTAGAATATGTAGGATCCAATATGGACATCCAGGTCCCTCTATTGGATATTGACCGAGGAGTCTCTCGGGTCATGTCTACATAGTTCTCGAACCCGCAGGGTCTGCACACTTAAGGTTCGACGTTGTTTTATGCGTATTTGAGTTATATGGTTGGTTACCGAATGTTGTTCGGAGTCCCGGATGAGATCACGGACGTCATGAGGTTTCCGGAATGGTCCGGAAACGAAGATTGATATATAGGATGACCTCATTTAATTACCGGAAGGTTTTCGGAGTTACCGGGAATGTACCGGGAATGATGAATGGGTTCCGGGAGTTCACCGGGGGGGGCAACCCACCCCGGGGAAGCCCATAGGCATTGGGGGTGGCGCACCAGCCCTTAGTGGGCTGGTGGGACAGCTCAAAAGAGCCCTATGCGCCATAGGAAGAAAAATCAAAGAGAAAAAAAGAGAGGAGGTGGGAATAGGGGGAAGGACTCCTCCTTCCAAACCTAGTTGGACTCGATTTGGAAGGGGAGAACTCCCCCCTTGGCTCGGCCGAAGTCCTTAGGGGTCCTTGGAACCCAAGGCAAGGCTCCCCCTCTCCCCCCAGGTTTTAGGGATGATTTGACACAACTTTGCCACGGCAGCCCGACCACATATCTCCACAGTTTTACCTCTAGATCGCGTTTCTGCGGAGCTCGGGCGGAGCCCTGCCGAGACAAGATCATCACCAACCTCCGGAGCGCCGTCACGCTGTCGGAGAACTCTTCTACCTCTCCATCTCTCTTGCTGGATCAAGAAGGCCGAGATCATCGTCGAGCTGTACGTGTGCTGAACGCGGAGGTGCCGTCCGTTCGGCACTAGATCGTGGGACTGATCGCGGGACGGTTCGCGGGGCGGATCGAGGGACGTGAGGACGTTCCACTACATCAACCGTGTTCACTAACGCTTCTGCTGTACGGTCCACAAGGGTCCGTAGATCACACATCCCCTCTCGTAGATGGACATCACCATGATAGGTCTTCGTGCGCGTAGGAATATGTTTCTTTCCCATGCGACGTTCCCCAACAGTGGCATCATGAGCTAGGTTCATGCGTAGATGTCTTCTCGAGTAGAACACAAAAGTTTTTGTGGGCGGTGATGTGCGTTTTGCTTCCCTCCTTAGTCTTTTCTTGATTCCGCGGTATTGTTGGATCGAAGCGGCTCGGACCGACATTACTCGTACACTTACGAGAGACTGGTTTCATCGCTACGAGTAACTCCGTTGCTCAAAGATGACTGGCGGGTGTTAGTTTCTCCAACTTTAGTTGAATCGGATTTGACCGAGGAGGTCCTTGGATGAGGTTAAATAGCAACTCATAGATCTCCGTTGTGGTGTTTGCGTAAGTAAGATGCGATCCTAGTAGATACCCTTGGTCACCATGTAAAACATGCAACAACAAAATTAGAGAACGTCTAACTTGTTTTTGCAGGGTATGCTTGTGATGTGATATGGCCAACGATGTGATGTGATATATTGGATGTATGAGATGATCATGTTGTAATAGATAATATCGACTTGCACGTCGATGGTACGGCAACCGGCAGCAGCCATAGGGTTGTCTTTATAACTAACGTTTGTGCTTGCAGATGCATTTACTATTTTGCTAGGATGTAGCTTTAGTAGTAATAGCATGAGTAGCACGACAACCCCGATGGCGACACGTTTATGGAGATCATGGTGTGGCGCCGGTGACAAGAAGATCGTGCCGGTGCTTTGGTCATGGAGATCAAGGAGCACATGATGATGGCCATATCATGTCACTTATGAATTGCATGTGATGTTAATCCTTTTATGCACCTTATTTTGCTTAGAACGACCGTAGCATTATGAGGTGATCTCTCACTAAAATTTCAAGACGAAATTGTGTTCTCCCCGACTGTGCACCGTTACTACAGTTCGTCGTTTCGAGACACCACGTGATGATCGGGTGTGATAGACTCAACATTCACATACAACGGGTGCAAAAAAGTTGCACGCGGAACACTCGGTTAAGCTTGACGAGCCTAGCATGTGCAGACATGGCCTCGGAACACATGAGACCGAAAGGTCGATCATGAATCATATAGATGATATGATTAGCATGGGGATGCTTACCACTGAAACTATGCTCAACTCACGTGATGATCGGACTTGAGCTAGTGTAAGTGGATCATGAACCACTCAAATGACTAGAGAGATGTACTTTTTGAGTGGGAGTTTAGCGAATAATTTGATTAAGTTAAACTCTAATTATCTTGAACATAGTCTAAGTCCACTTTGAATATATTTGTGTTGTAGATCATGGCTCACGCGATAGTCACCCTGAATTTTAATACGTTCCTAGAGAAAGCTAAGTTGAAAGATGATGGAAGCAACTTTGTAGACTGGGCTCCTAATCTTAAGTTAATCTTACAAGCTGGGAAGAAGGATTATGTCCTTAATGCTGCGCTAGGAGATGAACCACCCACTACGGCTGATCAGGATGGTAAGAACGCTTGGTTAGCACGTAAGGAGGACTACTCAGTAGTTCAATGTGCAGTCTTGTATGGCTTAGAACCGGGACATCAACGTCGCTTTGAGCGTCATGGAGCATTTGAGATGTTCCAGGAGTTGAAGTTTATCTTTCAGAACAACGCCCGGATCGAGATGTATGAGACCTCCGATAAGTTCTATGCTTGCAAGATGGAGGAGAACTCGTCTGTCAGTGAACTTGTGCTCAAAATGTCTAGGTACTCAAACTGTCTAGCTGAGCTGGGGATTGAACTCCCGCAAGAAGCTATCACTGACGGAATCCTTCAATCACTGCCGCCAAGCTATAAAGGCTTTGTGTTGAACTACAACATGCAAGGGATGAACAAGTCTCCCGGCGAGTTGTTTGCGATGCTGAAATTCACAGAGTCTGAACTCTGTAAAGAGCATCAAGTGTTGATGGTGAATAAGACCACTAGTTTCAAGAGAAACGGCAAAGGCAAGAAGGGTAATTCAAAGAAGAGCGGAAAGCCTGTTGCCAATCCGACGAAGAAACCCAAAGCTGGACCTAAGCCTGAAACAGAGTGTTACTATTGCAAGGGTATGGGTCACTGGAAGCGCAATTGCCCCAAGTATCTGGCTGATAAGAAGGCGGCCAAAGAAAAATCAGGTATATTTGATATACATGTTATTGATGTGTACTTAACCGGCTCTCATAGTAGTGCCTGGGTATTCGATACCGGTTCTGTTGCTCATATTTGCAACTCGAAACAGGAACTGCGGAATAGACGAAGGCTGGCGAAAGATGAAGTGACGATGCGCGTAGGAAATGGTTCCAAGGTTAATGCAATCGCCGTCGGCACAGTTTCACTTCAGTTACCATCAGGATTAGTTATGAACTTGAATCATTGTTATTTAGTGCCTGCGTTGAGCATGAACATTATATCTGGATCTTGTTTATTGCGAGACGGTTACTCTTTTAAGTCAGAGAATAATGGTTGTTCTATTTCTATGAGTAACATCTTTTATGGTCATGCACCCAATGTGAGAGGATTGTTCATATTGAATCTTGATAGTGATACACACATACATAACATTGAGACCAAGAGAGTTAGAGTTAACAATGATAGCGCCATATTTTTGTGGCACTGCCGCTTAGGTCATATTGGTGTAAAGCGCATGAAGAAACTCCATGCCGATGGACTTTTGGAGTCACTTGACTTTGATTCACTTGACACGTGCGAACCATGCCTCATGGGCAAGATGACTAAAACTCCGTTCTCCGGAACAATGGAGCGTGCAAGTGACTTGTTGGAAATCATACATACCGATGTGTGTGGTCCGATGAGCGTAGAGGCACGCGGCGGATATCGTTATTTTCTCACCTTCACTGACGATTTGAGTAGATATGGTTATGTCTACTTAATGAAGCATAAGTCTGAAACATTTGAAAAGTTCAAGCAATTTCAGAGTGAAGTTGAAAATCATCGTAACAAGAAGATCAAGTTCCTACGGTCTGATCATGGGGGTGAATATCTGAGTTTCGAGTTTGGTGCTCACTTAAGACAATGTGGAATTGTTTCACAGTTGACACCGCCTGGAACACCACAGCGTAATGGTGTGTCCGAACGTCGTAATCGTACTTTATTAGAGATGGTGCGATCTATGATGTCTCTTACCGATTTGCCATTATCATTTTGCGGTTATGCATTGGAAACAGGTGCATTCACTTTAAATAGGGCACCATCAAAATCCATTGAGACGACACCATATGAACTGTGGTATGGCAAAAGGCCAAAGTTGTCGTTTCTTAAAGTCTGGGGATGTGATGCTTATGTCAAAAAGCTTCAGCCTGAAAAGCTGGAACCCAAAGCGGAAAAGTGCATCTTCATAGGTTACCCAAAAGAGACAGTTGGGTACACCTTCTATGTCAAATCCGAGGGCAAAGTGTTTGTTGCTAAAAACGGAGCTTTTCTCGAGAAGGAGTTTCTCTCGAGAGGATTGAGTGGGAGGAAGATAGAACTTGACGAGGTTGTCGAACCTCTCATCCCTCTGGATGGTGGCGCAGGGCAAGGGGAAACCTCTGTCGTTGCGACGCCGGTTGAGGAGGAAGTTAATGATGATGATCATGAAACTCCGGTTCAAGTTTCTGTCGAACCACGCAGGTCGACGTGACCACGTGCTGCTCCAGAGTGGTACGGTAATACCGTCTTATCAATCATGTTGTTAGACAACAATGAACCTGCAAATTATGAAGAAGCAATGGTGGGCTCAGATTCCAACAAATGGCTAGAAGCCATGAAGTTCGAGATAGGATCCATGTATGAGAACAAAGTGTGAACTTTGGAAGTACTGCCTGAGGGCCGCAAGGCTATTCAGAACAAATGGATCTTTAAGAGGAAGACGGCCGCTGACGGCAATGTGACCGTTTATAAAGCTCGACTTGTGGCAAAGGGTTTTTCACAGTTCAAGGAGTTGACTACGATGAGACATTCTCACACGTAGCGATGCTTAAGTCCGTCAGAATCATGTTAGCAATAGCTGCATTTTTCGATTATGAAATCTGGCAGATGGATGTCAAAACGGCGTTCCTTAACGGTTTCCTTAAGGAAGAGTTGTATATGATGCAACCCGAAGGTTTTGTCGATCCTAAGAATGCTAACAAGGTGTGCAAGCTCTAGCGATCCATTTATGGACTGGTGCAAGCAGCTCGGAGTTGGAACAAACGCTTTGATGAGGTGATCAAAGCATTTGTGTTTATACAAGTGGTTGGAGAATCTTGTATTTACAAGAAAGTGAGTGGGAGCTCTGTGGCGTTTATAATATTATATGTGGATGACATATTGCTGATTGGAAACAACGTAGAGTTTTTGGAGAGCATAAAGGATTACTTGAATAAAAGTTTCTCTATGAAGGACCTAGGAGAAGCTGCTTACATTCTAGGCATGAAGATCTACAAGGATAGATCAAAATGCCTGATAGGACTTTTACAAAGCACATACCTTGATAAAGTTTTGAAGAGGTTCAAAATGGAACAGTCCAAGAAAGGGTTCTTGCCAGTTTTACAAGGTACGAGATTGAGTAAGACTCAGTGCCCAGCAACTGATGAGGATAGAGAGCATATGCGCACCGTCCCCTGTGCTTCAGCCATAGGTTCTATCATGTATGCAATGCTGTGCACTAGACCGGACTTTAGCCTGGCCATAAGTATGGCAGGTAGGTTCCAGAGTAATCCAGGAGTGGATCACTGGACGGCGGTCAAGAATATCCTGAAGTACCTGAAAAGGACTAAGGAGATGTTTCTCGTGTATGGAGGTGACGAATAGCTCGCCGTAAAAGGTTACGTCGATGCAAGCTTTGACACAGATCCGGACGACTCTAAGTCGCAAACCGGATACGTATTTATGCTTAATGGGGGTGCGGTAAGCTGGTGCAGTTCCAAGCAGAGCGTCGTAGCAGATTCTACATGTGAAGCGGAGTACATGGCTGCCTCGGAGGCGGCTAAGGAGGGTGTCTGGATGAAGCAGTTCATGACGGATCTGAGAGTGGTGCCAAGCGCACTAAATCCAATAACCTTGTTCTGTGACAACACGGGTGCCATTGACCTAGCAAAGGAACCACGGTTTCACAAGAAGTCCAGACACATCAAACGACGCTTCAACCTCATCTGCGACTACGTCGAAGGGGAGGACGTAAATATATGCGAAGTGCACACGGATCTGAATGTAGCAGACCCGCTGACTAAACCTCTTCCACGGGCAAAGCATGATCAACACCAGAACTGTATGGGTGTTAGATTTATTACAATGTAATTCGCATGATGATGTGAGGGCTAGATTATTGACTCTAGTGCAAGTGGGAGACTGTTGGAATTATGCCCTAGAGGAAATAATAAATATAGTTATTATTATAATTCATGTATCAAGATAATCGTTTATTATCCATGCTATAATTGTATTGAATGAAGACTTATATACATGTGCGGATACATAGACAAAACACTGTCCCTAGCAAGCCTCTAGTTGGCTAGCCAGTTGGTCAAAGATAGTCAGTGTCTTCTGATTATGAACAAGGTGTTGTTGCTTGATAACTGGATCACGTCATTAGGAGAATCACGTGATGGACTAGACCCAAACTAATAGACGTAGCATGTTGATCGTGTCATTTTATTGCTACTGTTTTCTGCGTGTCAAGTATTTGTTCCTATGACCATGAGATCATATAACTTACTAACACCGGAGGAATACTTTGTGTCAATCAAACGTCGCAACGTAACTGGGTGACTATAAAGATGCTCTACAGGTATCTCCGAAGGTGTTTGTTAAGTTAGTATGGATCGAGACTGGGATTTGTCACTGCGTGTGACGGAGAGGTATCTTGGGGCCCACTCGGTAATACAACATCACACACAAGCCTTGCAAGCAATGTGACTTAGTGTGGTGACGGGGGGCTATTGGTATCTTCCATGCTAGGAGTGTTATCCTCGACATGTGTTTATTCACTGTCATTCACGAGAAAGGGGCTGGTAATTGAATGCCCGGTTCCACGCTTAAATCGAAAACATAACTGTAAAACAAGACTCCCCCTGGATTGATGTTAGTATGGACGGTACTCGAGGATTCGGCTAGCCGTGGAGTGTGATTGATTGGTGGTGGGGGAGTTAAAACTTTACTTTTCTGTTTGGGTACCGCATATAGCATGAGTAGCATGGAAGATATTGCATGAGTAGCATGAGTAGCATGAAAGCATGCCACCCAAAATTATTATATCTGTTTTCAATGCTTGAGCTCTGGCACCTCTGCAAATCAATGCTTCCCTCAACGAAGGGCCTGTCAATTTATTTTCCTCTCGAGTCATCCTCCTCTTATATAAGCACCAATTAGATAGAACCTCTGTCATTTTTATGCTTTGCTTTTGATTGATATTGAGTATGACTATGACTGGATCTTCGTTGCTATGAATTACAATGCTTAGTCAGCCCTTGATCTTTGAAAGTGCTCTGCATTTATGTTTTGCGGTCTCAGAAAGAGCTAGCGAGATACCACCTATTCATATTGCTTCATGCATGTTTTGATTGAAGTGTTGGTATTTGAAGCTCATTATTATTTGCTCGTTAGCTGATTATGCCATTGATATTAGTTTACCGTGAGACCTTTGTGTCACTTGCTTATGGGGTTAACTTGTGATCTTCTGAAATTCTGGTTATGAGTTAGACATAGTTGCAACAACAAGATCAAACAGAGTATGTCAAAGTTTTTCTTTCTCTCTCAGTTTGTGAACTGAGTTGCTTGAGGCAAGCAAGGTTTTAAGCTTGGGGGAGTGATATGTCTCCATCGTATCTACTTTTCCAAACTCTTTTGCCCTTGTTTTGGACTCTAATTTGCATGATTTGAATGGAACTAACGTGGACTGACGCTGTTTTCAGCAGAAATGCCTTGGTGTTATTTTTGTGCAAAAATCAAAGTTCTCGAAACGTCCTAAAAATCTACGGGGAGCACTTTTGGAAAATATAAAAAATATATGTGCCATGTTCCACTTGAGGGAGTGGGCCAATGGGCCACAAGCCCTGGCTCTGCCACCACCCCCTGGTGGCGGTGGGCAGGCTTGTGGGGCCCACACGGCTCTTCCTCCCCCAACCTCAGGTCTATAAGTTCACTTTCGTCCCAGAAAAAATAAAGAGAGAAGTTTTTGTCGCGTTTAAGATACGGAGGCGCCGCCACCACCTGTTCTTCATCTGGAGGGCAGATCTGGAGTCCGTCTTGGGCTCCAGAGAGGGGAAACCGTCGCCATCGTCATCATCAACCTTCTTCCCTCTCCAATTCCATAAAGCTCTTCGTCGTTCGTGAGTAATCTATTTGTAGGCTCGCTGGGCGGTGATGAGTAGGATGAGATCTATGATGTAATCGAGTTAGTTTTGATGGGGATTGATCCCTAGTATCCACTATGTTTTGAGATTGATGTTACTACTACTTTGCCATGCTTAATGCTTGTCACTAGGGCCCGAGTGCCCTGATTTCAGATCTGAAATTATTATGTTGTCACCAATATATGTGTGTTTTAGATCCGATCTTGCAAGTTGTAGTTACCTACTATGCGTTATGATCCGGCAACCCCGTAGTGACAATAACCGGAACCACTCCTGGTGAATACCATAGTTTGAGGAGTTCATGTGTTCACCAAGTGCTAATGCGTTGGTCCGGTTCTTTATTAAAAGGAGAACCTTAATATCCCGTAGTTTCCTTTTGAACCCCGCTACCACGGGAGGGATGGACAATAGATGTCATGCAAGTTCTTTTCCCTAAGCACGTATGACGACACACGGAATGCATGCCTACATCACATTGAAGAACGGGAGCTAGCCACATATCTCTCTGTGTTATAGCTGTTGCATGATGAATATCATCCAAACAAATCACGGACCCATTGCCTACGAGTTTGTCCTACTGTTGCTACTGTTGTTACTTGTTTTGCTCTGCTGCTGCTACTACTGTTGCTACTGCTGTTACTTGTCTTGCTCTGCTGCTGCTGCAACTAGTGTTGCTACTGCTGTTACTTGTCTTGCTCTACTGCTACTGTTTCTATTACTGTCGCTTGCTGCTATTTCTACTACTGTCGCTTGCTACTGTTGCTATCACTACCGCTGTTCCTTGCCACAGCCGTTACTCGCTACTTTGCTGTTACTACTTTGCTTGCAGATACTAGTCTTTCAGGTGTGATTGAATCTGATAAATTCAGCTGCTAATACTTGAGAGTATTCTCTCACCTCCCGTCGTGCGAATCAACAAATTTGAGTCCAATACTCTACCCTCGAAAACTGCTACGATCCCACGCGCTGGTGGGCGTCAACAACATTCTTATAGTTTCGATTGCCGGAGAGTGCTAACAACATTCTTCTGGTGCCGTTGCAAAGGGGAAGAATAGTTGACATCACTACTCCTACTTCCCCTAGCACATAACAAATATCTAGCACAAGGAGAAGAATGGGAAACGACCCCCACAACAACACTCGGCATTCTTCTTCTCTCGTATATGGTGGACAGTCCCTCACCTGAATTTTCGACCGTCGATGCTTGTCGCTACTCATACTTCCCCTAGTGTATAACAAATATCTAGCACAAGGAGAAGAATGAAAAGCGACCCCCACAACAGTAGTCGGCATTGTTCTTCTCTCATATATGGTGGACAGTCCCTCACTTGATTTTTCGACCGTCGATGATGGTCGCTACTCCTTCCTCCCCTAGTGCATAACAAATATCTAGAACAAGGACAAGAAGGAAAAGCGACCCCCGCAAAAACAGTCGACATTCTTCTTCTCTCATATATGGTGGACACTCCCTCACCTGATTTTTCGACCATCGATGATGGTCTCTACTCCTACTTTCCCTAGTGCATAACAAATATCTAGCACAAGGAGAAGAAGGAGAAACTACACCCACAACAACAGTCGGCATTCTTATTCTCTCATATATGGTGGACACTACCTCACCTGATTTTTCGACCATCGATGATGGTCACTACTCCTACTTCCCCTAGTGCATAACAAATATCTAGCACAAGGAGAAGAAGGAGAAGCGACCCCCACAACAACAGTCGGCATTCTTCTTCTCTCATATATCGCGGACACTCCCTCACCTGATTTTTCCACCATCGATGATGGTCCCTACTCCTACTTCCCCTAGTGCATAACAAATATCTAGCACAAGGAGAAAAAGGAGAAACAACCCCCACAACAACAGTCGACATTCTTCTTCTCTCATATATCGCGGACACTCCCTCACCTGATTTTTCCACCATCGATGATGGTCCCTACTCCTACTTCCCCTAGTGCATAACAAATATCTAGCACGAGGAGAAAACAGAGAAACAACCCCCACAACAACAGTCGGCATTCTTATTCTCTCATATATGGTGGACAATCCCTCAGCTGCTTTTTGACCGTCGATGATGGTCGCTACTCCTACTTCCCCTAGTGCATAACAAATATCTAGCACAAGGAGAAGAAGGAGAAGCGACCCCCACAATAGCAGTCGGCATTCTTCTTCTCTCATATATGGTGGACACTCCCTCACCTGATTTTTCGACCGTCGATGATGGTGGCTACTCCTTCTTCCCCTAGTGCATAAAAAATATCTAGCACAAGGAGAAGAAGGAAAAAACGACCCCCAGAACAACAGTCGGCATTTTTCTTCTCTCATATATGGTGGACACTCCCTCACCTGTTTTTTCGACCGTCGATGATGGTCGCTAATCCTACTTCCCCTAATGCATAACAAATATCTAGCACATTGAGAAGAAGGAGAAACGACGCCTACAACAACAATCGGCATTCTTCATCTCTTATATATGGTGGACACTCCCTGACCTCATTTTCGACCGTCGATGATGGTCGCTACTCCTTCTTCCCCTAGTGCAGAACCGATATCTAGCACAAGGAGAAGAAGGAAAAGCGACCCCCACAACAATAGTCGGCATTCTTCTTCTCTCATATATGGTGGACACTCAATCGCTACATTTTTTTACCGTCGATGATGGTCGCTACTCCTACTTCCCCTAGCGCCTAACAAATATCTCGCACAAGGAGAAGAAGGAGAAACGACCCCCACAACAAAAGTCGGCATTCTTCTTCTCTCGTATATGGTGGACAGTCCCTCACCTGATTTTTCGACCATCGATGATGGTCGCTACTCCTTCTACCCCAAGTGCATAACAAATATCTAGCACAAGGAGAAGAAGGAAAAGCGACCCTCACAACAACAGTCGGCATTCTTCTTCTCTCATATATGGTGGAAACTCCCTCACCTGATTTTTCGACCGTCGATGATGGTCGCTAATCCTACTTCCCCTAATGCATAACAAATATCTAGCACAAGGGGAAGAAGGAGAAACGACGCCCACAACAACATTCGACATTCTTCTTCTCTCATATATGGTGGACACTCCCTCACCTGATTTTTCGGCCGTCGATGATGGTTGCTACTTCTAGTTCCCCTAGTGCATAACAAATATCAAGCACAAGAAGAAGAAGGAGAAGCGACCCCCACAATAACAGTCGGCATTCTTCTTCTCTCATATATGGTGGACACTCCCTGACCTCATTTTTCGACCGTTGATGATGGTCGCTACTCCTTTTTCCCCTAGTGCATAACAAATATCTCGCACAAGGAGAAGAAGGAGAAGCGACCCCCACAATAGCAGTCGGCATTCTTCTTCTCTCATATATGGTGGACACTCCCTCACCTGATTTTGTGACCGTCGATGATGGTGGCTACTCCATCTTCCCCTAGTGCATAACAAATATCTAGCACAAGGAGAAGAAGGAAAAAACGACCCCCACAACAACAGTCGGCATTTTTCTTCTCTCATATATGGTGGACACTCCCTGACCTGTTTTTTCGACCGTCGATGATGGTCGCTAATCCTACTTCCCCTAATGCATAACAAATCTCTAGCACAATGAGAAGAAGGAGAAAGGACGCCGACAACTACAGTCGGCATTCTTCTTCTCTCGTATATGGTGGACACTCCCTCACCTCATTTTTCGACCGTCGATGATAGGCGCTACTTCTACTTCCCCTAGTGCATAACAAATATCTAGCACAAGGAGAAGAAGCAGAAGCGACCCCTACAACAACAATCGGCATTCCTCATCTCTTATATATGGTGGACACTCCCTGACCTCATTTTCGACCGTCGATGATGGTCGCTACTCCTTCTTCCCCTAGTGCAGAACAGATATCTAGCACAAGGAGGGGAAGGAAAACCGACCCCCACAACAATAGTCGGCATTCTTCATCTCTCATATATGGTGGACACTCACTCACCAGATTTTTTTACCGTAGATGATGGACGCTACTCGTACTTCCCCTAGCGCCTAACAAATATCTAGCACAAGGAGAAGAAGGAGAAACGACCCCACAACAAAAGTCGGCATTCTTATTCTCTCGTATATGGTGGACAGTCCCTCACCTGATTTTTCGACCATCGATGATGGTCGCTACTCCTTCTTCCCCAAGTGCATAACAAATATCTAGCACAAGGAGAAGAAGGAAAAGCGATCCTCACAACAACAGTCGTTATTCTTCTTCTCTCATATATGGTGGAAACTCCCTCACCTGATTTTTTGACCGTCGATGATGGTCGCTAATCCTACTTCCCCTAATGCATAACAAATATCTAGCACAAGGGGAAGAAGGAGAAACGACGCCCACAACAACATTCGGCATTCTTCTTCACTCATATATGGTGGACACTCCCTCACCTGATTTTTCGACCGTCGATGATGGTCGCTACTTCTAGTTCCCCTAGTGCATAACAAACATCAAGCACAAGGAGAAGAAGGAGAAGCGACCCCCACAACAACAGTCGGCATTCTTCTTCTCTCATATATGGTGGACACTCCCTGACCTCTTTTTTCGACCGTTGATGATGGTCGCTACTCCTTTTTCCCCTAGTGCATAACAAATATCTAGCACAAGGAGAAGAAGGAAAAGCGACCCCCACAACAACAGTCGGCATTTTTCTTCTCTCATATATGGTGGACACTCACTCACAAGATTTTTTGACCGTCGATGATGGTCGCTACTCCTACTTCCCCTAATGACTAACAAATATCTAGCACAAGGAGAAGAAGGAGAAACGACGCCCACAACAACAGTCGGCATTCTTCTTCTCTCGTATATGGTGGACAGTCCCTCACCTGATTTTTCGACCATCGATGATGATCGCTACTCCTACTTCCCCTAGTGCATAACAAATATCTAGCCCAATGACAATAAGGAAAAGGGACCCCCACAACAACAGTCGGCATTGTTCTTCTCTCATATATGGTGGAAAGTCCCTCACCTCATTTTTTGACCGTCAATGATGGTCACTACTCCTACTTGCCCTAGTGCATAACAAATATCTAGCACAAGGAGAAGAAGGAGAAGCGACCCCCACAACAACAGTCGGCATTCTTCTTTTGTCATATATCGTGGACACTCCCTCACCTGATTTTTCCACCATCGATGATGGTCGCTACTCCTACTTCCCCTAGTGCATAACAAATATCTAGCACAAGGAGAAGAAGGAGAAACGACCCCCACAACAACAGTCGACATTCTTATTCTCTCATATATGGTGGACACTCCCTCACCTGATTTTTCGACCGTTGATGATGGTCGCTACACCTACTTCCCCTAGTGCATAACAAATATCTAGCACAAGGAGAAGAAGGAGAAGCAACCCCCACAACAACAGTCGGCATTCTTCTTCTCTCATATATGGTGGACACTCCCTCACCTGATTTTTCGACCGTCGATGATGGTCGCTACTCCTTCTTCCCCTAGTGCATAACAAATATCTAGCACAAGGAGAAGAAGGAAAAGCGACCCCCACAACAACAGTCAACATTCTTCTTCTCTCATATATGGTGGACACTCCGTCACCTGATTTTTTGACCGTCGATGATGGTCACTACTTCTACTTCCCCTAGGGCATAACAAATATCTAGCACAAGGAGAAGAAGGAGAAAAGACCCCCACAACAACAGTCGGCATTCTTATTCTTTCATATATGGTGGACACTTGATACGTCTCCGTAATATCTACTTTTCCAAACTCTTTTGCCCTTGTTTTCAGCAGAATAGCCATGGTGGACACTTGACTCTAATTTGCATGATTTGAATGGCACTAACCCGGACTAACGCTGTTTTCAGCAGAATCGCCATGGTGTTGTTTTTGCGCAGAAATAAAAGTTATCGGAATGACCTGGAAATTTACGAGGATTTTTTGTGGAATATATAAAAAATACTTGTGCAAGAATCAACCGGAGGAGTGGAGCGAGGAGCCCACAAGCCCACAAGGCACGGGCCCCCTGGCCGCACCTAGCATGCTTGTGGGTCCCTCGGAGCTCCGCGCCTCCAACTCCAACTCTATTTAGTCCCTTTCCTCCGGAAAAAAATCCAGAAGAAGAGTTCATCGCGTTTTACGATACGGAGGCGCCGACACCACCTATTCTTCCTCTGGAGGGCAGATCTGGAGTCCGTTCTGGGCTCCGGGGAGGGGAGGTCGTCGCCATCATCATCATGAACCTTGCTTCATCGCCAATTCCATGATCCTCTTCACCGTTCGTGAGTAATCGCAACGTAGGCTTGCTGGACGGTGATGGGTTGGATGAGATTTATCATGTAATCGAGTTAGTTTTGATGGGGATTCATCCCTAGAATCCACTATCTTTTGAGATTAATGTTGCTACTACTTTGCCATGCTTAATGCTTGTCACTAGGGCCCGATTGCCATGATTTCAGATCTGAACCTATTATGTTCTCGCCAATATATGTGTGTTCTTGGTCTTTTATTGCAAGTTATAGTCACCTACTATGTGTTATGACCCGGCAACCCCGGAGTGACAATAGTCGGAACCACTCCCGGAGATGACCATAGTATGAGGAGTTCATGTATTTACTAAGTGCTAATGCTTTGTTCCGGTTCTCTATTAAAAGGAGAACCTTAATATCCCGTAGTTTCCATTAGGACCCCGCTGCCATGGGAGGGATGGATAATAGATGTCATGCAAGTTCTTTTCCCTAAGCACGTATGACTACATACGGAATGCATGCCTACATTACATTAACGAACTGGAGCTAGTTACATATCTCTCCGTGTTGTAACTGTTGCATGATGAATGTCATCCGGCATAATTATCCATGAGCGATCCAATGCCTATGAGTTTTTCCTATTGTTCTTGCTACGTTACTTTGTCGCTACTGTTGTCACTGCTGCTGTTGTTACTACTACCGCTGTCACTACTGCTACTATTACCGTTGCTACTTTTGCTATCACACTACTTTGCTACTGATACTTTGCTGCAGATACTAAGTATTTCAGGTGTGGTTGAATTGACAACTCAACTGCTAATACTCGAGAATATTCTTTGGCTTTCCCTTGTGTCGAATCAACACATTTGGGTGGAATACTCTACCCTCGAAAACTGTTGCGTTCCCCTATACTTGTGGCTTATCAAGACTATTTTCTGGCGCCGTTGCCGGGGATTGTATAGCTCTATTCTCTGAGTCACTTGGGATTTACGTCTGCTGAACACTATGAGAAATCCAAGAGATCCAAGAACTAAAGTGTTGCCCTCAACTACGAGGACAGGTAAGGAACTGCCATCTATCTCTGCACTTGATTCACCTTCAGTTATGAGTAAGTTTGCGACACCACCTCCTGCTAGAAATTTTGATATGTCGCCTGTGCTTGATGATGCCACTTGTGTTGTCCATGATGCTTGTGATGATGCTTGGCTTGATACTGCTTTGCCACTAGGTGCATTCCAAGATGCACAAATTGCTAGAGTTGCTGCTAGATGTGATGATACTTCTGAAACTGCTTTGATTATTGAAGTAGAACCTGCCATTTCGCGTGTTAGAACTAGCTCTCCTAGATATGAATTGCGTGATATGCCTGAGGGTTATGTTATGGAGGGAGAGATAGCTGAGGACTTTCTTGGCTTGTAAGTATAGCTATTACCTTGAGAAATTACTGGGCAAGTGGAAAGAAAAATCTTTGAACGCTAGGATGAAATATGACCCGGAGTTTGCTACTTCGCCTATATTTGTGACCGATAAGGATTATGAATTCTCATTCGACCCTGAGTTAATCACTCTGGTCAAATCTGATCCTTTTCACGGTAATGAGTCTGAAATGGTTGTAGCACATCTTACTAAGCTGCACGATATAACCACCCTATTCACGAGTGAGGAAAAGATCCGCCACTACTATATCCTTAAGGTATTTCCTTTCTTGCTAAAGGATGATGCTAAGACTTGGTTCACTTCTCTTGCTCCTGGTTGTGTGCGTAGTCCCCATGATATGATCTACATCTACTATTTCTCTGAGAAATATTTTCCTGCCCATAAGAAGCAAGCTGCCTTGATGGAAATATATAACTTTGTGCAAGTCGAAGAAGAAAGTCTCCCACAAGCTTGGGGGAGGCTTGTCCAGCTGCTGAATGCTTTGCCTGATCACCCTCTTGAGAAGAATGAAAAACTTGATATCTTCTATAATGGACTAACAGATGCTTCTAGGGACCACCTAGATAGTTGTGCTGGTTGTATTTTCAGGGAACGAACTGTAGAACAAGCTGAGATCCTATTGAATAATATCTTGTGCAATAAGAATGCTTGGACTATTCCCGAATCACCTCCGAAGCCAACTTCGAAGAAAAGAGGTATTCTATTCCTCAGTCGTGAACATATGCAAGAAGCTAAGAAATCTATGAAAGAGAAAGGCATTAAATCTGAAGTTGTCAAAAATCTACCACCTATCGAAGAGATCCATGGTCTTAATAACCCGACACAGGTAGTAGAGATATATTCTCTTCGTAGATTCAATGAGAGTGATATTCCTTTTGATAAACCTGCTAGCTTATGCCTGGATGAATTTTATAACTTTGTTGCCAAACAATAGAGTTTCAATGATTATTTTAGCAGACAATTGGAACAGAATGCTCGTATGCTTAGTCATTTAAGTCCTTGTGTGGACAGAAACGTGAATGATCTTAAGCTCTTGAGTAAACATGCCTCTATGATTACTACTCAAGTAGAACAAATATTTAAGGCTCAAAATGACTTGCTCAATGAGTTGAATGTCAATTCTGTTAGAGTCTTCACTAGAGGCGGTAGAATGACCCAGGAACCTTTGTATCCTGAGGGTCATCCTAAGAGTATTTAACAAGATTCTCAAGGAGTTAGGACTGATGCACCTAGTCATCCTAGAAAGAAGAAAAAAGATGATAGGAACTTGCAGGCTAGCAACCCTGTTGCTGTTACACCCGAGAGTCCAAACGATGTCTCTGTTTCTGATGCTGAAACCCAATCTGGTGACGAACATGAGCCTAATGATAATATCGATAGTGATGCTCATGAAGATGCTCAACCTGGCAATGGTAAGGATGTGGAGATTGAACCTGTTGATCTTGATAAATCACAACCTAAGAACAGGAGATACGATAAGAACGACTTCATTGCTAGGAAGCATGGTAAAGAAAGGGAACCATGGGTTCAGAAACCCATCCTCTTTCCTCCCAAACCATCCAAGAAATAGGATGATGAGGATTTTGAGCGATTTGTTGAAATGATTAGACCTGTCTTTCTGCAAATGCGTTTGACATATATGGTCAAAATGTCCCCCTATGCCAAGTACATGAAAGATATTGTGACTAATAAGAGGAGGATACCTGAGGTTGAGATTTCCACCATGCTCGCTAATTATACCATCAAGGGTGGAACTCCTAAGAAACTAGGTGATCCCGGAGTGCCCAGTATACCTTGCTCCATTAAAGGAAACTATGTTAGAACTGCTTTATGCGACCTTAGAGCCGGTGTTAGTGTTATGCCTCTCTCTCTTTATCGTATACTTGAACTGGATAAGTTGACGCCCACTGAAATCTCTCTGCAAATGGCCGACAAATCAACTGCTTTTCGTATCGGCATTTGCGTGGATGTGCTTGTTGTGATTGCAAATGTTACTATCTTAACAGACTTTGTTATTCTGGATATTCCCGAGGATGATGCCATGGCGGTCATCCTTGGAAGACCCTTTTTAAAGACTGCAGGGGATGTTATTGATTGCAACAAAGGCAATGTCACTTTCCATGTCAATGATAATGAGCATACGGTGCACTTTTCGAAGAAACAATATCGAGTACATTGCATCAATACAATTGAAAAAACTTCATCGATTCTTATTGGGAGCTTTGAATGCTCTATACCTACTGTTAAGATGAAGTATGATTTGCTTGTTGGGGATATGCACATCCCCATTGAGGTAACCTAGTGACTATTCGAAAATTCTCCGTTTTTATGCGATTCGAAAAAAGTTTGTCAAGGAGACTTGATCATCCTCATTGATGGATTTCTTTTGATGACCATGAGATGGATGAATCTAAGTGTCACAACCCTCTGTTCCAAACGTTTACCTTCGGTTGCTTAGAAGAAAATGACAGATTTAGCTTTAGTTTCTCTTGTTTTCTTCTTATTGCATCCCGTAGAAAAGTGTCCCGAAAATAAAAGTTCTCCGAATGCCCTGAAAATCAAGTATGATTTTTTCTGGAATTTTTGAAAAATTCTGAGATGGAGAGCTAGTCAGGGGGATGCACCAGTGGGCCACAAGCCTAGGAGGCGCGGGAACCCCCCTGGTCGCGCCTACAAGGATTGTGGGGCCCACGTGTCCACCTCCACTTATTCACCAAACTGTTTTGGGGGAATTGTTCCTTGGTACGTGACTCCTCCATTGGTCCAATTAGTTTTTGCTCTAGTGCTTTATTCGTTGCGTATTTTTGTTGCCTTGGTGACCCTGTTCTTGAGCTTTTAATGCTAACTTTAGCTGGTCCCAAGTAGTTTTGATGCGTGATATGGCCTCTATGCACTTGTAGGAGTAGTTGCTATGAGTTTCCTTGAGCCTTGTTCACTTTTCCTTTGAGTCACTGAATATTTTAGAAAAGGAAGATGTTGAGGAGAAACTATCATGGTGGTTCCTCAAGAAAGAGGGGTCCCCGTCTCGCGATTCGGAAACCCGATCCTTACCAACCGAGGAACGCAGAGGTACAACCATGTGAATGGCCTTGTGATGAATTCATGATTGATGCAGGTTTCAAAGACGAGTTTGATACACTTGTTCACAACGTTGGACTTGAAGAATTCATCTCCGATAAATGTGAACAGTATACTACTCTCATTGCCACTTTTGTTCGTAGATTCAAATTTTCAGCTGCCCGTGACACATTCGTACAGTTTGATGTCTATGAAAAATCGTATATCATGGATTTAGAGGATTTCAATAGAATTTGCAAGATACTTGATTGGGGTAGTCTCAATGATCCACCTAAATCTTCGGTTAGAGATTTTTTCTCTAGTATAACTGTTGGATAAACTAGAGATATTACGCAGGATACCATTGGGAGCATTCATTTTCTTGCCTTGCATTACTTTGCCCTCTTCATAGGTAGATGCATTAACGGCAAGATTGAGCATTGTGACCTCTGGGCACCTGGCCTTAGTATTCTTAAGAGCGCGGTAACGGGTGATAGAAGTTTCAACATGGGAGCTATAATAGCGAGGAGGCTAAATAATAATGCTAATGAAGGGGATTTCTTTGGTGGGATCTATGCCACTCGCATAGCACATTTTCTTGGAGTACCCTTCCGCGAAGGAGATCCCCCGCTCCATACAGCTTTCCTTGATCGGGCCGCTATGACACGCTATCAGTCCCTTGAGAGGGAGAATGAATCCCTCCTATACCGGTTAATATTTAAGCAACATCGTGTTTTCCATATTACCCTTCCTGCTCCTGCCTTCTTTGACTTTCAGGTAAAACGGAGATATTACATAACCAGAGGAGAGGCAGAGGAGTATGAGTGGGAGGCAAAGGTTGCTCGCCTCCGCGAGGCAGCTATTCAGGCGGTAGCTGCAGCGCTCCCGTACAAACCCCAATATGATTTTGGATATCGCGCGGACCAGCCATGGGAGTAGACCAACTTAGGCCAAAAGCCTAAGCTTGGGGAGTACGTGTTTCTCACCGACTTTATATTCATGCTCACACTTTCACTTTGATAGTCGGTGTTCACACTTTTCCACTTTATCATCCATGCTAGTTTATTTCTTTTTCTCGTTTTCTTCTCGTGTGTTTGTCTAGTTCGAGAAAACCCAAAAAGATTTCTCGTTTTTCTTTTGCTTGTTGGGAGCTTTTCCGTGTAAATAGTTTTCTTTTTCTTAGGGTCAAGGTAGAAGACCATGGTTACGATTTCTAGTGGCTCTCGCATGCATATCTGTGTATCTGTCAAAGAGCCATATTACTTTGTCTTCTCCTTTGTGTTTGCTTGCAGATTCTAGCTTAGTCCAATGCACGAGCACTCTTATTATTGTTCACATCATTCGGTCGTGCAAGTGAAAGGCAATAATGACGATATATGATGAAGTGACCGAGTCTGGAAAAGCTGGCATGAACTCGATCTATTTTATTTTTGTAAATATGACTAGCTCATCGTTCCTGATTCAGCTTTGTTGTGAGAGAAACATGTTTGCAATGACAACTTAGAGTTCATAGTTTCTGATGCCATGCTTAATTAGCTATGAGCTTATAATGGTTTGTCTTGGATTCCAACATGAATTTTGAGATGATTACGATGTAGCATGATAGGATGGTATCCTCCTTTGAATGATTCAAGTGGCTTGACTTGGCGCATGTTTACACATGTAGTTGAAAGAAAATCAACATAGGGTCTATGATATTCATGCTCATGGTGATTTATGTCCTTCTCATGCTTGCACTCAATGTTGGTTAATTTCAATGCATTTTGATGACTGTTGTCGCTCTCTAGTTGGTCACTTCCCACTCGTTTGCTAGCCTTCACTTGTACTAAGTGGGAATACTGCTTGTGCATCCACTTCCATAAACCCAAAGTTGTTCCTTATGAGTCCACCATACCTACCTATAAGCGGTATCTACCTACCGTTCCAAATAAATTTGCATGTGCCACTCTCTAAACCTTCAAGAAATAATCTGTTTTGCATGCCCGAACCGCTCATGTGGTGACAGGGGGGATCAGTATCTTCCATGCTAGGCGTGTTATCCTCGATATGTGTTTATTCATTATCACTCACGAGAAAGGGCCGGTAATTGGAATGCCCGGTTCCATGCTCAAATCAAAAAGATAATTGCAAAAAAAATCCCCCTGGATTGTTGTTGGTTTGGACGGCACCCGAGTATTCGCCTAGTCGTGGAGTGTGATTGATCAGTGGTGGGGGAGTCAAAACTTCACTTTTCTGTTTGGGAACCGCCTATAGTATGTGTAGCATAGAAGATGGTGAAAACTCTTGGTCATCGCGTTGACAATGAAAGCATGCGACCCAAAATTATTTATCTCTGTCTTTAAAGCTTGAGCACTGGCACCTGTGCAAATCAATACTTCTCTCTGCAAAGGGCCTATCTATTTATGTTTCTGTTGAGTTATCGTCTTCTTATAAAAGCACCAATTAGAGATCACCCCTGTCATTCTTATGCTTTTCTTTTAATTGCTATTGAGTATGACTGTGACTGGATCTTTTTTCCATGAATTACAATGTTCAATCAGCCCTTGGTCTTTGAACGTGCTCTGCATTTATGTTTTGCGGTCTGAGAAAGAGCTAGAGAGATACCATCTGTTCATACTACTACATGATTGTTTTGATTGAAGTGTTGATGTTTGAAACTCATTATTATTGCTCGCTAGTTGATTATGCCATTGATATGAGTACATCTTGAGACCTAAATGTCATTGCTTATGTTGTTAACTTATGATCTTGCTGAAAATCTGAATATGAGTTAGACATAATTACAACAACGAGATCAAACAGAGTTTGTAAAAGTTTTTCTTTTGTCTCTTTCAGTTTGTCAATTGAATTGCTGAGGACAAGAAAGGATTTAAGCTTGGGGGAGTTGATACATCTCCGTCGTATCTACTTTTCCAACCTCATTTGCCCTTGTTTTGGACTCTAATTTGTATTATTTGAATGGAACTAACCCGGACTAACACTGTTTTCAGCAGAATTGCCATGGTGTTGTTTTTGCACAGAAATAAAAGTTCTCGAAATGACCTGGAAATATACGAGGATTTTTTGTGGAATATATAAAAAATACTGGCGCAAGAATCAACCGAAGGAGTGGAGCAAGGAGCACACAAGCCCACCAGGTGCGGGCCCCCTGGCCGCGCCTAGCAGGCTTGTGGGGCCCTCGGAGCTCCGCTGGCTCCAACTCTGGCTCTATTTAGTCCCTCTCTTCCGGAAAAAATCAAGAAGAAGAGTTCATCGCGTTTTACGATACGGAGGCGCTGCCACCACCTGTTCTTCCTCTAGAGGGCAAATGTGGAGTCCGTTCTTGGCTCCGGAGAGGGGAGATCGTCGCCATCGTCATCACCAACCATACTTCATCGCCAATTCCATGTTGCTCTTCACCGTTCGTGAGTAGTCTCATCGTAGGCTTGCTGGACGGTGATGGGTTGGATGAGATCTATCATGTAATCGAGTTAGTTTTGATGGGGATTGATTCCTTGTGTCCACTATGTTATGAGATTGATGTTGCTACTACTTTGCCACGCTTAATGCTTGTCACTAGGGCCCGAGTGCCATGATTTCAGATCTGAACCTATTATGTTCTCGTCAATATATGTGTGTTCTTGATCCTGTCTTGAAAGTTGTAGTCACCTACTATGTGTTATGACCCGGCAACCCCGGAGTGACAATAGTCGGAACCACTCCCGGAGATGACCATAGTATGAGGAGTTCATGTATTCACTAAGTGCTAATGCTTTGTTCTGGTTCTCTATTTAAACGAGAACCTTAATATCCCGTAGTTTCCATTACGACCTGCTACCTCTTGAGCTTGCGTTGGTTTTTCCCTTGAAGAGGAAAGGGTGACGCAGCATAGTAGCAGTAAGTATTTCCCTCAGTTTGAGAACCAAGGAATCAATCCAGTAGGAGTATCAAGCCAAGTCTTGACCGTACCTGCGCAAAAACACCAAACTTGGACCCAACGCTACAAAGCGGTTGTCAATCCCATCACGATTGATTGCAAGGTGAGATCTGAAGGCGGAAAGTGCAACAAAGTAAAAGTGTAGGGCTGAAAATATGATGTGAAGTAGACCCGGGGGCCATAGTGTTCACTAGAGGCTTCTCTCATGATAGCAAATATTACGGTGGCTTAACGAATTATTGTCGAGCAATCGATAGAACCGCGCAAAGTCATGACGATATCTAAGGCAATGATCATACATATAGGCATCACGTCCGAGACAAGTAGACCGATACTTTCTGCATGTGCTACTATTACTCCACACATCGATCGCTATCCAGCATGCATCTAGTGTATTGGGTTCATGAGAAATAGAGTAACACCTTAAGCAAGATGACATGATGTAGAGGGATAAATTCATGCAATAGATATAAACTCCATCTTTTTAGCCTTGATGGCAACAACATGATGCGTGCCTCGATACCCCTTCTGTGACTGGGTGAGGTCACCGCATGGTATGAACCCAAAACCAAGCACTTCTCCCATTGCAAGAATCATAGATCAAGTCAGCCAAACAAAACCCACAACTCGAAGAGAACTACAAGGATATGAAATCATGCATATAAGAGATCAGAAGAAACTCAAATAAGATTCATAGATAATCTGATCATACATCCACAATTCATCGGATCTCGACAAACACACCGCAAAAGAAGACTACATCGGATAGATCTCCATGAAGATCATGGAGAACTTTGTATTGAAGATCCAAGAGAGAGAAGAAGCCATCTAGCTACTAGCTATGGACCCGAAGGTCTATGGTGAACTACTCATGCATCATCGGAGAGGCAATGGTGTTGATGAAGAAGCCCTCTGTGTCTGAATCCCCCGTCCGGCAGGGCACCAGAACGTGCGCCAGATGAAATCTTGCGGAGACAGAAGCTTGGGCGGCAGTAAAGTATTTTCGTGGCTCTCTCCCGTGGTTTTGGATTTTTCGGGGATTTATAGGCGGAAGAAATAGGGCAGAGGAGCCATAGGGGGCCCACAAGCCTGCTAGGCGCCCCCAGTCCGCGGCTAGGGGGCTGGTGGCCTCCACTGCCCTCTGCCTTGGTTCTCAAGATCCCTGCATATCTTTTGTTCCGGAAATAATCTTTTCGGAGGGTTTATTCCATTTGGACTTCGTTTAATATTCTTCTCTGAAAAGGGTAAAAAACACGGAAAAAACATGAACTAGCACTGGGCACTGAGTTAATAAGTTAGTCCCAAAAAAAATATAAAAGACATACAAAACATCCAAAGTTTGGAAAGATAGTTTGGAGACGTATCAGGACCCCGCTGGCACGGGAGGGATGGACAATAGATGTCACGCAAGTTCTTTTCCCTAATCACGTATCACTACATACGGAATGCATGCCTACATTACATTGACGAACTGGAGCTAGTTACATATCTCTCTGTGTTATAACTGTTGCATGATGAATGTCATCCGACATAATTATCCATCACCGATCCAATGCCTACGAGTTATTCCTACTGGTCCTTGCGATGTTACTTTGTTGCTACTGCTGTCACTGCTGCTACTATTACTGCTACTGCTGTCACTGTTGCTACTGTTACTGTTGCTACTGTTGCTATCACACTACTTTGCTACTGATACTTTGCTGTAGATACTAAGTCTTTCAGGTGTGGTTGAATTGACAACTCAACTGCTAATACTCGAGAATATTCTTTGGCTTCCCCTTGTGTCGAATCAACAAATTTGGGTTGAATACTCTACCCTCGAAAACTGTTGCGATCCCCTATACTTGTGGGCTATCAACACTCCCTCACCTGATTTTTCGACCGTCGATGATGGTCGCTACACCTACTTCTCCTAGTGCAGCACAAATATTTAGCAAAAGGAGAAGAACAAGAAGCGACCCCACAACAATAGTCGGCATTCTTCTTCTCTCATATATGGTGGACACTCCCTCACCTAATTTTTCGACCGTCGATGATTGTCGCTACTCCTTCTTCCCCTAGTGCATAACAAATATCTAGCACAAGGAGAAGAAGGAAAAGAGACCCCACAACAACAGTCGGCATTCTTCTTCTTTCATATTGTTGGGGAACGTCGCATGGGAAACAAAAAATTTCCTAAGCGCACGAAGACCTATCATGGTGATGTCCATCTACGAGAGGAGATTTGGATCTACGTACCCTTGTAGATCGCACAACAGAAGCGTTAAGAAACGCGGTTGATGTAGTAGAACGTCCTCACGTCCCTAGATCTGCCCCGCGAACAGTCCCATGAACCGTCCCACGATTAGTCCCACGATCCGATCTGATCTTGTGCCGAACGGACGGTACCTCCGTGTTCAGCACACGTACAACTCGATGATGATCTCGGCCTTCTTGATCCAACAAGCAAGATGGAGAAGTAGATGAGTTCTCCGGCATCATGATGGCGCTCCGGTGGTGGTTGAGGATCTACTCCTGCAGGGCTCCGCCCGAGCTCCGCAGAAATACGATCTAGAGGTAAAACTATGGTGTCTAGATCTGAGTTGCACATGGCAAAAGTTGTCTCAAATCAGCCCTAAATCACCACTATATATAGGAGGGAGGGGGAGGAGGCTTGTCTTGAGGGGCAAGCCCTCAAGGGTGCGCCGGCCAGGGAGGAGGAGGAGTCCTCCTCCAATCCTAGTCCAAGTAGTATTCGAAGGTGGAGTCCTTCTCTTCCTCCCCACATTTCTTTTTGTTTTCTTTTCTTTGGTTTTTCTTTTCCGGGCATACTAAGGGCTGTTGCGCCACCCATAAGTCCTTTGGGCTTCCCCCGGGAGTGTTGCCCCCCTCCCGGTGAACATCCGGAACCCATTCGTCACTCCCGGTACATTCCCGGTAATGCCCGAAAACTTTCCGTTAACCAAATGAAGTCATCCTATATATCAATCTTTGTCCCGAAAACTTTTCGGTAACCAAATGAAGTCATCCTATATATCAATCTTTGTCTCCGGACCATTCCAAAAACCCTCTCGTGACGTTTGTGATCTCATCCGGGACTCCGAACAACATTCGGTAACCACACATATAACTCAACTATACTAAAACATCGTCGAACCTTAAGTGTGCAGACCCCGCGGGTTCGAGAACTATGTAGACATGCCCCGAGGTACTCCTCGGTCAATATCCAATAGCGGGACCTGGATGCCCATATTGGATCCTGCATATTCTCCTAATAACTTATCGGTTGAAACTCAGTGTCAAGGATTCAGGCAATCCCGTATGTCATTCCCTTTGTTCTTCGGTATGCTACTTGCCCGAGATTCGATCGTCGGTATCCGCATAGCTATTTCAATCTCATTACCGGTAACTCTCTTTTCTCGTTCCATAATACAAGATCCCGTGACTTACACTTAGTCATATTGCTTGCAAGGCTTGTGTGTGATGTTGTATTACCGAGTGGGCCCCGAGATACCTCTCCGTCACACAGTGTGACAAATCTTAGTCTTGATCCATACTAAAACAACGGACACCTTGGGAGATACCTGTAGAGCACCTTTATAGACACCCAGTTACGTTGTGACGTTTGATGCACACAAGGTATTCCTCCGGTGCCAGCGAGTTATACGATATCATGGTCATAGGAACAAGAATACTTGACACGCAGAAAACTGTAGCAATAAAACGACACGATCAATATGCTACGTTCATAGTTTGGGTCTAGTCCATCACATGATTCTCCTATGATGTGATCCAGTTATCAGGCAACAACACTTTGCACGTAGTTAGAAAACCTTGACTATCCTTGATCAACTAGCTGGCCAACTAGAGGCTTGCTAGGGACATTGTTGTGTCTATGTATCCACACATATATCTATGTTTTCATTCAATACAATTATAGCATGGATAATAAACGATTATCTTTAAACAAGAAATATAATAATAACTATTTATCATTGCCTCTAGGGCATATTTCCATCACATATATGGTGGACTCTCCTTCACCTGATTTTTGGACCATCGATGATGGTCGCTACTCCTACTTCCCCTAGTGCATAATAAATATATAGCACAAGGAGAAGAAGGAGAGGCGACCCCCACAACAACAGTTGGCATTCTTCTTCTCTCATATATGATGGATACTCCCTCACAAATCACTCTACTTCTAGAGCATTTGAAATGAGCTAAACTAACAGTTGGTGCATGGCTAAACCTAGACAAATATTGAGGAAAATGGAGCTTGAAGGTCGAGCATGGAGAGGAGAAAACTTAAGTAGTGTGGCTCGGGCATTTCATCGAACACCTCATGTGCATGAACTAGAGTGGCAAGAGCATGGCATGCATGGTCACACCTCAACACCCAAAAACAGAGCAGAGGGTGGGCAGGGGCGAGGGTTTATATAGGCAACACTTTGGTCCCGGTTTTTGTCTAAAACCGGGACTAATAGCCTACCGTTTAGTCCCGGTTCGTGCCACAAACCGGGACTAGTGCTCCGCGGCACGCCACGTGGCAGTCGCTGGATCTTTAGTCCCGGGTTTTTTCCTGAACCGGGACTAATGAGGTGAACCAAACCGGGACCAATTCCCCGGCAAACCGAACCGGTCCCGGTTTTTATTTGAACCGGGACTAATGGTCTTTCGGCCCTCGATCGAACGACCCTTTTTATACTAGTGTTGGTTGCCGATTGGAGAAAGATGACAAGAATCAAATCACGTTAACTGCCATCACATGGTTGCCGTTGCCTCTTTTGTTGTATTTGGGTTAATTGAGTACAATGGGAAATTAGTGTAACTAGTCGTCAACCCGTGCATCCGCACGGGCTAGCATTATACATAACTACACTTGGGAAAAGTTCATTGGAAGACCTTGACTCTACTTGCAATTTTTGGGAAAAGGAAATATGCATAGAAAAATCAAGTTTACTCAAATTTAAATGCAGCTAGGGAATTTTAAAACATTCTTGTGTTCTATTATGCTCAATTAAAAGTGGATAAATTGTGTTTTGATTTGTCTATTATATAATGAGGTGTGTGAAACTAACAATCAATGTATGAAAAGAGTGGTTCAAAGAAACACTAATCCAGAAAAAATGTTGTAGGGGGAAATTGGAGCATGAGAATCCACGATGACAAACCCAGGCTTAGTATTTTTGGTTTTACTAATATCTCGGATGTTTGGTTTTACTAATAGCTCGGATGTTCATTGACGTAACTTCTCCGTGTGGAATCAAACGTGTATAGAGGAATTCAAAGGGGTCGATTTATATGAGAAACTTGATTATATAAGTGACCTAAACTCTAGTGACTTGGAGAACAAATAGAAGCGATCTAGTATGCTAAATCTAGACTTTAAATGTGTGGTCACTGAGGTCTACCAACTTCAACCAGTTATGTTATGTTTCAAAAGTTTTATCCATTGAATAGTGTCCAAGAAGTCCTCTAGAAATACGGTTTACAAATAAACACGTATGTGTGAAGATTCGACCAACGAATTTTCTTGGTAAGTTGAAAACATAGATAGGAGAACAACTACGTTTACGTGATGTCGAAATCTCCATGTCCCAAAATGTATCAACCGATAGTTAAGTTTAGAAGCATCTTATAATTAATTAAGTGATAATTAGTTGATGAACATACATGTGAAACAGTCCGAGCAAGTCGTGTGTTTTACATCCATAGAATACAGAATGAAATAGTTCATAATATTTAACATGATACATGTACACGGACTCAAGTCTAAAAGCAAAAAATTAAAAATTAAAAACATAAACAGAATACATAATGCAAAACAATGTTTTTTTTCTCAAAATATCAAAAGAGTGGTGCGATAAAGCAAACCTCTGATTGGGCAAATATTCACCTGATTGAGGCTATCCATTATTATGACGCTGATTCGAATATACTTGCCAGGCTTAAAATCTAATTGTTGCCATGTAAATAGGAAGCTAAATGCTGAAGCATGTACAGAGCTTGAGCAAACAATACCGACAGTATTGCAGGCCCTATCATCTCTCATCGACGATTACTTGGCACCGAGAGCACTCTCACAGTCTTCAAATTGGCCACCTTATTTCTGGCCGTTCATGTAGTCATGGACATGCACATGCATGCTAGCTTGATTCAACCAAGCACGTCTCAAGGCTATGCCAAAGAATTTTTGACATTTTGTGCGTGTGTTTTCCCAAACAGACAGACGGGATTAGCATAATATACCTGTGTCTCATAGCGGAATCGATCCAGCAGCTGTATATTTTCAGCTGCTGTCAACACAAATAGGCTAGGAAATAATCAAGCAAACCTGTCAGTAGGTATCTGCTGCAGCTTTTCATCTCCCCCCAACACTGATTGGCAAGGAAGTAATCTAGCTAGCTGCATAAGTCCGATGCCTTTCAGCTTGTGAGATACATGTTGGCGTATTTTTTCATGGGAGAAGAGAGAGTTGATGAGAAGGAATAGATCTTGGAGAATAGTTAGTTAGAAATCATGGAGATTGAGGCCGTAGAGCTCTAGGTAGGTCGAGATCGAGATGTGAGTTTTTCTACTTCTACTCATCCAGACGTGAAAAGAGGCGTGGAGTTGTAGATAGATTGGGATTGATTTTTTTACTTCTATTTTTTTTACGGACCAAATATTATGGGCCTTGAGTATTTTATCTGGAAGTGTTTTACTTCTATTTTTCAATAAAAAAAGATTACGGGCCTTGATTTTTTACTGAAAGTTTTTATGGTTTTGAGAGAGAGAGAGGTGCGTTATGGGCCTTGCCTGTTTTCTTGATGATTTTATGGTCTTGAGAGAGAGGGAGAGAGAGGTGCGTGAGAAAGTAATAAAGAAACGTGAGAGTGTAAGCCAGCCAAAGAAAAAAGGGAGATGTGGGAGTCCGTAGGCTTATAACAACCTAGAAAGGAGATGGGGTGATTCTAAAAAAAAGGAGACGGGAAGTTCTACATAGATTGTGGTAGAAGTTATTTAATTCACTTTTTATCTAACAGATCAAGAATCGATCTACACCGTAATAATTCGGTCCCACCAGATTAACGGCTCATAAAATCTAATTAACGTGTGACTTCCTATAGAGAGCCACAAATTAGTATAAGTATAGATTGATAAAGAAATAGAATTTAAGCATGGTTCTTTTTGTTAAAAAATGGAAGAACAACCTTTTCTACCGGTGATGCCACATATGTGGTGGCTCCCTAAAATGGTATGAATGGTTAATCAATAGTCTTGCATGATTCACGGATGACTTTGGCATCTATTGGCATGCATTATTGCTGTCCATCCTATGAATGTATATTATTGATTTAGATATGCAAGTAAGTACAAAATGATGGTCCATGTCATCAATTTAATAGCAGCTTCATGCGGGACCGCAACATACATTTCTATCAGTAAGATTGGTAACTCTTAAAGAAAAATATTATTCGGGCACCTTTTCGCATTTTTTGTGTTGGTATTTGGGTTTAAGGTATTTGTTTCTTCATGAATGCTTTGTTTCTATCAACTAGACAAATGTGGAAGTCCAACAAAGAGACAACTAAAAACGTGAAACACGCACGGACATAAAATCTGGATCAACAGGTGTCCTAAGAAGCGAATGCATACGTGAAACATGCAAGACAACTTTCTAGGCTCCTTATCATGTTTGTGTTTCAATAGGGATGGGAGGCTGCGTCCTACTAATAGATCTAGGCAATAAGACTTCCATATAATAAAAATGCAAAATTGGTTCGACTGGTTGGTGGTTCATAACTTCTCTAAAGTTATTAGAGATCTGAGCATGGTCTATGAATTTTTGAGATGGTCCCTGTATGGTCTGGACCAGCGGGTTGGAGTGTAAATGTGATCTAGTACTCTAACATATATATCCATCTATTATCTACTAAAAGAAAAATAGGAATATAAAACAGGGAAATAGGCTAGAAAATTGCACATTAAGCAGCAGTATATGACCATTATTTAGTAAGCAATATATTATTGACTGCACTGTGGCAAGAAAGAGATGGAAACAAAAGGGTTATGTTCATCGAGCCAAGGTTGTTTTTGCTAGTGCATGTAACTAGTATGCAATTACTGCGTCTAGTGATTAGTTGGGTAATGCGTCTATTATAGTACACTGTTCAATCCATGTTGTCTTTCAGCTCACCTCCACTATTCTGGGCCATGGATTCATCACCTCCATTATTATGGATCACGGAGTCATCACCTCCACAGTTGTGGACCATGCGTGCCCATCATATGGTGACATATGACTTGTAAACTTGACTTGTAAACTTGGTTGCTCAGTATAAGACATATTATGTATTGCCCCATCTAGGTGTCCACAGGGCCATATTATGTATTGCCCCATCCAGATGTCCACAGGGACATATCGATTTATCACCTCCATTATTGTGGACCATGCACGCCCATCTTTAATATTCACAATAAAAAATCATCTTTAATGTAAATGTTGCAAACAATATGCTGTCTAAATTTCGCAAACTATATGCCCTCTTTTACTAGGTCTGCAAGCCAGATGCAAAAAATGAAAGTTTGGTAGAAGAATACCCCGAAGACTCATATGGTAGTTTGATAAGGTTCTTAAAGGCACAAATAACCAAAACAGAAATACTATGGCCTTACAGCTTCCAGTCATTGTTACGTACTGTCTTGTACTACACATTATACTTTGCGTATTCAATGTTAAATATAGTTGATGAGTTATGCATGCCTGCTTATATAAACGTGTGCAGGTTTCACTGGATGTTGTAAAACATTAGAGTTGATGCTGGAATTGTTGAAGTCAGAGACTCACTAAATAAAAATCCTGAAGATTACGCCAACGTAATTAAAATGCCCCACATGTAATTTCAATCATTATCGCACTAGCTATATCAGCCTATTTCGTTCATTTTCCGATATCAAGTAATTAATAATCCGTTTATTCATTTTTTTCCGGACAGGGTTCGGAAACGGTTCATCAGAGGTTAGGGGTCAATGGCAACTGGAGCTGCATTGGAAAGTGGTCAAGGTAATTAATTAAGTATTACTAGTTGAGCCAGCTTGGCCTCCTCTCTAGAAGCAGCTATATCTCTATTCGTACTCTTGCGATGGAGGTCTCGAACATAAGGGTCCTGCATGACTGAACTTAGTAGCGTCGAAGTCTATGGCGTGTCCATCGACTCTTCTCCGCCATGTCCACAGTCTTCTCCGACGCCCTGTCCGGACTCTTCCCCGCCACCGTGTCCGGAATCTTCCCCGCCGCCATGTTCGGACTGCTCACCGCCGGCGTGTCCGGCGCCATTGTCTTTTTGTCGATCGGTCATCTATTCGTCTAGACACATGTCGTTATTCCCTGCCATGTGGATGTCCTCGTCATCACCTTCACTTAATCCTTCTTTGCATTTTGTACAAGAACATCTGATCCCAGTCCGTTTATTTGCATACATGTCCATCACCGCCGATTGCAAATATCATTCAACCTTCCTACCACTCACCTTCATGACTGCTAGGTATAACAAGAAAAATAGTCATAAACAAAATGCATGCATATACAAATTTGGCATAACCTTGCCTAAAAATAGGACATATCGAGTTTGCACAAAATTCAACGAGACGGAAATAAATCGACATTTAGGCAAAACATAAGCAAATCACGGGTCATGTCACTCACACAAATCCCTTCATATCGCAAACACACATATTCCCATTATTGAAAATGCACAACTTTTTACACACCTATATATATCCCGAGAGAGATTCTGGACGACTAAATAGTGGAGAACTAATAATGGTGGAGAAGTAGCTTAGAGAGAGGAAAGGAGAAAGGAGGGGATAGGGCAAAGGGGGAGGAAGGGGGAGAGGAGGTGTGTGTGGGTGACAGGAGGGCAACAATGGTGGAGGAAAGGAGAAAGGAGGAGATAGGGCAAAGGGGGGAGGGGGAGAGGGGGTGTGTGTTGGTGATAGGTAGAAGGAAGAGAGAGGCAACAATGTTGGAGAAGTAACAATGGTGGAGAAGTAACTCAGTGAGAGGAAAGGAGAAAGGAGGGGATAGGGCAAACGGGGGAGGAAGGAGGAGAGGGGGTGTGTGTGGGTGAAAAGCTGCCAACAGCCACGTGTAGCAGTAGCACTGCTTCCGGAGGAGCGCTAGTGCTATTGCACTTAGAAGTAGCGCTTTTACCATGCCAGCGCTGCTAGTACAGCTACTGTCGGTGTCCTCGTTGGGCCCCTTTTAGCAGTAGCGCTGGATGCGTTGGAGCTCTACTGCTATGGACCTTAGCAGTAGCAATTTTACCATGCCAGCCCTGCTACTATAGCTACTCCAGGTGGCCTCGTTGGGCCCTATTTATCAGCAGCGCTGAAAACACAGTCAGCACTACTGATAAGGACATTATTAGTAGCGCTTTGAATTTCCAGCGCTACTGCTAAGTAGCAGCAGCGCGTGCTATTTTCCAGCGCTACTATCCTACCTATAACGTTTGCCGTACTAGTGTACCCTTTTAGATCGCTAAGCGGAAGCGTATATAACGCGGTTGATGTAGTGGAACATCTTCACGATCCAAATCGCAGCCCGTCCATCGATCTCATCATGATCCGTCCCACGATCCCATCACGATCCATCCCGATCTAGTGCCGAACGGACGACACCTCCGCGTTCAGCAGACGTACAACTCGATGACGATCCCTGCCTTCTTGATACAGCAATGTGCCTTAGTGGGTGGTTCATCCAGCCCACTAGGGGCTGGTTTGACTCCTCCCACAGCCCATGAGATCCTTTGGCGTCGAGAAATCCCTCCGGATGCCCCTCGTACCCTCCCGGCACTCTTAGTACACTTCCGACGTACCTGAAATTTGTCGGTGACCCAAACAGCACTTCCTACATATCTATCTTTACCTCCCGACCATTCCGGAGCTCCTCGTGACGTCCTGGATCTCATCCGGGACTCCGAGCAACCTTTGGTCACCAACATACATAACTCGATACTACGGAAACGTCACCAAACCTGAAGTGTGCAGACCATGCTGGTTTGAGAACTATGTAGACATGACCTGAGACTCTCTCCGGTCAATATACAATAGCGGGACATGGTGCCCAAATTGGATTCTACACATTCTACGAAGATCTTTATCGGTTGAACTTCTATGTCAATTATTCAGTTAATCTCATACGTTGTTTGCTTTGTGCTTCGGTATGTTACTTGCCCGAGATTCGATCGTCGGTATCTCCATACCTAGTTCAATCTCATTACCAGAAAGTCTTTTTACTCGCTCCGTAATACAAGATCCCGTGACTAACTCCTTAGTCACTTTGCTTGCAAGGCTTATTGTGATGTTGTATTACAGAGTGGGCCCTAAGATACCTCTCCATCACACGGAGTGACAAATCCCAGTCTTGATTCACGCCAACCCAACAAACACCTTGCGAGATACCTGTAGAGGACCCTCATAGTCACCCAGTTACGATGCGACGTTTGATACACACGAGGTATTCCTCCGGTGTTCGGGAGTTGCATGATCTCATGTTGATAGAAATAGATACATTGACATGCAGAAAAACAATAGCAATAAACTGACACGATCATATGCTACGTTCATAATTTTGGTCTTGTCCATCACATCATTCTCCTAATGATGTTATCCCGTTATCAAGTGCAAACACTTGTCTATGGCCAAGAAACCTTGACCATCTTTGATCAACGAGCTAGTCAACTAGAGGCTCACTAGGGACAGTGTGTTGTCTATGTATCCACAGATGTATTTGAGTTTCCAATCAATACATTTCTAACATGGATAATAAACGATTATCATGAACAAGGAAATATAGTAATAACCAATTTATTATTGCCTCTAGGTCATATTTCGAACAATCACAACAAGGAATCATATGCATATGAGTAATGGATAGTGGCAAACATCATGCAAAGTTGACAAATTCCATAGGAGTCAGTCCCAGAAGATTATTGAGGACTCCTCCCCCATGTCTGATGAGTCGTGCTATATTTAGGGAGAGCATACTTGGTGGACCGCCTCTCTCGTGCCTCTTCGACGTGCAAATCATGTTTTCATATGCCCCAAAATCAAAGTTATCGGGGTTATGTTTTAATTACAGCCCATCATGTCGAAGTTATCAGGGTTAAGTTTTAACGACCCCCTCTCTCATGTTTTCATATGCCTCAAAATCAAAGTTATCGGGGTTGTGTTTTAACGACAAGATGAATACAGGATTTATACACAAGATGAATACAAGATGAATACACGATTTATACACATGGATGAATACACAACTCAACAAATGAACCAATCATCATCCTATGAAAAAAACTCAACATACAACAAATGGAAACCTTTTGTCGAACAGCCAAGGGACGATCAGGCCAACTCCACGGAGATGCAAGACCACAATTTGTAATTCCAGCGATTGAAAAACAATTAGGAAAAACTCAAGTATAGTAGCGCTAGCAAGGCAAAAAAACCTAGTAAACCTAGTAAAACCTAGCACAAAGAAGTATATTTTTGACCAAAATACAACACTTGACATGGCAAAAAAACAATTTATGAAGGAGAAAATATATCCTGTTGAACTTGAGCATTTCTTAGACTTTGAATTGCTCCTGTTGAAATAAACTATTTCAAATGAACTTGACAGAAATTTCCAATATTACTTCTACCATGGCAAAAAGTGTTCTCCGTAAGCAAAAAACTTGAGAGAAACTTGAAAAAAATTGAAGTGGAACATGTCCATGATCACATCGATCTTGAGCAGAGTAGAGTATATGCTAGTAGAGTATAACTAAGCCAAAATTCAACATTATTAATATATGTTTGTGTCATCACTAAAGAAGTTTTGAAGCACTATCAATAAAATTTTGAATTACATTAAGTCTTCTATTAATTTTAGGACCTTGTCTTTTCTGTTTTTTAAAAAATCGTTTTCTCCATATAGAAACTTCTGTAAAATAATGTGGGTTTTAAAATTTACTCCCAATCCGTTTTTGAAATTCCCTCCATATAGAAATTGGCCATATGGAAACTATGCAAAAAATCATTCCCTCCATCTAGAAATTCCCTCCATAGAGAATCTTGAGCTAGCCCTAGCATTTCACCACACACGTTGAGGACATGGCAGAAATCTCGCAACTCTCTAAACCCTCAACAACCACCGCAAACCTCACCGACCTCACCGGATATACCTGGCTGACTGTGGGGATAGAACAAGGGAGGAAGGATGGAGGAGAGTGGTGGGAGGGAGGAGGGAGTACCTGGCCGGCTGTGGAGCGGCGTCGTCGGAGCAGGGGTGCGGAGTCGTCGGGGCAGGTCACTGCCGCGGGGAGTGGCGTCATCGGGGCAGGGCGCGCATCGTGGCAGAGGAGCAGGGCTTAGCGAGGGCGTCAACGGCGAGCTCCAGTAGCCTGGTGCCGTCAAGGTGGTCGTCGGTGCCATCGCGGGAGAGGAGGAGATCGAAGATACTGGATGGGGGTTGAAAATTTTCATAACTGCTGCTTATATAGACAGTTCGTGTTTTTATCAAGGTTTCATGTTTTCAAATATGTTTGTGATTTATTGAAAATATTATTGTTCCAAATTTTATTCGTGTTTTTGAAAAATGTAGTGCATTTTCAAATATATAGCAATTCATAATAAAATATAATAATATTTTAAATCTGACGCCGTTGTATCTTCTTAAATATATATTTGGTGCCCATTGGTTAGCATGACATATTAGTTCAAGTGGGTGGCTGGTGTTTTAGGTCGTGAGTTTGATCCTTCAATGTGTCTTCCTTTTTAGGTTTACCCGCGCCTTAGAACACACATGTCATTGCGATGGCTGGTCTTTTCACAGCCCATACAAATTAGTCGACCCAACTACTTGGAAAATAAGGCAATTTTTTTTAAATAGTCATATATTTTGCATTTACATATAGTCGTTTCATATTTATTTGTGGAACTAGATGTTGTGGACCATGAGCCATGCCGTTCATGCTTCGCTCAGAATGTAGTCCATCATCGTTTTCATGGAAAGAAGCACTCATTCTTATTTTCGGTATGCTTGTCGTTATAGACATTAACTCACCCTATTGATTTCCGCCTTTCAATTATCCAAGCAGAGTTTTATTTTCTTGCCGGGGAGAATAGATAGAGATGTGAGAGACAAGAATAAGGTCTGAGGGGTTAGTCATCACTGAGGACCATTGGTTTTTTGTGTCAGAATAGGTATGATGTATATTCAAATGCTAACACACTTAGTGGGATAGTGGACCAGAACTAGGTTGAGGCTGCATCATGTTATGGTTGTTGGCTTGTTGTTATCATGTGCATGGCTTGTTTGGCTTAAGTATCAATTCTTATTATCCTTTGGACCACCTGGCTAAGCTACTTGACGGTTTGCAATTATGTTTTCTGAAGCCTCTTCAACAAAACGTGAGACATGCAGAAGAAACATTGCATTGAACCATCCGTGCACAGCCTGTGCTCTACTATTCTGGGCAATGGATTCATCACCTCCATTATTGTGGATCACGGATTCATCACCACACTGTTGTGGAGCATGTGGGCGCATCATGTGGTGATGTGCCTTTTCTAGCGCCCAAGGAGCAACCTGTCTTGAAACTTGTTTGCTCAGTTCAACACATATTATATATTGCCACATGGCCATGTAGATAGCAGGGTCACGTGGTCAAGGCCGCGAGAAATTAGGGCGGAGTGGGAGTTGAATCCCAGCGGAGCTGCGGGGGAGTAGGACAGGGTTTGACCCGTAATTGCGCTGTGAAACATCATATATGCCGGCTGAAGGGATTTTTTTGTGGGCTGCGGTAAAAATATTACGGGCCAGATGAAAGATACGGGGTTTGTTCTGGCCATCAAAATGGGTCAAACTCGTATACTCGCGGCATTTTGTTGGTTCGGCCCTTTTACGGTGTCTGCTAGAGATGATCTAAGATATTCTCTAGCAGACCCCGTATAATGCCCCGACCCGCAAAATAACCGCAAAAATATTGGTCGAGGCAGAAAATGCTGCCAGAACAAACCCCACAAACGCGTCCGGCCGTAAATTGTTTTGCGGGGCGCAGCAAAAGTCCGCCCTCAACCTTCAGTTTCACGGGGTGGGGTGCCAATCCCACAAACGCGTCCGATTTAGTTCTGGAGCATGTCCAAGTAGAAGGCAAGAGTTGCTGCAAGAACACGACTGGCAGAAACTGCTACAACGTCTGCCGTTTCGGTGGTGGTTCCCGACCAGTCTGCGCAAGTGCTTGTGGTTGTAAAATCATAAGCGGCCCAACATGTCCTAGGGACTATCCTAAGGTGAATCTTCTCCATGAATCCGGTAAAGAGATATCATTTTAATTCTTTCCAGCTTCTTGATAATTATCTACTAATAAGAAATTATTTACATACTTGTGGTTCAAATTACTTTTGTAGCTGAACCAAATGCGACCGAGTACTGCACAATTGGATGCATGACTTCCGTTTGTGACAACATGGAAAATGGTAATTTTCATTTACCACATTTATTTTTATTTTTGTAACAGTTTTTAAATTTCCCGATGTTGTTTCATGTATAACGTCAACTATTTTGTAACGTCAACTATTTTGTAACAGTTTTCCGTGGCCAAGAGATGAAATTCGACATGGGACTCTGCAACAACGCATGTGTCGGTTTCTGTAATGATGGTGCAGTCATTCAGTCTGTTGAAGCCTAATCATTCCTTCTTGGGCATGATTTCTATGGCCAAGGTCGTATTGTCATTTTGTCTTGAATAATCTTGAAACCATCAGCTGTATCGAAGCAAATGTATCATCTTAGTTATGTATTTCTGTTTTTCCCTTGTTCCAATAAGAGTCCCCACGATGAATCTTTTTGTACCCTTGGCTTAATATAATAGTTCCACGGATATATTATGTGATACACCACAATTTTTAAATGTGGAGATGTTGTTTCATGTATATCAATCGTTTTATATGAAGACCAAACATTTTGAGATTATATTTACCTTTGAACATATGAGCTGTCATGTTTTTACCGTGAAAGCTTTTTTCTCCACTAAACATTAATTAGGCGTTACACTACAGAAAGGAACTCGAAGGGCCATCAACTGGCTAGTCGAACAGAATGTCGCTAACAGGAAATTAATGGTAATCACCAACATGTTTTGTGTATTTTAGGACAACTATGATCACTAAGGGACGAGGGGCGGTCGGTGGAGACATATAACTTTGATTGATATCTCGTTAGTCCACAACGAGCGTATATAACCACCAAATTGCCCCTTAAAATATAAAAATTTCTAGTGTTATAGGGAATTTGTGTACATTGTTTGGCGATGACCCATATCGTCACACAATAATGGAATATCGAGCTATATTTGTGTGTCGATTGTATTTCCTTTTGAGCATCTTGAACTTAGCATTATACATGTAAATGGGAGACATGTCTTTGGACTACAAACCAAATAAAAATGAGACTATGTTCATAGAGTCACTTTAAGTAATAAAATATAAATCCAAATAAAAAAGCAGTGACCTCGACTGTCTTTCGGTGACATAACTAATCGAAATTAGTTAATGGAGATGGTTTTATGTACAAAACCAACCCTAATAATACTGATAGTTTGTTTCTTGTTCACTGCATGTATCTATGATAATACTTAAGAACAAATCTTCATGTGACTCTATATACTGGGGCATTTCTTTATTCTGAATATTGTTTACCGAAAATGTAAATGGACCTAGATTTAATGAAGTGCGGGTATGCAATATAAATTTGATTCTTTGTTTGAGAATATGTATGTAGGGTATTCAAATGCTAGCACCCCGTGAGTGCCCTGTATATATCGGGTGCGGTTGACAGGTGGGACATTTCAGCCCGCGCTTTCCCCCCACCCCATCGTCGTCGGGCTGCCGCCTATGACTCCTGCCATACCAGCCGTCGGGATCACGTTGGTGGGTCGCCATAGGCCCGGGATTCACCCGTACCCCTTCTTGCTGCTTCGGCCGGTCGAAAAGTTGCATATCGGCGACTGTTTGTCGTGCCTGTCGGATCTGACATTCATGGCCACGAGAGGCTGCGCCAAGCCATGGATTGGTCGCGGAGCACTCCGTAGTACCCTGGAAAAGCGCCAGCGCCACATGCAGGTACTGGTTCGTGCTCTAGTCGTCATCATTGGTTTGCCGGCAAGGCGTCGGCCGACCGTCGACCAGGCTCGGTGCTTGTGCAGCGGCTCGCCGGCTTGCCGATGCCGCTCATACAGTACGACGACTGCACAGAGACAGTGTTGCGGCTCACATCTAGTACGCGACAACACCTCGAATGGGTATTCTTCAAATGCAATAACGACGGTTTATACCCTTCTCTCTGTTCCTCAAAGATTTGGTCAATCATTACATATCCAATGCCTTTGAAGAAAATAAAGAAGCCAAAAAATGTGTTTTCATGCTTCAAATTGAAATGCAAATAACTGATTTACGGGTCGGTGGCGGATGACGACCGGGCAGCCGTTTTTCCGTAAACTGTAAACAACTTTTTGGGTCGCTGATATATGGGGTTTGCTAAACATGCTTTCGCTAGAGAGAAAAGAGAGAAGAGAGTGGGGGATGATATATGGGGGCTGCAGGATTGGTCAGAATAATTACTGCATTATCCTGTCCGAGAGCGGGTTCAATACTTGTTTAAAAAACTACCTCTGGCTTCTCCATTTGAAGAAATGGCGTTGCTGCTTTCTCATCCATGGACGATTGGAATCCACTATGCCATCGCTCGAGAGAAAAAAGAGAAGAGAGAATGTTGTTTTCATTGGTTGCCGATTGGAGAAAGATGACAACAATCAAAGGCAAGTTAACTGCCATCACATGGTCGACGTCGCCTCTTTTGTTGTATTTGGGCTAATTGAGTATAATAGGTACTTAGTGTAATTTATAAAGATATAGAATTTGCGCATGTTCCTTTTTTGATAAAAAGTGGAAGAACAACCTTTTCTACCGGTGATGCCACATATGTGGTGGCTCCCTAAAATGTAATCAATAGTCTTGCGTGATTCACGTATGAGTTTGGCGTCTATTGGCATGCATTATTGCTGCCCATACTATGATTGTATACTATTGATTTATAGATGCAAGTAAGTACAAAGTGATGGTCCATGTCATCAATTTAATAGCAGCTTCATGCGGGACCGCAACATACATTTCTACCAGTAAGATTGGTAAGTTTTAAAGACAAATGTTATTTGGACATCTTTTCGCATTTTTTACGTTGGTATTTGGGTTTAAGATATTTGTTTCTTCATGAATGCTTTGTTTCTATCAACTAGACAAATGCGGAAGTCCTACAAAGAGACAAATAAAAACGTGAAACACGCACAAACATAAAATCTAGATCAACATGTGTACTAAGGGACGAATGCATACGTGAAACATGCAAGCCAACTTTCAAGGCTCCTTATCATGTTGGTGCTTCAATAGGGATGGGAGGCTGCATCCTACTAAAAGATCTAAGAAATAAAACTTCCATATAATAGAAAAGCAAAATTGTTTCGGCTGGTTGGTGGTTCATAATTTCTCTTAAGTTATTAGAGATCTGAGCATGGGCTCTGAATTTTTGAGATGGTCCCTGTACGGTCTGGACCAGCGGGTTGGCCTGTAAATGTGATATAGTACTCTAACCTATCTATCCATGTATTATCTACTAAAAGAAAAATACGAATATAAAATAGCGAAATAGGCTAGAAAATCAGACATTAACCAGCAACATATGACCATTATTTAAATTATGTATGAAATAGTCTATGGATATAAAAGTTCCATAATTATTACTTACCTATGACCATTATTTAGTATGCAGAAGATTATTGACTGCACGGTGGCAAGAAAGAGATGAAAACAAGAGGGTTATTTATAAACATAAGGTTGTTTTTGCGAGTGCATGTAACTAGTATTCAATTACTGCGTGTAGTGATTAGTTGCGTAATGGGTCTATTACCAGCAATACACTATTCAATCCATGCAGTAAGGGTTGCAGTAGCCAGCAACGGTGTTGTCTTTCAGCTCACCTCCAGTATTGTGGACCACGGAATCATCACCTCCATTATTGTGGATCACGGAGTCATCACCTCCACAGTTCTGGACCATGCGTCGGTTTTTGTAATGAGGGTGCAGCCATTCAACCCGTTGAAGCCTAATCATGCATTCTTATGCATGATTTCTATGACCAAGGTCGTATTGCCATTTCATCTTCAATAGTATTGGATACCACCAGTTGTATCAAAGCCTATGTTGCATCTTACTAATGTATTTATGTTTCTTACTTGTTCCTATAAGAGTCGTCACGTGAATCTATTTGTACCCTTGGCCAATCAATATAAATGATTCATGCATATATTATGTGATATATTGTAATTTTTACATTTTTTATATTGTTTCCTCCAAATCAATCCTTTTATATTACGACCATGTGTTTTCATATTCTATTCAACAATCAACATATGAGCTATCATGTTGTTACCATGAAAGTTTTCTCCACTAAGCTTTAATTAGGTAACATAGATATAAAGGAACTTAAAGTTTGATCAAGTAGCTAGTTGAACAGAACTCGAAATTTAGAATAGGAGGATGGAGTTACAGAAATGATAGTTCCTTTCAGGATGGAGGAAGTATTTACTAATTGGAGGCACCTTTTAAGGATCTCTCATTAATCCACATCATCAAAATTAATTACATCATTGGATTGTGGAATTAACGTTCAGGATAAAAAAGAAAACGTACGTAACGCAGATGACCCCATGCCACAAAAAATAGGCATCTGACATGTGAAACATTCCATTACAGTTTTTTTATAGAAAACACAACAACACGTACATGTAGAAGGACTAAACCAACACGTACATGTAAGAGTCCTCCATCACCACGTTCAAGTTCTAAACACTAAAAATACACGTGCCTCTATCTGCCTACAGAAAAAGTAAACAAATAATGACCAGTTATCAAGCGTCACTAGTGGGGACGGGGCCTTTTTCCCCGGCCCGTAAGGGACTTTAGTCCCGGTTCACCAACCGGGACTAAAGGGGCGGGACTAAAGGCCTAACCTTTAGTCCCGGCCCTGTTATAGTCCGGGACTAAAGGTGCTCCACGTGGGCGCCTCGTAGCGCCCCAGGGGCAGGCCCTTTAGTCCCGGTTCGTTACACGGACCGGGACTAAAGAGTTTCAGATTTTGCTTATTTTTGGGTTTTTTTTAATGAAATTATTTTTGGGTTTTAGGGTTGTAGGGTTTAGGTGTTCGGGAGATTAACGTGATGCCTCGTTTTGTGTTCGGGAATTAGTTTTTATATAATTTAAATAGAAATAATTATGCATATATATATAAGATTAACTTATCTTACAAGCGAGCATATATATACAATTATATGGAGATCTGAATTATCGGCACTAGAGCCCGTCTATTCGATTACATGGACGAACATCAGTAATGGCCCCTAGCTACACTAAATCGTCCTTTTTCATCTATAGCTTTCGTCCTCAGAAAGGTTGCAAGCTCCTCTGCAACAGCAATCGCGCGTTGCTCTGGTAGGACCTTCATCGTCATGGCCGTGTGCTATATAAGAAGAGGAGATGAATATGAATATCAATCATGATAACATAGAATGATGGGTAAAAATAGAGGTGTGAATGTTCATTGCTTACGTCAAATCTGTGATCCTTGTGCTCGGAGGTAAACGTGCGAATGGTCTTGCAAACATAGTATCCGCATAGATGCGTTCCCCGTGGTTGCTGGTCGCACTTTACGAGAATAGAATATATATAATAAAAATAATAATCTAGCATCATAAATGTATTGAAAATAAAAGTATATCATACTACTTCTTACCTGAGCCGCTCTAAAGGTCAGCTTCTCAGGAAAGTTACCGGGAGTCACGCACTTAAACCGCTTCCAAACCCTGCCCGACAAGGATAATGATTTGCTAAGTTTTTCATTAATTGATATATCAGAAAATCATCGAAAGAGACCGATAGAGCACAAGAATGATTGAAATTACCCTTGGAGCATGTCCTGCAGGCTTTGGAACTGTTCCAAGGATCTCGATAATAGGTCGAAGGCATCAACTCTTCCCCTATCAATTTGAATGTCCAACAGAATCCAATGGAAGCTGCACATGTGTGTGTGTGTGTGTGTGTCTATATATATATATATATATATGTCAGTAACTTATCAATTACACTTATAAGTGAATGGACACAACAGAGTAAAGACCCTCACCTGAAGTTGTATGGAAACAGTATGTGGTCATAGAAATTTTGATCTGTTAGAAACCTTAGAAGGTTTTCCTCCGTCTCCTTGGGTTTATCAGTTAGCGTCGCTATATGTATTTTATCTAGGTCAATAAACCCAATATTTAGGATGCTCTTACTTTTACAATCCAGAATCTTCATTCTGCATAATAGAGTACAAGTTATATATAAACAATGAATTGAAATAACTAAACAAGTTACATGTAGACAACGAATTGAAAAACTTACAGACAATAGCAACTCATAAGCGATTTGTCGAGGGCGTCGCCATTGTACATCTGGAAGAGTTCATCAAAGTCGATATGGATTTGTTCGGGACGGCCGTACTACTCCCGTGGGACACTCACCACGATCATCGTTCTCCCATTCTTTGATTCACTTAAGTACCATTGATGCAAGTAACGCATATTTGTTGGGAGATCATCTTTGCTGACCAAAGGCTCTCCCATGACAAACTGTGGCTTAGGGGCTACCATAGCCTTGGGTATCCTGTCGTCTTGGAAAAGCCAGCAAATCTTCAACCGAGACACCACATTCAGCCGCCAACTCCTTTGCTATTTCAAAAGCTTGCCCCTGCACCGGAGGGGGAACATTCTCGGTTAACACCTTGAGGGGTGGGATCGACTGTTTGGCCTGTTGTCCAAGCTGAGGAACGTCTGATTTTTTCTTGCTTGTAGATGAACTTGATTTGCTCCCACTTGCACTTGCACGTGATCTGCTCTTTTTCACTTCCTTCTGCAATGTGCGTGTATAGTCATCAGGCTTATGGTGTAAGTCATACTGTGATGGAAAGGTCAGAAGTCTTTTGCCCATGCTTTTTGCTTCTCGGTGTATTCCGGGCGGGGCTCGGGTTCCTTCTTTTTCATCTGCGCATCATGATGTTCCTTTGCTATCCTGGCGTTTTCCTTGGGGGTACGATCATAAGGTCTGATAGGAAGATTAGCATGACGTACCTTTGGGAGGGGCGACCGTTTGCGCTTTGGGGGGCTCCGTCGCTTAGGAATCGTCGGCGAAACGTTCTTGGTGGCATGCTCCCGCTTAGTATCCGGAGCGGGCGGCGGCGGAGACGGACGACCCAAGTCCGTCGGCGGTGATCGAGATGGACTCGTGTTGTGCTGTCCGACGTCATGTGGAGGGCTTGGAGGTGATCTGCTCTTTTTCACTTCCTTCTGCAATGTGTGTGTATAGTCATCAGGCTTATGGTGCAAGTCATACTGTGATGGAAGGGTCGTGAAGTATTTTGCAAATGCTATTTGCCTCTCGGTGTATTCCGGGCGGGGCTCGGGTTCCTTCTTTTTCATCTGCGCATCATGATGTTCCTTTGCTATCCTGGCGTTTTCCTCGGGGGTACGATCACAAGGTCTGATAGGAAGATTAGCATGACGTACCTTTGGGAGGGGCGACTGTTTGCGCTTTGGGGGGCTCCGTCGCTTAGGAATCGTCGGTGGAGCGTTCTTGGTGGCACGCTCCCGCTTATTATCCGGAGCGGGCGGCGGCGGAGACGGACGACCCAAGTCCGACGGCGGTGATCGAGATGGACTCGTGTTGTGCTGGCCGACGTCATGTGGAGGGCTTGGAGGTAATGGATGTGTAGGTGACCTGCGACGACTCGGAGGCGTTGTTGTCCTTGGGGCCGAGCCTGAAAGCTTGATGTAGTTCTTGTCCCATAGGATGACTCCACCCAGTACTTCTACGAGTGTCCTCTCATCTTCGGGTCCAGCTATGTCGAGCTCCATATCATGAAACCCCGTCAGGATTTCATCCACCCCGACTTTAGCAAAGCCAGCTGGAATCTCACGCCCATGCCAGCGTGCATCAGGGCCAGAAGGTAAACCTGGTCCGACAACCACCTTCATGGATATGTTCTTGAATTTCTGATGGAGTTCACATGATGTTGACTCCTTGATTCCATCCACGGGGTAGCCGGGACCGCCCTCTATCATTTTTCATGCATCGTTGGGCGGGGCGTCGGATGCAGCCGCGCTGCTTTTCCGCTTAGATGGGGCGCCGGTAATATCAAGTGCAGGATCTTCCTGGCGGGCTACTCCTCAAAGCTCATCAATCTGCTTCTCATGCTCGTTAATCCTGGCAAGCAACTGGTTGAACTTGTCATTCTCCTCATCCTGCTGCCGCTTATTTACTCTCTCTCTCGGCTTCTATAAGTGTCTTCGTCTCTGGCAAAGCCAAGCCACCACGGGTAAGAAGGACCGAAGCCTCGCGTTCGTCCTCCATTTTCGTCATTGCCGAGGACCAGTGTGAGCAAATCGTTCTCTCTATCTGCAGTGAACTTTCTTTTTCCCTCCATAATTTATTTCACTATCGTTTTCCAATTCTCACTGCAGATGAGGTCCCCTGTTTTTTCATCATACGAACCACCATGCGCAAGGAACCAATTTCTTGCTCTCAATTCCCACTCATCACGGAGTGGTTCAGGTACGATGCCTTTATCTAGCAGATCTTACTCTTTCTTATCCCACTTTGGGATGGCAGTCTCATAGCCCCCTGGCCCCAGCTTGTGGTGATATTTCTTCTTGTCGGCATTTATCTTGTTCTTTTCTGATAATGCATGGGCATCTTCTGACTCCTTGTACTCTTGAAATGCCTTCCAGTGATTCGCCTGCTTGGCTAGATACCCCTCGAATACTGGCACTTTCTTTGTCTTCAGATAGTTTTTCCATAGCTTCTTCTTCCAGCTACGGAACAGTTCGGCCATCTTCTTTAGAGTCCACTGGTTGACTTTGGCCCTCAGTTTGTCTGCGGCGTCTTCATTCTCACATTCCGGCAGGTTGAAATGTGACATCAGATCATTCCAAAGATTATCTTTGTACCTTTCGGCGACATAGTTACTATCGGCTGCCCCTTTGCGCTTGTTCCACTCCCGAACGCTGATTGGGACGTGATCCCTAACGAGAACTCCGCATTGCTTCTTGAATGTGTCAGCAGCATTCTTAGGAAGCTTGGGTTTGCCCGTAGGCAATATCACCTCAAAGGTGTAATGCGTCCGTGCATCCAACTTTCTAGTCGGGCCTCGTTTCGTAGCTTTGCTCGATGTGGAGGCCTAAGAGGGAGAAAAATTCGTAAAATGAATGTATATGTATACAATATAGAGCTATCTCCAATATTTTTCACATATTACAAGTGATTGTCGAACTTCATATGTATACCTCGTCGGACTTTATTATTTCTTCACCGGCTTCTCCACCGGCTTCTTCATCAGTGGAGCTATCACCTTCTTCATCATTGGACCTATCTCCTCCCTCATCGGCTTCATCTTCGTGTCGCTTGACCTCCATTCCATATCCAGAGGCGTTTAGATATGACGACGGGGCCATCTTTGATTATATCTTCGAGAAGTTCTTCCTCTTCGAGGTTCCTGATATGTGGATCCATGGTTCTGCAAAAAACGGACATTTGATTAACTAATAAACTAACAAACTATATAAGAGGGACTTAAGAATATACAATAGTAAATTAAACTAGTTCTATTAATTTTCTTGCTAAAAATAAACTATTAACACTTAAGCATATACAACAGCACAATTAAACTATTAACACTTAAGCATATACAATAGCAAAATTAAGCAATAATCTAATAAACACTATTAACACTTAAGCATATACACTATACAATAGCAAAATTAAATGACAAATTTTTTTTCTTCTTCTTGTAACCCTAAACTAATTTTTCCTTTTCTTCTATTTCTCCTCTTCTTCTACTTCCTCTTCTACTTCTACTTCTCCTCTTCTTCTAGTACTTCTCCTCTTCTCTTCTTCTACTTCTCTCCTCCTCTTCTAATTTTTTATCTTCTTCTACTTCTCCTCTTCTTCTATTTTTCCTCTTCTTCTCCTCTCCTCCTCTTCTTATTCTCCTTTTTCTTCTTTTCTTCTCCTCCTCTTCTTATTTTTATTTTTCCTAATTCTACATATTACTAACCCTAATAATCTAGCACAAACCTAATAACAATAGGAATTAAATGACAAAAAAAATCTTTTTCTTCTTTTCTTCCCTTTTTCTTCCTTTCTTCTCCTTTTTCTTCCTTTCTTCTCCTTTTTCTTCCTTTCTTCCCTTTTTCTTCTTTTCTTCTCCTTTTTCTTCTTTTCTTCTACTTTTTCTTCTTTTCTTCTCCTTCACCTTTTCTTCCTTTCTTCTCCTTTTTCTTCCTTTCTTCTCCTTTTTCTTCCTTTCTTCTCCTTTTTCTTCCTTTCTTCTCCTTTTCTTCTTTTCTTCTACTGGCCAGAGTGTTGGGGAGGAGGGGACGGGGGGCTTACCGGCCGGAGGTGTCGACGGGGCACGACGAGGAGGATGGCGGCGCGCGGCGAGGAGGGCGGCGCGCGGCGAGGAGGACGGCGGCGGGGAGCAGGACGACGGCGACGGCGAGGAGGCAGGCGGCGGGGAGCAGGACGGCGGGCAGCCTGATGGCGTCGTCGACTTCATCGTTGTGCCGCGCCGGGCAGGAGAACGAGAGGAAGAAGAAGAGAAATGGACGATTTGGGTTCGAAATTTTCTAACTCCCGCTTATATAGGTGGATCTTTAGTCCCGGTTCGGGGCTCGATCCGGAACTAAAGACCCCCTTTACTCCCGGGTGGAGCCTCGACCCGGGACTAAAGGCCCTTTTTCGGGCAGACCAAAAGGCGGGAAGCAGGGGCCTTTAGTCCCGGGGCGTGGCAAGAACCGGTACTAAAGGGGGTCTTTAATCCCGGGCGGAGCCACGACCCGGGACTAAAGGCCCTTTTTCGGCAGACCAGAAGGCGGGAAGCAGGGGCCTTTAGTCCCGGGGCATGGCAAGAACCGGGACTAAAGTGTTGCCTATATAAACCCTCGCCCCTGCCCACCATATCCCCTGTTTTTTTGTTGTTGAAGTGTGACCATGCCATGCTCTTGCCACTCTAGTTCATGCACATGCCGTGTTTGATGAAATTCCCGAGCCACTCTACTTAAGCTTTCTCCTCTCCAAGCTCGACCTTCAAGCTCCATTTTCCTTAATATTTGTCTAGGTTTGGCCGTGCACCAACTGCACAATTGTTTTAAAAGGTTAGCTACTTCATCCTTTTGATTTGTCACTGCTAGTGTAGCTCATTTCAAATTTTCAAATTAACTTCTTAGAGTCTGCACATGCGTAGGGTGTCGTCCCGTGCCCGTCCTCACCATTGTCGATCGCCCCGTGCCGATCTCGTCGCGAGCACCACCGTGGTGAGCCTCTTGTTCTTATCTTCTTTTTAAAAGAAAAAAAATCTTACTTGTATGATTTAGATACATACTTGTATAAATTACTCACTTTCATTATTTTTTGTTATTATATAGTGCGATGGTTTTTGTATCCGCCTCCGTCGGCCCTCGTCCTGTCTATTATTCGGATGTGGTATATATTATCTTTTATAACTATTTGTTTTATTTAGTGTTTATGACAATTATGAAGACCAACGTGACATACATTTTTTTAATCTAGGAGGTATGTGAACCGGAAATTCCAACCCACATAAAAATTCTTGTCGAGAAGTTAAATTTGGTTGAAAAAGAAAACAAATACTTGAAGAAAAAATTAAAAATAATTGAGGATAAGAATATGGAACTGGAGTTGCATGTCGCCGATGTCATCGATGATCGCAAGATGAAGATCGATGCGATGCGGTTGAAGATGGATGCAATGTGCTTGAAGATGGATGAAATGCGCTTGAAGATTAGGAATATTAGAAAATATGCCATTGATAAAGAGGCTTGGTATCATTATGCTGTTGGGTCAATTGTTACCTTAGTTGCAATTTTGATCGCGTTTGTTGTTGCATTTAAATGTTTTACATAGTTGTATGTTGTTTTATGAGAGAACTTTATGTATTTATTTTTTGCAATAATAACATTTGATCACTACTGTTCTTTGGCTTTAATGTGATGATGAACTTGTATTAATTTGGTCATATGTTCTGCAATGGTTTTTTGATATATTTAGTTTCATAATAGAGATGAATCGCCAATTTGACCCTGAAATTGAAAAGCACTACAAATGAACTCTGAAAATGTTGAAAGTTGGCATGCTATCATCATTTCACCCACATAGAATGTGTTAAAAAGTTGTGAGGGCTACGACAAAAACTAGATGCACTTCGTGTACAAAACGGACAATCTCTCTCGAAGTATCAGGGTTTCGAACGAGAACTCATCTCTTACATGGATACTATGAAAATGAAAAGTGTTTGAAATTTAGTACATTCCATGCATGCATTACATAAAAGGATTAATACATTATTACATTATTACACCAATATTCCTATCTATTATTTCTGTTTTCTTCTGGGTCGTAGCCATGGAGAATCTTCATCATTCAGTAGAATGCTTGGGTTAGTTTTCACTTTGAAGGGCGGAATTTCATGAAACTTATTATAATCCTCTGACATGTCTGTCTTGACATCTACTCCCACGATGTTTCTTTTCCCTGAAAGAACAATGTGGCTTTTTGGCTCATCGGACGATATCTTCTTTTGCTGATTTCTTTTTCTCGTTTTTCTAGACATGTCCTTCACATAGAAAACCTGAGCGACATCATTGGCTAGGACAAATGGTTCGTCCATGTACGCAAGATTGTTGAGATCCACTGAGTTCATTCCGTACTTTTGGTCTACAACTACCCCGCCTCCTGTCAGCTTCACCCATTTGCACCGAAACAAAGGGATCTTAAAAGTAGGTCCATAGTCAAGTTCCCATATCTCCTCTATGTACCCGTAATATGTTTTCAAACAGTGCCCATTCTCGTGTGTTGCATCAAAGCGGACACCACTATTTTGGTTGGTTCTCTTTTTATCTTGGGCAACCGTGTAAAATGTATTCCCATTTATCTCATACCCTTGGAAAGTACATATAGTCGAAGATGGTGGCCTGGCCAAAGAGTACAACACATCTCCAACGGTGTCGTCATTCATGAGATGTGTCTGCAACCAACTGCCGAAAGTCTTCTCGTGTTCCCCTTTAATCCAAGAGTCAGCCTTCCCGGGTTTTCGGAGCGTAGAATACTCTTGTGTCTCACGATATACGAAGCCACCACGGTGGAATTGTGTAGAACTGTGTAGTGTGCTTGAGAGAAAGAATGCCCGTCCATAAATACTTTTGCTTTCCTTCCTAGTGTGCCTTTTCCTGTTAGTCTACCCTCATAGTGAGATTCAGGAACACCAATCGGCTTAAGGTCAGGAAGAAAGTCCACACAAAACTCAATGACCTCCTCTGTTCCATAGCCCTTGGAAATGCTTCCTTCTGGCCTAGCACGGTTACGAACATATTTCTTTAAGACTCCCATGAACCTCTCGAAGGGGAACATATTGTGTAGAAACACAGGACCGAGAATTCTAATCTCTTCGACTAGGTGAACTAGGAGGTGTGTCATTATATTGAAGAAGGATGGCGGGAACAACAACTCAAAGCTGACCAGACATTGGACCACATCAATTTGTAACCCTGATAGACTTTCTCGATCGATTACCTTCTGAGAAATTGCATTGAGGAATGCACATACCTTCACAATTGCCAGGCGAACATTTTCCGGTAGAATTCCCCTCAATGCAACCGGAAGCAATTGCGTCATAAGCACGTGGCAGTCATGAGACTTTAGGATTTGGAATTTTTTGTCTTTAATATTTACGATTCCCTTTATATTCGACGAGAAGCCAGTCGGGACCTTGATACTGAAAAGGACTTCAAAGAAGATTTCCTTCTCTTCCTTAGTAAGAGCGTAGCTGGCACGCCCTTGAAACTGCCCTGGATGCATGCCATCTCTTCCTTTATGACGTTCCTGGTCCTCCCGTGCTTCCCGTGTATCTTTTGACTTCCCATACAAGCCCAGGAAGCCTAGAATATTCACGCAGAGATTCTTCGTCAGGTGCATCACGTCGATTGCCGAGAGGACCTCATGGACTTCCTAGTAGGGTAGCTCCCAAAATATAGATTTCTTCTTCCACATGGCTACGTGCTTATCAGGGCCGTTAGGAACAGGTTGGCTGCCAGGACCCTTTCCAAAGATTACTTTTAAATCTTTGACCATATCAAATACTTCAGCACCAGTACGGATGACAGGCTTCCCCCGGGGTTCTGCCTTGCCATTGAAATGCTTGCCTTTTTTCTTTAAGGGATGCTTGGGCGGAAGAAAATGACGATTGTACGGGTACACATTCTTCCTACATTTGTCCAGATATATACTTTCTGTCTGATCTAAACAGTGCGTGCATGCATTGTATCCCTTGTTTGACTGTCATGAAATGTTACTAAGAGCAGGCCAATCATTGATGGTTACGAAAAGCAACGCTCGAAGGTCAAATTCCTCTAGTTTGTGCTCGTCCCACACGCGTACACCTGGTTCGGCCCACAGCTGTAAACGTTCATCAACTAATGGCCTTAGGTACACATCAATATCGTTGCCGGGTTGCTTTGGACCTTGGATAAGCACTGGCATCATAATGAACTTCCGCTTCATGCACAACCAAGGAGGAAGGTTGCAGATACATAGAGTAACGGGCTAGGTGTTGTGACTGCAACTCTGCTCCCTAAAAAGATTCATGCCATCTGTACTCAGACCTAACCATAAGTTCCTTGCGTCAGCTGCAAATCTCGGGAACTCTCTCTCGATTTTTCTCCACTGCCGACCATCAGCGGTGTGCCTCAACTTATCGTCTTTCATACAATCTTCCATGTGCCATCGCAACAACTTCGCATGATCTTTATTTCTGAACAGACGTTTCAACCGTGGTATTATAGGAGCATACCGCATCACCTTGGCAGGAACCCTCTTCCTGGGTGGCTCGCCCTCAATATCACCAGGGTCATCTTTTCTGATCTTCTACCGCAATGGAGTGCATACCGGGCATTTATCCATATTCTCGTACTTCTCACCACGGTAGAGGATGCAGTCATTAGGGCATGCATGTATCTTCTGCACGTCTAATCATAGAGGGCAGACAAGCTTCTTTGCTTCGTACGTGCTGGTGGGCAATTCGTTCTTTCTTGGAAGCATCTTCTTCATGAGTACCAACAACTTTTTGAATGACGAGTCAGTCACACCGGTCTCTGCCTTCCACTTCAGCAATTCCAGTGTGCTACCCAGCTGCTTCTGGCCATCTTCACAAGTTGGGTACAACAATTTGTTGTGGTCCTGTAACATCTGCTCGAACTGCAACCTCTCCTTTTCTGTGTCGCAACCTCGCCGTGCATCAGAAATGACCCGGCCAGGATCATCAGCGGGCTCATCTGGTTCCCGTTCTTCATCCTGATCTTCTTCTTCATTGTCTTCCATTGCGGTATCAGCATACACAGGGAACATAGATCGGTAGTTGTCATCATCGTTCTCTTCTTCTTCATCGTCGTCTTCCATCATAACCCCTCTTTCTCCGTGCTTCGTCCAAACATTATAGCCCGACATAAAACCGGACCGAAGCAGGTGGCTCTGAATGACTCTTGAGGAAGTGTAATCCTTCTCATTCCGGCATTCAACACATGGACAAAATATATAGCCACCACCATGCTTGTTCGCATCGGCTGCATCTCGAAAAGAATGCACGCCTTCTTTGTAAGCGGCTGTGCATCGATCACCGTACATCCATGGACGGCTCATCTGTGTTATACGACAGTATATCAAATACAATCACGATCCTAAAAATTAGTACCGCACGGTGTATACGAGGAAATATAGTTGCTAACCTTTTAGAATAAGTAGAAATAAAGCGGAAGAGGTTTAAGCGTGGCTCAGGCATCTCATATCGTAGTTGTGTTTCGTGAACTGAAGTGGCATCGCTCTAACACACATTTCAACAAACACCTCTAGTGCATAAAAAAAGTGGAGAGCTAGCACACACCCACAATCCTCCATCCAAGAAAAATGCAAGGAAGAGGGGAGAGGGGGGTTTTGCTATATATAGGCAGAGGACTTTAGTCCCGGTATGAGACACAAACCAGGACTAAAGGTGGCGCACATGGGGGCTGCCCACCGCGTAGCCCTTTAGTCCAGGTTTGGGACACGAACCGGGGACTAAAGGCTCCTTACGGGCCGGGACTAAAGCCTCGAGGGAGGCATTCAGAATTGGTGCGACGTGGCCGGGCCTTTTGTCCCGGCCCAGAGGCAGGCCGGGACTAAAGGGTCCCGGCCAAAGGCCCGTTTTTCACTAGTGCGTTTAAGCCGAAGGATAAAAAGTGTCCACGTCCCAGTTATTTAAAAAACACGTGCATGTTCCATTCAAAAATAAAAAAAGCAATACACTAATTTTTCCAGAATTGTTTTTCAGTAGCACACACAATGAATAGTACTCAACGGCTTGTATCCTGATTGTATCCATATTTTCTAATCCTTATAATCTTCAAGCGCATTGTATCCATATTGATCTTGAGATCATCGACGAAATCGGCAACTTACAACTCCAATATCATCTTCTCTTCTTCAACTCTCCTCAATTTTCCTTTCAAATCCCCATTTTCTTTATTAACTAAATTTAACTTCTCGACAATAGGGTCCATTGGAATTTATGGTTCAACTACCTCCTAGATAAAAATATAAATGTCAACTTCATGGGCATAATTGTCATAAACACGAAATGCAACAAATAGTTAAAAAATAAAATATACCACATCCGAATCATAAACTGGACGAGGGCCGACGAGCACGGATATCAAAACCATGGCACTATGCATAACGAACAATCATACAAGTAAGAAAATTATACAAGTAACTATCTAAATCATACAGATAAGATCTTTTTTGTGAAAAGGATAAGAACAAGGGGCTCACCAAGATGGTACCATAGACGATGGGACAGTGCGGGCGATCGACGGTGCTTAGGACCGGGACGGCACTAAGTAAACCACACCTACACATATGCAAACTAGCAAGTTAATTTCAGCTCAAATTGTATATAAATCAAATAAACTACCACATAATTACTCCCAAACTAACATGCACAAATCACTATACTTATAGAGCATTGCACGAGCCGATCTAACAATGAAAGATGAAAGGACAAAGTTGCTAACTTTTGTGAACACTTAGAGAGATGGGGTGCCTCAAACCTTGAAAAATCTTGGCAAAAAATGGAGGTTGAGCTTGAGCCAAGGGGGAGAACAGAGAGGGGAATGGAGAAAACAGAGTAATGTGCTCGGGCTGGACGAAGGGGTTTACATAGGAAAATCTTTAGTCCTGTTTTGTATCACCAACCGGGACTAAAGGTCTACCTGTATTACTGGTTTGTGATACAAACCAGGACTAAAGGGGCTAGTGGGGGGCCAGCCTGACACCAGACTGCCACCAACACTTTAGTCCCGGTTTGTATCACAAACCGGGACTATAGGTGCAAATTTAACTGGGACTAATGGTACTCGTGCCCCCGACCGCTCCTTGCGGTTGGAACCTGGACTAATGGTCACATTAGTCCCCGTTCAAAACCAAACAGGGACTAAAGGGTCCAACAAAAGACCAGTTTTCTACTACTGCCTGTAACGTCTACTCTAGCTGGCCGGCGGTTAAATCTGCTTTAGTACTCTTGGAAATTGCTTTTGGAGGCCGAGCTCTATGGAGGCCTCCAAATGCAAAATTCAACACTTACCAAAAATCATATTTATACAAATAAAAAATTATGAAAATATACAGAGATAAGTGAGGTTGTAACACACGTGTGTAAATTTTAAAAAACAATTACGTTGAAATGAGATATGAACAAAAAGATAAGTCTAGGGCTTTTTAACATATGATACCATTCATCATCGCAGGCCATGAATTTGTCTTTTTTTGTGAATCGTATTTTAAGGTATTTCATACATAACATTCTTATTTACTTGCATAATTTTTTTCAGAGTTTTTAACATCGGGAAGCTTCAAATTTGATTTTAAAAAAATCATGCTCCATGGAGCTCGGTCTCCAAACTTCCGTTCTCTAGTACTCTAACCTATCTATCTATCTATTATCTATTCTTGTTTAAAAGGAAAATACGTATATAAAATAAGGAAATTGGATAGAAAATCCCACATTAAATAGTATCATATGCCCATCACCTAAATTATGTATTAAATAATCTATTGATATTGATGTTCAATAATAATTACCTACCTATGGCCATGATCAGTTGCTGCATCTAGTCTATGTATTCACCATGAGACGGATAGTGTTTTTTTTTTGCTTGGAAGAGAGGATAATATGATAAACTTTGTGATCACTATGGAATTTGTGAGTTCGTTAGAATAATCACTGCTGATCTGCTCTCAGGCAGATCCCTTATATCCGTCTTAAATGTCCGGCGAGGCTGCCTGTTCAGTGATTGATCATAAAATATCGATCCAGCTGGACCCCTCATACTCATTTCAAAAGCGCCCAGACTCACCTGCACCCTTGATATCTATCTCAATCATGAGGATGGTATAAGGGTTGAGGACATGGCCGGACACGCCCAATCAGTCCGCCACATAGGACACGACCCCATACCGTACCATGCATTCTCTTTCTTCATTGAGTTTTGCTTTCTCTTTCTTCTTCTCCAAAAATCACGTGCAAATGAACACACATATGAGATAAAAAATGAAGTGTGTCTTCGCAGACGAAAAAGTAAGGGCTTAAAACAAACATGCCCGTTGAGGGGCCGGATTTGCGCATGTTTCGGCTGTAGACGATCTAGCCTCCATTATTGTGGACAAATGATACATCACCTCCATTCTTGACCATGCAGGCCCATCGTGTGGTGATGTGCCTTAGAGCAACTCTAGCAGACCCCGCAAAACATGCAGACCTGTAAAAAGTTCGGGGAATATGCAGGCTCGGTCCAATTTTGTAAGCAGAACAGAGCCCGCATACTCGTCCAGCCCGTAAAAAATTTGGCGCGGCCCGCAAACAGCACGTCCCAACCGCTATATCTATGGTTCCGCGGTTCGTTTGTGGGTCGAAACCCTATCCCGCGATTCCCCACCCCTTCTCCATAATTCTCGCCGCCGGCGACCACCTCCCCCGCCTCCAGCCGCAATGTCGAGCTCCGGACGCGGCCCCGGCAGCATATTCGGCAACGGAAGCGACCCGGAGCGCGAGCGGCGCGTCCGCTCAAACGCCGCGAGGAAGCGCGGGGCCCGGAGGTGGACCAACCGCGGCATTTCGCAGCCGGCGAGCTTTCGGTGGAGCGAGACGGAGGAGTACGACCGACAGCGCGTGTCCATCTCCTCCGCTAGATGTTCGTATGCCGAGAGCTCCTCCTCCTCCGGCGTGGATCTTGTCCCCGTGAAGAGGGAGTTGTCAGAGGATGAAGAGGAGCCGGAGGAGCGGGCCGTCAAGGAGGAGCCCGAGGAGCCTGCTCCGCTCGGCCGTCTCGGAGTGATACGTCTCCGTCGTATCTATAATTTTTGATTGTTTCATGCCAATATTCTATAACTTTTTATACTATTTTTGGGACTAACATATTGATCCAGTGCCCACTGGCAGTTCCTGTTTGTTACATGTTTTTCGTTTCATAGATTATCCATACCGAACAAAGGCCAAACCCAATAAAAAACCTACGGGGATTTTTTTTTGAATATTTATGATTTTTGGGAAGAAGAATCTATGCGAAACGATGCCCGACGAGGTTACAAGCCCCCTAGGCGCGCCCTAGGGGGGGTGCGACTGGCAGGATTGTGAGCAATCCCTAAGGCAGTTGGGACCCTTCTTTCGCCGCAAGAAAGCTAATATCCGGAAGAAAATCGTGTTAAAATTTCAGCCCAATTGGAGTTACAGATCTCCGGGAATTTAAGAAATGGTGAAAGCCAGAATCTGGCAGCGCAGAAATAGAAGGACACAGAGAGAGATCCAATCTCGGAGGGGCTCTCGCCCCTCCGCGGCCATGGAGACCATGGACCAGAGGGGAAACCCTTCTCCCATCTAGGGAGGAGGTCAAGGAAGAAGAAGAAGAAGGGGGCTCTGTCCCCCTCTCTCCTGGCGGCGACGGAATGCCGCTCGGGACATCATCGTGTGACGACAATCTACACCAACACCTCCGTCATCTTCACCAACACCTCCATCACCTTCCCCCATCTATATTTAAGCTTCATATTATTATCCAATGATGTGTTGCCATCCTATGATGTCTGAGTAGATTTTCTTTGTCCTATCGGTGATTGAGGAATTGTTATGATTGCTTTAATTTGCTTGTGGTTATGTTGCTATCCTTTGGTGCCCATTGATACATCTCCTTCGTATCTACTTTTCCGAACTCTTTTGCCCTTGTTTTGGACTCTAATTTGCATGATTTGAATGGAACTAACCCGGACACACGCTGTTTTCAGCAGAATTGCCATGCTGTTGTTTTTTCGCAGAAATAAAAGTTCTCAGAATGACCTGGATATCTACGAGGATTTTTTGTGGAATATATAAAAAATATTGGCGCAAGAATCAACTGGAGGGAAGGAGCCAGGAGCCCACAAGCCCACCAGGCCCGCCACCACCCCACCCCCCGCCGGGGCTGGCAGGCTTGTGAGCCTCTTGGGACTCCGCCGCCCCCAATTCCAGCTCTATATAACCTCTTTCATCCGGAAAAAAATCAGGGAGAAGAGTTCATCATGTTTTACCTCCTGTTCTTCCTCCTGTTCTTCCTCTGGAGGGCAGATCTGGAGTCCGTTTTGTGCTTCGAAGAGGGGAGATCATCGCCATCGTCATCATCAACCTTCCTTCATCGCCAATTCCATGATGTTCTTCACCGTTCGTGAGTAATCTCATCGTAGGCTTGCTGGACAGTGACGGGTTGGATGAGATCTATCATGTAATCGAGTTAGTTTTGACGGGGATTGATCCCTAGTATCCACTATGTTATGAGATTGATGTTGCTACTACTTTGCCATGCTTAATGCTTGTCACTTGGGCCCGAGTGCCATGATTTCAGATCTGAACCTATTATGTTGTCGCCAATATATGTGTGTTTTAGATCCTATCTTGCAAGTTGTAGTCACCTACTATGTGTTATGACCCGGCAACCCCGGAGTGACAATTGCCAGAACCACCCCCGGAGATAACCATAGTATGAGGAGTTCATGTATTCACCAAGTGTTAATGCGTTGGTCCGGTTCTTTATTAAAAGGAGAACCTTAATATCCCGTAGTTTCCATTAGGACCCCGCTGCCACAGGAGGGATGGACAATAGATGTCATGCAAGTTCTTTTCCCTAGGCACGTATGACTACATACGGAATACATGCCTACATTAGATTGACGAACGGGAGCTAGTTACTTATCTCTTCGTGTTATAGCTGTTACATGATGAATCACATCCGGCATAATCATCCATCACCGATCCAATGCCTACGAGTTTTTCCTACTGGTCCTTGCTACGTTACTTTGCCGCTACTGCTGTCACTGCTACTGCTGTTACTCTGTTGCTACTGCTGTTACTTTGCTGATACTGGTTACTGTTGCTACTACTGCTATCATGCTACCTTGCTACTGATACTTTGCTGCAGACGCTAAATCTTTCAGGTGTGGTTGAATTGACAACTCAACTACTAATACTTGAGAATATTCTTTCGCTTCCCCTTGAGTCGAATCAATAAATTTGGGTTGAATACTCTACCCTCGAAAACTGTTGCGATCCCCTATACTTGTGGGTTATCACCCGTCATATGACCGCGCGCATGGATCACACCATAGGGTTAGCAGTATGTTCATAGGACTATGTATTGGAGGGAGAGGGTGACAGAAGCTTCAGCCTAGCATAGAAATTGATGCATACGGGATTGAAGGGGGACCAATATATCTTATTGCTATGGTTGGGTTTTACCTTAATGAACGTTAGTAGTTGCGGATGCTTGATAATAGTTCCTACCGTAAGTGCATAGAATTCCATGTAAGGGATGACATGCTAGCAGTGGCCTCTCCCACATAAAACTAGCTATCGTTCTACTAACGTAGTCAATTGCTTAGGGGCCATTCCGCAACTCCTACCACCACTTTTCCATACTCGTTAAACTAACGTAATTGTTTCTTTGTCTTAGCAGCCCCTAGTTTTTTACTTATGTGTTCTTTATTTTCTTGCTAGCCTATCCTATCACTCCTACAAAGTACTTCTAGTTTCATACTTGTTCTAGGTAAAGCAAACGTAAAGTGTGCTTAGAGTTGTATCGGTGGTCGATAGAACTTGAGAGAATATTTGTCCTACCTTTAGCTCCTCGTTGGGTTCGACACTCTTACTTATCGAGAAAGGCTACAATTGACCCCCTATACTTGTGGGTTATCAAGACCTTTTTCTGGCGCCGTTGCCGGGGAGCAATAGCGTGGGGTGAATATTCTCGTGTGTGCTTCTTTGCTTTATCACTAAGTAGATTTATTTGTTGTTCTAAGTTGTTCTCTATCTTTAGTTGTGGATATGGAACACGAATTACAAAAAAAAATTAGGTGTACTTTCTACTAATGGAGATGGGGAACCTCCTAAAACCCTCGATACTCGTTATGTGGAAAATATTATGCACTTCTTTAATAATCCTGAGAAAACCCCATTCAATTATATAATGGGATAGACGTTGGATCAACGTGAATACTTTAGGGATAATCGCTTGACTCAAAAAGGGAAACTATTATTGGATCAAATTCATATGTTGAAATGGTATGCTTGGGAGCTATGCTCGAGATATGATGTTACTTGTTGCTCTAGGATGAAGGCTCAACACCTTCCATTTTCTTGTAAATTTAATGCGAATGCAACCTTTGCTTCTTATGTTAATGGTATATATGATTACTATGATGTCGAACAAATAGAAGAGTTTGTTGCTTTTATGGGTGCTTATGAAATTGAAGCTCTGTTTAAAAGGTTTGATGATAATGATGGTGCTGCGTACCGATCTGAAAATTTGGTTATGCTTAGTAATTGTTATACTAATTATTAATATAATGCCCATATTGATCGATTTATGGAGAAATTCTGCGCTGCCCAAGAAGAGAATAATATTTTGCAGGAAACTATGGAAGAAGAAAATGCTGAAATTGTGAGCTCATTAGATGAAAAAGATGACGAGGAGAGCAAAGAACAAAAGGAGGAAGAGCGGACTAGCTACCCGTTCCCACCTTCTAATGAGAGTAACTCTTCAACTTATATATTGTTTAATTTCCCTTCGTACTTACCGAAGGATGAATTCTATGTTGATTGGTATGATCCCTTGGATTCGTTTGAAATATCCCTTTTTGATCAACTTGATGCTTGCTATGCTTGTGGCCATGATGCAATATGAATGATGCTTATGAAGATGAACTTGCTGTAGTTCCTTATGTTAAACATGAAATTGTTGCTATCGTACCCACTTATGATAGTCCTACTATCTTTTTGAACTCTCCCAACTACACTATATCGGAGAAGTTTGCTCTTATTATAGGGATTACATAGATGGGTTGCCTTCTACTATTACGCATGATGATTTTGATGAATATAATACGCATGTGCTTGCTGCTCCTACTTGCAATTATTATGAGAGAGGAACTACATCTCCACCTCTCTATGCTTCCAATACAATAAAATTGCAAGAAACATCTTATGCTATGTATTGGCCTTTACTTGATGTGCATGAATTATTCTTTTATGACATGACAATGCATAGGAAGAGAGTTAGCCTTCGTCATTGCATGATATATGTTACCTTGTGCTCACTACTAAATTACAAATCATCGTTAATTAAAATTGGCTTTGATATACCTTGGGATCCGGGTGGATCCATTACTTGAGCACTTTATGCTTAGCATAATGGTTTTAAAGAAAGCGCTGCCTGGGAGACATCCCGGAAGATTTAGAGAGTCATTTAGTTCTGTTGAGTGCTTTTATTTAGTTTAAAAACAAAAAATATATAGGGGAACTTAAAGTTTTTCAAAAAGAAAAGCGATTCAAAGGTGATGCATTGCGGAAGTGAGGGTCGACCTTGAAACACTTGTGTTCATGCTCATGGAAACAATGTAGAATTTTTCATGGAAGTTTCTCGCAAAAATAATTATCCCCTTGTAAAATTCCATTGCATTATAAAAATAATGTTCCAAGTAAAGCCTTTATGATTATTTTGGGTGATAGTTGTTTGATCATGCTGAAAAAGACAGAAACTTTGCACTCACGAAGTAATTTATTATTTCTATACAGAGAGTGCTATTGAGTTGATTCTTTTTTATGCTGATTTATATACAAATTTCCTTTATTATCTTAATTGTTTCAGAATTTTTGGAGTAACAAAAGTATGATATACGTTCAGATTACTATAAACTGTTCTGTTTTTGACAAATTGTGTTTTCTATGCATTGTTCTCTTATTTTGATGAATCTATGGGTAGTATCGGGGGTATGAACAATGGTGAAGTTGGATTACAGTGGATATAATGCTAATATGAATTTGGAATGAGTTCACAACATTACTTAAAGTGGTGATTTACTTTATTATACTAACGGATCTCACGAATATTTTGTTGAGTTTTGTGTGATTGAAGTTTTCAAATTTTGGTTGAGAGCACGATGGATGAAGGCATAAGGAGAGGCAAGAGCCTAAGCTTGGGGATGACCGAGGCACCCCCAAGGTAATATTCGAGGAAGACGCAAGCGTCTAAGCTCGGGGATGCCCGGAAGTCATCCCCTCTTTCGTCTACAATCTATCGGAAATTTTACTCGGAGCTATATTTTTATTCGTCACATGATATGCGCAAACGCTTGGAGCGTCTTTTGTGTTTATTTTTCCTTTTTATTTTATGAACCATGCTGGTATGATATAGTCCTTGGTTGATTTATAGAATGCTCTTTGCACTTCACTTATATCTTTTGAGTATGGCTTTATAGAATGCTTCATGTGCTTCACTTATATCATTTGAATTTTTGATTTCCTGTTTGCCTACACATAGAAAACCGTCATTTGTAGAATGCTCTTTTGCTTCACTTATATTTGTTAGAGCGGGGCATATCTTTTGTAGAAAGAATCAAACTCTCATGCTTCACTTATACCTATTTAGAGAGTTAACAGGAGTTGGTCATTCAGATGGTTAGTCATAAAATCCTATATAAAACTTGTAGATCACTAAATATGATATGTTTGATTCCTTGCAATAGTTTTGCGACATGAAGATGTGACATTAGAGTCATGCTAATGAGTAATTGTGTATTCGTAGAAAAACTTGTCTTAGGGTTTGTGATTCCCGTAGCATGCACGTATGGTGAACCGTTATGTCATGATGTCAGAGCATGATTTATTTATTGATTGTCAACCTTTGTGTGGAGGTCGGGATCGCACGATGGTTAACTCCCACCAACCCTTCCCCTAGGAGCATGCGTGTAGTAAGTTGTTTCGATGACTAATAGACTTTTGCAATAAGTATGTGAGTTATTTATGACTAATGTTGAGTCCATGGATTATTCGCACTCTCACCCTTCCACCATTGCTAGCCTCTCTAGTACCGCGCAACTTTAGCCGGTGCATTACACCCACCATATACACTTCCTCAAAACAGCCACCATACCTACCTATTATGGCATTTACATAGCCATTCTGAGATATATTGCCATGAAATTTCCATCGTTCCGTTTATTATGACACGCACCATCATTGTGATATTGCTTTGCATGATCGTAAGATAGCTAGCATGATGTTTTCATAGCTTGTCCGTTTTCTGATGTCATTGCTACGCTAGATGATTGCACATCCCGGTACACCGCCGGAGGCATTCACATAGAGTCATATTTTGTTCTAAATATCGAGTTGTAAGTAAATAAAAGTGTGATGATCATCATTATTAGAGCATTGTCCCATGTGAGGAAGTAATAAAAGAGGTCAATGAAGCCCAAATAAAAAAGAGAGGCCAAAGAAGCCCACCAAAAAAAAGAGAAAAAAATGAGAGAAGAGACAATGCTACTATCCTTTACCGCACTTGTGCTTCATAGTAGCACCATGATCTTCATGATAGAGAGTCTCCTCTGTTGTCTCTTTCATATACTAGTGGGAAATTTTCATTATAGAACTTGGCTTGTATATTCCAATGATGGGCTTCCTCAAATTGCCCTAGGTCTTCATGAGCAAGCATATTGGATGGACACCCACTAGTTCCCTTTTGAGCTTTCATACACTTATAGCTCTTGTGCATCTGTTGCATGGCAATCCCTACTCACTCACATTGATATCTATTGATGGGCATCTCCAGAGCCCGTTGATACGCCTAGTTGATGTGATACAATCTCCTTCTTTTTGTCTTCTCCACAACCACCCTATTCTATTCCACCTATAGTGCTATGTCCATGGCTCATGCTCATGTATTGTGTGAAAGTTGAAAAAGTTTGAGAACACAAAAGTATGAAACAATTGCTTGGCTAAAACCGGGGTTGTGCATGATTTAAATACGTTGTGTGGGGAAGATGGAGCATAGCCAGACTATATGATTTTGTAGGGATACCTTTCTTTGAACATGATACTTTGAGAAGACATGATTGCTTTGTTAGTATGCTTGAAATATTCTTGTCTTTATGTCAAATGATAGACTATTGCTTCGAATCACTCGTGTTTTAGTATTCATGCCATGATTAGATAATATGATCAAGATTATGTTAGGTAGCATTCCACATCAAAAATTGTCTTTTTTATCATTTACCTACTCGAGGACGAGCAGGAATTAAGCTTGGGGATGCTGATACGTCTCCCTCGTATCTATAATTTTTGATTGTTTCATGCCAATATTCTACAACTTTCATATAATTTTGGCAACTTTTTATACTACTTTTGGGACTAACATATTGATCCAGTCCACAGTGCCAGTTCGTGTTTGTTGCATGTTTTTTGTTTCGCAGATTATCCATACCAAACGAAGTCCAAAGACAATAAAAAACATACGATGATTTTTTTGGAATATTTATGATTTTTGGGAAGAAGAATCTACGCGGAACGATGCCCGAGGAGGTCACAAGCCCCCTAGGCGCGCCCTAGGGGGTGACGCGGCTGGCAGGCTTGTGACCAATACCTAAGGTTGTTGGGCCCTTCTTTCGCCGCAAGAAAGTTAATATCCGGAAAAAAATAGTGTTAAAATTTCAGCCCAATCGGAGTTACGGATCTCTGGGAATTTAAGAAACGGTGAAAGCCATAATCTGGCAGCGCAGAAACAGAAGGACACAGAGAGAGAGATCCAATCTCGGAGGAGCTCTCGCCCCTCCGCCGCCACGGAGACCATGGACTAGAGGGGAAACCCTTCTCCCATCTAGGGAGCAGGTCAAGGAAGAATAAGAAGAAGGGGGGCTCTCTCCTCGTCTGTCCCTGCGGCGCCGGAACGCCGTCCGGGACATCATAGTGTGACGACGATCTACACCAACACCGCCGTCTTCTTCACCAACAGCTCCATCACCTTCCCCCATCTATATTCAGCGGTCCACTCTCCTGCAACCCGCTGTACCCTCTACTTGAACATGGTGCTTTATGCTTCATATTAGTATCCAATGATGTGTTGCCATCCTATGATGTATGAGTAGATTTTCCTAGTCCTATCGGTGATTGATGAATTGCTATGATTGGTTTAATTTGCTTGTGGTTATGTTGCTGTCCTTTGGTGCCCATCATATGAGCGCGCGTATGGATCACACCATAGGGTTAGTAGTATGTTGATAGGACTATGAATTGGAGGGCAAGGGTGACAGAAGCTTCAGCCTAGCATAGAAATTAATGTATAGAGGATTGAAGGGGGACCAATATATCTTATTGCTATGGTTGGGTTTTACCTTAATGAATGTTACTAGTTACGGATGCTTGCTAATAGTTTTAATCATAAGAGCATAGAATTTCAAGTAAGGGATGACATGCTAGCAGTGGCCTCTCCCACATAAAACTAGCTATCGGTCTAATAACGTAGTCAATTGCTTAGGGATAATTCCGCAACTCCTACCACCAGTTCCCACACTCGTTAAACTAACGTATTTGTTTCTTTGTCTTAGCAGCCTCTAGTTTTTAGTTACGTGTTCTTTATTTTCTTGCTAGCATATTCTATCACTCCTACAAAGTACTTCTAGTTTCATACTTGTTCTAGGTAAAGCGAACGTAAAGTGTGCGTAGAGTTGTATCGGTGGTTGATAGAACTTGAGGGAATATTTGACCTACCTTTAGCTTCTCGTTGGGTTCGACACTCTTACTTATCGAGAAATGCTACAATTTATCCCCTATACTTTTGGGTTATCACGGATTCGTCGGGCCGGAAGACTACGTCGCCGACGTCAACGCCGTTGCAGCCGTCATCGCCGAGCGGAGCGTGCGCGAGGAGGCGGAGCGCCGACGTCACGCCGAGGAGCTCGAAGACCTCGAGTGGCGGAAGGCGGTCGCCGCCAACCTTGCCGCTAAGGAGAAGCACGAGGAGTGGCGCCGCATCCGCGAGGAGCAGACGGCGAAGTACATCGACCTCTTCAGCTCCGGTGAGGAGGATTGAGCATCCTTCTCCTCCTCTAGTACTAGTATTAACGTACCATGTAGTATGAACTATGTTTATATTGTGTTGATCATGATCTATATTCTCCCGCGAAAGTGTTTTTTCAAATTATGCAGTTCTAGATACAGTTTATGTTCGGCCGCGCTAGTTTTCGACCCGCAAACGCAATCTTCGTGAAACCGCAAACGCATTTTGCGGTTCAAATTTTTGCGGGGTCTGCTAGAGTTGCTTTTATCAAGGCCCGAAGGTTGAAACTTGGTTGCTCAGTACAAAACATATTATAAGCATCGATTCATCAGTCGTAGCTGGGTCACGTGGTCAAAATGATGATAATGATTGAGTCATCCGTCCTAGCTGGTGCATGCACTCAATTATGGAACCAGAACTTGGAAGTAGGCTCCTCGATATGAAATTTCACTCTCCTACTTCATGAAGATAGTAACTACTCTCTTCGAAAGACTAGAGATTTTCACAAATTAATATTCACAATAAAAGTATTTCATTTTTAATGTAAGCCTTGCATAAAATAAGGTGTCTAAATTTGCAAAACTATATTCCCTCTTTCATATGTTTGTCAGGCGAGATGCAACAATGAAATTTAATTAAGCCACCAGCTTGGCAAGCCAGATGCAAACACTCAAATATAAATCACCATTTAGAAAAATTGGAAGTCATCATTTACAAATCTAATTAAGTCATCATTTACAAATCTAAGTGGCCAACTCGGCAATGAATTCATAAATATCTGGCACTACATTCTACTACTATAAATGATGAGGTGACGAGGCACTCCTCTATCAATTTTATAGAGTACGTGGTTGGTAACTAATTAGCTGCTCTCATGCAAGACAGTAGATGCATGGCCCCATTGGTGAGACCATCCTGCTGTGGATACAAGAGACCAAACCCATGTGACTTCCTATTACTGCGAAATAGTGGTTGAGTGAGAGAGATATTCGCACCGGCAGAAACTGAGTGGACACACTCCCTTCCCTCTATAAATAGGAGCCTCGTGCTCTAGGATTTCCATCAATCCAACGTAGCCATTTCTCATTCTTCTGGAGAAATTAAAGCCAACAAGCCAACCATGGCACCCAGTAAGAGTATTAAGAGTGTGGTCATTTGTGTTCTCATACTAGGTTTAGTTCTGGAGCAGGTCCAGGTGGAGGGAAAGAGTTGCTGCAAGACCACGTTTGCCAGAAACTGCTACAACACTTGCCGTTTCGCCGGTGGTTCCCGTCCAGTCTGTGCAGGTGCTTGTGGTTGTAAAATCATAAGCGGTTCAAAATGTCCTAGTGACTATCCTAAACTGAATCTTCTCCCTGAATCCGGTAAAGAGATATCATTGTTATTATTTTCAACTTGTTCATAATGACCTGCTAACATGAAATTATTTAAATACTTATTGTTCAAATTACTTTGGCAGGTGAACCAGATGTCACTCAGTACTGCACCATTGGATGCAGGAATTCTGTCTGTGACAACGTGGACAATGGTAATTTTAATTTACCACATTTTTGTATTTTTTATTCATCTCATAGAAAAAATTTGTGTTTTAGACATACATAACGTCAACTATTTTGTAACAGTTTTCCGTGGCCAAAAGATGAAATTCGACATGGGACTCTGCAGCAACGCATGTGCCCGTTTCTGTAATGATGGTGCAGTCATTCAGTCTGTTGAAGCCTAATCATGCGTTCTTGTGCATGATTTCTATGGCCAAGGTCGTATAGTCATTTTGTCTTGAATAATCTTGATACCATCAGCTGTATGGAAGCCAATGTATCATCTTACTTATGTATTTGTCTTTTTCCCTTGTTCCAATAAGAGTCGCCACGATGAATCTATTTGTACCCTTGGCTTAATATAAAAGATCCATGGATATATTATGTGATACACTACAATTTTCAAATTTTCCGATGTCGTTTCATGTATATCAATCGTTTTATATTAAGTCCCAACATTTTGAGATTATATTTACCTTTGAACATATTAGCTATCATGTTTTTACCGTGAAAGTTTTTTCTCCACTACATATTAATTAGGCGTTACACGATATAAAGGAACTCGAAGGGCCATCAATTGGCTAGTCGAACAGAATGTTGCTAACAGGAAATTTATGGTAATCAACAACATGTTTTGCGTATTTTAGGACAATTATGATCACTAAGGGAGGAGGGACGGTCAGTGGAGCCATATAACTTTGATTGCTAACTCGTTAGGCCACGACGAGCGTATATAACCACCAAATTGCCCCTTAAAATTTGAAAAATTCTAGTGTTCTAGGGAATTTCTATACATTGTTTGGCGATGACCCAAATCGTCACACAATAATGGTATATCCAGCTATATTTTTGTGTCGATTGTATTTTCTTTTGAGCATCTTGAATCTAACATTATAGAGTTGTGCGCCCTCATATTTGTGTCCTTGTAAAAGGGAGATATGGATTTGGACTACAAACCAAATGAAAATGAGAGTATGTTCATAGAGTCACTTTAAGTAATACTCCAAATAAAAAACACAGTGACCTCGACTGTGTTTCGGTCACAAAACTGATCAAAATTAGTTACTGGAGATGGTTCTATGCACAAACCAACCCTAATAATACTCATAGTTTGTTTCTTGTTCACTGGATGTATCTATGATAATACTTAAGAAAAAAATCTTCATGTGACTCTGTATACTGGGGCATCTCAAGCGTATATATTTCTTTCTTCTGAATATTGTTTACCGAAAATGTCAATGGGCCTAGATTTAATGAATTGCGGGTATGCAATATAAATTTGTTTCTTTGTTTGAGAATATGTATGTAGGGTATTCACATGCTAGCACACTCAGAGGTATACTGGACCAGAACTAGGTTGAGGCTGCTTTCATGGTATGGTTAGTGGCTTGTTGCTGCCTTCTGCATGTACACTCAGAGGTAAGCCAATAATGCTTTTCTCAGCCCCTTCAACAAAACGCGAGACACGCAGAGGCATGTCGCAAAACAAAACAAAACGTTTGCACACCTAGATGGGGCAATGATGCTTTCGTCCATAATTTTTTCTCTCTAATTTGAATGTAATTTCCTCTTTTGAATAAAGTTTCATGCAGTAGTTAATGGTAAAATGTAATTAGTTTATTTGGTCATAACAGAACTGAGCGAGTACTACTTGGGTCGCTCCCGTGGTCAGTGGGTCATGATTTACTTAATGGGATATTTTCGTGAAAGATTCATTCCTCTATTATTTTTGAAAAAACTTCATGTGATTCTATATACTGGGGCATCTCACGCGTATATATTTCTTTATTCTGAATATTGTTTACCGAAAATGTCAATGAGCCTAGATTTAATGAAGTGCGGGTATGCAATATAAATTTGTTTCTTTGTTTGAGAATATGTATGTAGGGTATTCACATGCTAGCACACTCATGGTATGCTGCTTTCATGGTATGGTTAGTGGCTTGTTGCCGCCTTCCGTATGTCTTAAGTATCATTTCTTATCATCCCTTGGACCATGTGCCTTAGCTACTTGGCTATTTGTACACCTAGGTAAGCCAATAATGCTTTTCTCAGCCCCTTCAACAAAACGCAAAACACACAAAGGCTAGTCGCAAAACAAAACAAAAAGTTTGCACACCTAGATGGGGCAATGATGCTTTCATCCATAATGTTTTCTTTCTCATTTGAATGCGATTTCCTCTTTTGATTAAAGTTTCATGCAGTAGTTAATGGTAAAATGGAGTACTACTTGGGTAGCTCCTGTGGTCCGTGGGTCATGATTTTTGTCAAAGATTCACTCCTCTATTATTTTAAGATTCACTCCGTCTTAAAATAATGGGTCTGTACAATAGGGATGCTTGAATACTCGTGGTACACGAGTATACAATAGGCAAGGATGATGTGTGCTAATCTCGTTATGTATAAATAAGTTACGCCGTCAGGGCCGACAGCGCAATCACTTGTAATAGCATCCCTAGCAGATCCCGAATAAAAGCATCCCTAGCATATCCAGAATAAAAGCATCCTTAGCAGATCCCGGATACAAAATAGAGACGATAGATTTTTTTTCTTGCCACAAAGGGATGATAGACATGTGAGAGACAAGAATAAAAGCATCCCTAGCAGATCTCGAATAATGCCCCGACCTGTAAAACAACCGTAAAAATATGAGTCCATGCAGAAAAAGTTACCCGATAAGACCCCTCAAACGCATCGGACCTGTAAATATTTTTGCGGGGCGCGGCAAAATTCCCACCCCAACCCGCGAAAACGCTGGTTCTCCCCTTCACCCCGTCAGTGCCTTGTATATATCGGGTGCGGTTGACATGTGGGACATACCAGCCCGGGCTTTTCCCCCACCCCATCGTCGTCGGGCTGCCGCCTATGACTCCTGCCATACCAGCCGTCGGGATCACGCTGGCGGGTCGCCATAGGCCCAGGATTGACCCGTACCCATTCTTGCTGCCTCGGCCGGTCGAAAAGTTGCATATCGGCGACTGTTTGTCGTGCCTGTGGGATCTGACATTCCCGGCGACCATCGGCTGCGCCAAGCCATGGATTGGTTACGGAGCACTCCGCAGAGTCCTGGAAAAGCGCCAGCGCCGCATGCAGGTACTGGATCGTCCTCTAGTCGTCATCGTTGGTTTGCCGGCAAGGCCTCGGCCGACCATCGACCAGGCTCGGTGCTCGTGCAGCGGCTCGCCGGCTTGCCGATGCCGCTCATACAGTGCGACGACTGCACAAAGACAGTGTTGCGGCTCACATCTAGCTTGTATGCGACAACACCTCGAATGCATATTCCTAAAATGCAATAACGACGGTTTATATCCTTCTTTCCGTTCCTCAAAGATTTGGTAAATCATTAGGTATTCCTAAAACCAACACGTACATGTATGAGTCCTCCATCTCCACGTTCAAGTTCTAAGCACTAAAAATACACGTGCCTCTATCTGCCTTAAACCATGGGAAAAACACGTGCATGTTCCATTCAAAAATAAAAAACAATACACTAATTTTTCCGGAATTGTTTTCCAGTAGCACACACAATGAATAGTACTCAACGTTCAAGTCACAAGGATAAAAAGGCATGTATCCCGATTTCCTGAAAAACACATATTTTTGCATGTTCCCCTCAAAAATGAAAGAAGACACATATTTTTTTTTATCAAGCACCACGTTATGGGGAATAAAGAGTTGATGCATGATAAAGACCCATGTAACCACGTTATGGGTTGGGAAATCGCACCATACAAAATATTAAATAAGAACATATACATAAAGTTGCATGCCCAAAAGAATATATATGAATATAAACCCCGTAAATTTTACTGTTATTTCAAATAGGTGTATTTTTCGCAACCATGCCCATTTAGATGGTAAATTAATTGGTAATTGTTTTTGAAGTATTATGGTATACTCTATTTTTTAATTCGATACACGAGAGATACATTCACAATTAAATGTTCTTTAGTTAAAGAGTAAGCTCTAAGCAATGCACACAGATGTGATGGAGATTATCTAAAATGCAGAAATAGGTTTGTTTTTCTTTGTCTAAGTATTTTTTTTCGATGTGAATGAAGTCCAATTGTGGTTGTGCTATATTTACACCGAGCATGACAAATCAATAAAATCTTAGATAAACGAATTGAACACAAAATGGAACACACATTCACACAAAAAGTAGTCGGTAGAATAATATTTCGAAAACATGTTGTACTTCTTCTGATAATTTCAGTTTATTTAATATTTCCATGATTTATATATGCATCATCTTTGGAGAAAAAACAAACCCATGTAAGCCACTACATCTTGATTAGGGGACTCGATCATCATGAATCCCTTTTGTAAATGTATATCCGAGGAATAATATATCATGGCCAAACTACATTTTTGTTTGCCAGAATATAAATTATAATATATTATATTTTTGTACATATTGTTGACTCTTTTATATGACATAAACTAATTATCGTAGTAGTATGCAATTACTGAACAATGTTAAAAAGGACTATATCTAGCCCGTGCAGAAGCACGGGTTGATGACTAGTTAACCTAATCCAACAACACTTGATTAGTATGATAGGATATAAAATTTCAGCCGTCTGATGCCTAGTAGTGCACGTTGATAAAACCATTGAATGAGTCTAGTACATCCATTAATTACTGATGTGCATCCTGCTGGACGCTGGAGTAGCAAGAAGATGTGATTGACAAAATAATTGACGAATCTTAACTACGTTGTGTGTCAATTTTTTGTTTGTGTTATTAAGATCTATGTTAGTTCCCAAAATTTGCTGGTTCCGTACAAGTTTAGGCCTAGGATCTTCAATAATTGCAAGGAACCACCACACGTGTGCTATCACTTGTAAACAAGGTAGTTTTTATTCCGTTTCTCAAAGCACCGCCGACAAATTCTATAATTGTAGACTGCACAGGCCCACTCATTTCGCTTTATTAACAAAATTGAAGGTCAACAAGTATTACACGGAGAGGTTGGGGTGAAGGAGATTACGAGCAGTTACACGCCGGCCGTTGGATGTCCTTCTCCACATGAGCATCAGAGTGCACCGCCACGACGAGCGGCTGTTTTATCTTGCTCGACAACGAGTTCAAACTACAGCGGTGCTCGTTAAAAAAAACTAATTCTACTATCTCCATTTTAAGTATCTTTCTCCACCATGGCCGATTGTAGAAAAGAGAGAAAAGACTATGCCATCGCCAGAGAGAAAAGAGAGAAAAGAGACTCGAGTTTTCATGGGCCGCCGATTGGAGAAATATGACCACCAACAAAGGCCCTTTAACGGCCATCACATGGTCATGGTCGTCACTTTTCCTATTTTTTGGTTAATTGAGTAAAACATGCAATTGGTGTAATCTGTACAGTAATAGAATTAGTTTTTTTGCAAAAGAAAATGAAGAACAAACCTTTTTTCCCTTTTTTCAATATGTGGGGTGGTTCCCTACAATTAAGTCAATAAATTAGTCGGTTGTCTTGCGTGATTCTCGTGCGATTTTGTCGTGTATTGACATGTATTATTGCTGCCCATATTGCGGTTGTATATTATTTATTAGGAGATGCAAGTAAGTACAAAGAGATGGTGCATGTCTTGAATGAACTAGCAGCTTCATGCCGGACCCACAACTTGCATTTGTACGAGTGAGTATGGTAAAAAAAAATGTTATTTGGGCAGGCATTTTTTGCGTTGGTATTTGTTGCTTCATGAATATTTGGTATCTACCAACTAGACAAATGCGGAAGTCCAACAAAGAAAATAATACATACGTGAAACACGCACAATCGTTTTATATTAAGACCAAACATTTTTAGATTATATTAACCTTTGAACATATGAGCTATCATGTTTTTACCGTGAAAGTTTTTTCTCCACTAAACATTAATTAGGCGTTACGCTACATAAAGGAACTCGAAGGGCCATCAACTGGCTATTCGAACAGAATGTTGCTAACAGGAAATTAATGGTAATCACCAACATGTTTTGCGTATTTTAGGATAACTATGATCACTAAGGGACGAGGGGCTGTCGGTGGAGACATATAACTTTGATTGTTATCTCGTTAGTCCACAACGAGCGTATATAACCACTAAATTGCCCCTTAAAATATGAAAATTTCAAGTGTTCTAGGGAGTTTGTATACATTTTTTGGGGATGACCCAAATCGTCACACAATAATGGGATATCCAGCTATATTTTCGTGTGGATTGTATTTCGTTTTGAGCATCTTGAACCTAGCATTATAGACTTGTGTGCTCTCATATTTGTGTCCTTGTAAATGGGAGATATGGCTTTGAACTACAAACCAAATGAAAATGGGAGTATGTTCATAGAGTCACTTTAAGTAATAAAATATAAATCCAAATAAAAAACACAGTAACCTCGAGTGTCTTTCGATCACAAAACTGGTTTTATGTACAAATCAACCCTAATAATACTCGTAGTTTGTTTCTTGTTCACTGGATGTATCTATGATAATACTTAAGAAAAAAATCTTCATGTGACCCTATATACTGGGGCATCTCACGCGTATATATTTCTATATTCTGAATATTCTTTACGGAAAATGTCAATGGGCCTAGATTTAATGAAGTGGGGGTATGCAATATGTATGTAGGATATTCACATGCTAGCGCACTCAGAGGTATACTGGACCAGAACTAGGTTGAGGCTGCTATCATGATATGGTTGGTGCCTTTTGCATGTCTGAAGTATCATTTCTTACCATCCCTTGGACCATGTGCCTTATCTACTTGGCCATTTGTACACCTAGGTAAGCCAATAATGCTTTTCTCAGCCCCTTCAACAAGGGCAATGATGCTTTCGTCCATAATGTGTTTCTCTCTCATTTGAATGTGATCTCCTCTCTTGATTAAAGGTTGATGGAGTAGTTAATGGTAAAATGTAATTAGTTTATTTGGTCATAACAGAAAAGAGGGAGTACTACTGGGGTAGCTCCCGTGGTCCATGGGGCATGATTTAGTTAATAGGATATTTTTATGAAAGATTCACTCATCTATGATTTTTAAAGAGTACGTGTTTGGTAACTGATGAGCTGCTCACATGCAAGACGGATGATGGATGGGTCCATGGCCATAGAAATCATGCCCAAGTTGCATATGGGCGACTGTTTGTGGTCCCTCCTGGATCTGACATTTTCGGTCACCAGCGGTTGCGCCAAGCCATGGATTGGTCACAGAGCACTCCGCACAACCCCGGCAAAGCGTCACCGCCGCATGCAGCTACTGGTTCGTCCTCTATTCATTGTCGTTGGTTTGTCGGCAAGGCCTCGGCCAACCGTTGACCGGGCTCGGTGCTCGCGCAGCAGCTCGCGGGCTTGCTGATGCCGCTCATACAGTGCAACGACCTCACAGATACAGTGTTGCGGCTAACATCTTGCACGCGGCAACACCTCGGATGGGTATTCTTCAAATACAACGACGACGGTTTATATTCTTCCTTCCGTTCGACAAAGATTTGGTGGATCATTATGTATCCAATGCCTTTGAAGAAATTAAGTAAGCAAAAAAATGTGTTTTCATGTGCCAAATTAAAATGGAAATAACTGATTTACAGGTCGGTGACGGACGATAGCCGAGCAGCCGTTCTACCTTAAACTGTAAACGACTTTTATGGGTCGGTGATATATGGGGTCTGCTAAAGATGCTCTAAGGGCTGCAGGATTGGTCATCAATGAGGAATTTGTGAGTTGGTTAGAATAATTACTGCTGATCTGCTGACCATCATGTGCTGTTTTGCCTTCTTGAGCGCCGAAGGGGCTACCTGAAATACAAAACATATTTATATTTAGGTTGAGTCATCATTCCTAGCTGGTGCGTACACCAAAATACTGAAGTTGCACTTAGATTTACTAGATATAAAATTTTACTCTCCTACTTCATGAGGATAGTGGCTTCTCTCTCCGAAAGAACAGACAGTTTCACAAATTAGTATTCACAATAAAAAATTATTTTAAATGAAAATCTTGCATAAAATATGATGTCTAAATTGGACATACTATATGCCCTCTTTAACTTGGTCGGTAAGCCTGATGGAACACTGAAATTTAATTAAGTCACCAGCTTGGCATGCCAGATACAAACACTCAAATCTATATCACCTTTTACTAGTTTAAGTCTCCATTTAGAAATCTAACTAAGTCATCATTTATAAATCTTACAAGCTCAGCCATGAATTAATAATTAGTAGGCACTGTATTCTACGACTATAATATAAAGGATGAGGTGACGAGGTACTCCTCTATGATTTGGTCACTCGTTTTACTTTATTAACCAAATTCAAGGTCAACAAGGACTACAGGGAAAGGTTGGGACTGAAGGCGCATCAGAGTACACTACCATGACGAGCAGCTGCATTAACCTGTCCGAGAGGGGATCAAACTACCGCAATGCTTGTTTAAATAACTACCTCTGGCTTCTTCATTTGAAGAAATGGTGTTGCCGCCTTCTCCTCCATGGAAGATAGGAATCCACTATGCCATCGCCAGAGAGAGAAGAGAGAAGACAGAATGGAGTTTTCATTGCACTAGTAGAAATAGGGCCTTTAGTCCCGGTTCGGTTGGGTCATTAGTTCCGGATCGCGAACCGGGACTAATCAACCGGAACTAATGCTGCCCCGGTTCGGCCCCGAACCGGGGCTAATGGCCTTTCACGTGGTGGGACTGGGAGCGAGGGGGGAGGAGTATTAGTCCCGGTTCGAATTACGAACCGAGGCTATTTCTTCGCTCTTTTTTAAGCAATTTTTGGGTTTAGGGTTTTGCACTAAATTGGATGGGCTATTTTGTTGCCCCTTATTTTCCCATTTATTTGTTACATATATATTGCACATCGTCACGAATACATTAGACCACCTCATCCGTCGTGCTTTACCGAACATATTTACAAAATGTAGACACAAGTTACATGCACATATATGCATTTTTTTACACTATATCGTTTCATATCAGTTCCGTCGAATCGCAATAGTATTCTAATCAATCATCTAACAACTCATCATCATCTTAATCATATACCAAATTATCATATGACACACATAAAGTAAAACAGAGAAACATCATAATAGTTATCATATGCATGCATCTTAATCGATCATGTCAAGTTAATATAAACAAGAATAACTTGTCTCTCATAAGACCTAGTACTCGCTCTTAGGTATAATGTCATAAAACAGAATAACACCTATGTTTCCATGAGGAAACACAGAGATCCAACGGTCTCCAACTTGTGGCTTGCGATCCTTCTTTATTTCTCTTCATGGTTCAATTTGGAGCCTTTTTTATCTTGATTTGAGGTTACTCGAGTATGGAGCATCGAACTCAGCCCTCAGCGGGCTTTTAATTTTCATTTGACCTTCTGGGTGCATCAACAGAGGCACTACATCATGTGGTAGTTGCTGTTGATGAACATAATAATAACCTAGTTAGCAAGGTAATCAACAACATTTATGCAATAGTATAGCGTACTTAATTAGGAAACTCTTATCAAGATATTTCGGCGAATGTCATCCGGCCTCAACCTATGCACTAGTGGCATGTAAAATGTATAATTTTGGCCAATTCAAAAATTATACGGGAAGGTATCCCTAGTAACCAGAACACCAGCAAAAAGAACGTGGAGAAGAACATCCTTCTCCTCCCAAGTTATATGTGATCCATACGTGTAGTGTGTCGTGTCAATTAATTTACGTAATTCACTCGAAGAAACGAAATAAGATTTAAATTATAATTTAACAAATTTAGTATATGGATGAACACCAACTATTTCGAAATATAAATGCAAATTACTTGACAAATTTAGTATATGCATATCATCGACAACCATCCAAATGTCGATATTGCCTGGCATATTATCTTCAGGACGAAGATCGAAGGTTATTGCCATACCCTCCTGAAATTCATATGCCTTGCAAAGATCTTCCTACTCTGGGCACCCAAATTCTGTTTGAAAAACTGAATGAAATACTTTGATAACAAATGTCTGACCATGTATAGTCCTCAGGTTAGCGCTCCTAGTCTCAATTCTCTCGTGGTCTTCGAAACCGAGCTTCTCAAACACATATCTTCTTGCATGGCAAGGGAGGAACATATCTCCATTCTCGCCAAGCTTCATGCTGAAGAACCTATCATCTCACAGGTGAGGCGTGTCGCACATACCCCGACAGTCGCCGCAATATTCACACTCCCAATGTTCATCGTCAGACATTTCCTGTTTTAATGTGGTAAATGTGTAAACAACAATCGTTTTACTATATCGAAAGAATTGAACATCTATATATAAACATAGCTACGCCACTCGGACATTCCGGCAAAACTTTGCACAACTAATTAGGAAGCAAAAGTGAGTAACTCACTATTGTTTTATGCATTAACACCAACAAAAGGACGATATTTGTAGGTCGATGAAATATGTATGTGCCTTTTTTTCCTCTCCAAAGTTTAAATAAGTTGTTTGAAACCATTGGTTTTCTAATTCAAACCTAATGTGCCTACTTACATCAAATTTACAAACAGGATTTTTTTCCTTCTTTCTAGTTAGCCGATCAAAAGATCTTCAACAAACATATATCTTGATTTTCTTATTAACATGCATCTCAAGATGACATCTTGAAACGATCGATGGCCCTAAAATCAAAATGACAGCAGCCTTGGGGTTCCTAGAGCGGGAGGGGAGGGGGGTGGCGTGAAAAGGACGTGGATGTCGCCTAGAGGGGGGGTGAATAGGCGCTTTAAAATAGTTAAGGTTTAGGCTTGAACAAATGCGGAATAAAACTAACGTTTAATATGTCAAGCACAAAACCTACAAACAACTAGGCTCACCTATGTGCACCAACAACTTATGCTAAGCAAGATAAACAACTAAGTGATAGCAAGATATATTACAATAAACAATATGTCTATCACAAAGTAAAGTGCATAAGTAAAGGGTTCGGGTAAGAGATAACCGAGGCACGGGGAGACGATGATGTATCCCGAAGATCACACCCTTGTGGATGCTAATCTCCCTTAGAGCGGTGTGGAGGCACAATGCTCCCCAAGATGCCACTAAGGCCACCGTAATATCCTCACGCCCTCGCACAATGCAAGATGCCGTGATTCCACTAAGGGACCCTTGAGGGCGGTCACCGAACCCGTACAAATGGCAACCCTTGGGGGCGGTCACCGAACCCGTACAAATGGCAACCCTTGGGGGCGGTCACCGAACCCGTACACGTGGCAACCCTTGGGGGCGGTTACCGGTACCCGTACAAATTGCTCGGGGCAATCTCCACAACCTAATTGGAGACCCCGACGCTTCCCGGAGCTTCACACCACAATGATTGAGCTCCGAGACACCACCAAGCTTCTAGGACGCCAAAGCATCCACGAAGAACAATATCAAGGGTACTAAGTATCAAAGGTAGTAAGCTTCTCAACTTCTCACTTCCACGTATCACCGTGGAGAACTCAAACCGATGCAACTAATGCAATGGCAAGAACACACGAAGTGGTCAAGTCCCTCACACTCAAATCCCTCCACAAGAACAAAAGCTATGGAGAAATATGAGAGGAAGAACAAGGAGCTCACAAAGAACTCCAAGATCAAGATCCAAGGGGTTCCCCTCACATAGAGGAGAAAGTGATTGGTGGAGATGTGAATCTAGATCTCCTCTCTCTTTTCCCTCAAGAACAAGCAAGAATCATTGGAGGGATTGAGAGTAATCAAGATCTAAGACTGTCAACAATGGAGGTAGAACAAGAGCTCAACGGATGGATAAAGCCAAGGGGGAAGAAGACCCCCTTTATATAGTGGGGGAAAGAATCAGACCGTTACGCCCACTCTCTGCCCGAGCTCCAGCGGTACTACCGCTGGCACTCCAGCGGTACTACCGCTGGCCCCAGCGATACTACCGCTGGGCCCCTGGTAGTGCAAAGGCACTACCACCGCCAAGAAAGTCTTCGCAAAAAGGTCCGTCCACGAACAACCGCTAGGCAGGCGGTACTAAGCTCCTGGAGCGGTACTACCGCTGACCAGGGGCGGTACTACCGCGAGCCAGCGGTACTACCGCTAGGGCCAGCGGTACTACCGCCAACTCTAGCGGTACTATCGCTAGGTCCAGCGGTACTACCGCTCGCCACAGAAACAACCATAACTTTCACATACGAGCTCAGAATCGAGCAAACCCAAGCTTGTTGGATTCAGGACGACAAGGGAAATCTTAAGACCATGCGGTTATGAATATGCCAAAGTTATAGAGATGTGAGATCTCTATGAATGAAGAACCGGCAAAAACTCCAACATCGAAAACATCATAGTAGATGCATATGGACTCCGTTCTCGATGAACTCGAGCTTGTCACGAAGATGACCATAAGCTCTAAAACTCACAAAGAGAAACACCAAACAAGAATCAAGAAGTATGATGCAAGGATGCAAATGGTTTGAGCTCTCAACGAACGATACAATCAAGCTACTCACTTGAGAGCCCCCCTTGATAGGACAGCAATCTATCCTAACCAGAAAACCTATCAAGGGCAAACCTATACCTTGCACCTCGTCCTCTTGAGCTAGATGATGATGATCTTGGCTTCCTCAAGATGGACCACCTTTCTTGATTGTGTTGGCTTGATGAAGACTAGTTGATTGCTCCCTCATACTCACTATGGGTGAGCCACTCTTCAGCATATCTTCACAAGTCCATTGCCACCACAATGAACGGCAAGCTTCAAGCATGCTATCTTCGTGCTGATCCACTTGAACTTGCACATCGCAATCTTGATGACGATCACAACTTGACGTCATACTCCATGGGTTGTATGAGATCTTCCCTTTGACGCAAGCCCATGCAAACACACCTAAACCCCACATAGAACTCTCACGAAGACCATGGGTTAGTACACAAACACGTAATGGACAATGCATACCATGGGATCACTTGATCCCTCTCGGTACATCTTGTACGCTTTGTGTGTTGATCATCTTGGTTTACTCTTTGTCTGAGATCTTGATCAACCATTGATGATGATCACAACTTGACGTCATACTCCATGGGTTGTATGAGATCTTCCCTTTGACGCAAGCCCATGTAAACACACCTAACCCCCACATAGAACTCTCACGAAGACCATGGGTTAGTACACAAACACGTAATGGACAATGCTTACCATACCATGGGATCACTTGATCCCTCTCGGTACATCTTGTACGCTTTGTGTGTTGATCATCTTGATTTACTCTTTGTCTGAGATCTTGATCAACCATGTGTCTCTATGACCATTCTTTGGATAATACCTTGAATACCATCTTGGTCATCATATAAACTCCTTGAACCCAACAGATGGACTTCAAGAAGTGCCTATGGACAAATGCATATAAATTTAACTTAAGGCAACCATTAGTCCACAGGAATTTTCATCAAGTACCAAAACCACATATGGAGATATATGCTCCAACACGGCGGCACCTGGAGGGCGGTGGGCTTACCGGAGCGGGACGGGGAGGGGGCTTACCGAAGCAGGCCGGAGAGGGGAAGGGGGCTTACCGGGATGGCAGGGGTGCGGCGGTGACGGCGAGGGAGGCGGCGGCAACGACGACGACAACGACAACGAGGGAGGCGGTGACGGGGAGGAGCGCGGAGAAGGCGACAGCGTCAGGGAAGAGTTGCGCAGCCTCGCGGCGTCGAGGGTTCAGCCGCGTCGTGAGGAGGAAGAAGATCGGAACCGCGATTTGGACATCACAAAATTCCAACTCCCGCTTATATAGGCGGAGCTTTGGTTCCGGGTCGTGGCGCGAACCGGGACTAAAGACCCCCTTTAGTCCGGGTCGAGCCACGACCAGGGACTAAAGACCCCTTTTCGGCAGGCGGAGTGGCAGGAAACGAGGGTCTTTAGTCCCGGGTCGTGGCTCGACCCGGGACTAAAGGGGGTCTTTAGTCCCGGTTCGAACCACGACCTGGGACTAAAGGCCTGGGCTGGCTCCGGCGCGACGCAGTGCAAACCTTTAGTCCCACCTCGCGTAGCGACGAGCGCCGGGAGTGTTTTATAAGCACCGCTGCGCGTGCTCTTTCGAACTCCTCTCTAAAGCAGACTTACGAACTCTAAATTTAAAAATTGTAAATATATGTGAAATTAAAGACAAAATCAATCTAAATTCAAAGTGAATCACTTTGAATTTCGGTTAAATTTTCTCTATGAATTCTCATATAGTTTCAATTTTTTTCCATTATTTTCGTTTTGTTCTTTGCTTTATTTATTTTGTTTTTTCTACTTACAGCTAAATATTTAGTATTCAAATTTGAATACTTTGAAATCTGTGAATAACTTTACTTTCATTTTTTGCTATTAAAGATTTTTCCCTCTTCTATTTTAAGTTTTCTATTACAGATTTTAACCAAAAAACTTTATGAAAATTCTTTTGAGTTGAGCTTTGATACGTCTCAAATGTATCTATAATTTTTAATGGTTTCATGCTATTATCTTGTCAACTTTGGATGTTTTATATACCTTTATATCTTTTTTGGGACTAACTTATTAATTCAGTGCTAAGTGCCAGTTCCTATTTTTTCTGTGTTTTTGACTTTTTTAAGATCTGATTTTGGAACGAAGTCCAAACGGAATAAAATCCCCGAAATAATTTTTCCACAACGAAAGAAGATCGGAGGACTTGAGGGCCAAGGCAGGGGCCCACACGGAGCCCACAAGCCCTGTTCCCGCAGCTAGAGGGGGCCCGCGGCAACCAGGCTTGTGGCCTCCGTGGCGCTCCCCTGCCCTAGCTCTTTGGCCTATAAATTCCCTAAAAAATAAGGGCATCCACGAAAACACTTTTCTGCCGCCGCAAGCTTCCGTTTCGGCGAGATCTCGTCTGGAGACCCTTCCCAGTGCCCTGCCGGAGGTGACTTTGGAGTTGGAGGGCTTCTACATCAACATCATCGCCTCTCCAATGACTCGTGAGCAGTCCACTTCAGACCTACGGGTCTGTAGTTAGTAGCTAGATGGCTTCTTCTCTCTCTTGGGTCTTCAATACAAAGTTCTCCATGATCTTCATGGAGATCTATCTGATGTAATCCTCTTTGGCGGTGTGTTTGTCGAGATCCGATGAATTCTCGATTTGTGACCAGATTATCTATGAATTATATTTGAGTCTTTGTTGATTTCTTATATGCATGATTTGATATCCTTGTAAGTCTCTCCCAGTCTTGGGTTTTGTTTGGCCAACTAGATCTATGACTCTTGCAATGGGAGAAGTGCTTGGTTTTGGGTAACAAGATGGGCTTTCATCATAGATTGGAGATTCTCCATCTACGTCATGTCATCTTGCTTAAAGCGGTACTTTGTTCTTTTGAACATAATACACTAGATGCATGCTGGATAGCGGTCGACGTGTGGAGTAATAGTAGTAGATGCAGAAAGTATCGGTCTAATTGTTTTGGACGTGATGCCTATAGATATACTAATTGCCATAGATAACGTCACGACTTTGCGCGGTTCTATCATTTGTTAGATATTAATTCGTTCACCCACCGTGTACTTGCTTTCATGAGAGAAGCCACTAGTGAACACTACGGCCCCCGGGTCTATTCACAACTATCGTCTCCGCTTTCACTTTTACTTTGCTTTGTTTACTTTTTGCTTTCAGTCCTCACTTTGCAAACAATCTATAAGGGATTGACAACCCCTTCACAGCGTTGGGTGCAAGCTCTTTGTGTTTGTGCAGGTACTTGTGACTTGACGCGATCCTCCCACTGGATCGATACCTTGGTTCTCAAACTGACGAAAATACTTACCGCCGCTGTGCTACATGACCCTTTCCTCTTCAAGGGAACACCAACACAAGGCTCCAAGGCCGCTGGGAAATCCTTTGCATATTTCCCAAGGAAGTCCCTATAGGCGTAGCCCGTGACAGAAGGATTCCTCGCGCCGTTGCCACGGAAGGTGTGTTGTCGCAGTAGCAATCTTTTTTTTGTTTCTTTTCGCTTGATGTTTACTTGATTCTTTTTAACAAATATGCACTTTGATAATTTTACTTGATTATTTTTAATTCATTCATTTTAGTTAATGTTTTAGTTGATTCTTTTTAGTGGACTGTTTTTTTTTGTTTTCTATTAAATATTTTAACAAATTTCTAACAATTTCTAACATCGTTTGGTATTTTTTGTGCATTTACTTTTTTTTTTTTGAGCTAGTTGACCCTGAAATTGAAAAGCACTACAAATGAACTCTGAAAATGTTGAAAGTTGGCAAAGTATCGTCATTTCACCCACATAGCATGTGCTAAAAAGTTGAGCGGGGTACGACAAAAACTTGATGAACTTCGTGTACAAAACGGACAATCTCTCTCGAAGTATGATGGTTTCTAACGAGAACTCATCTGCTACAAAGGGATTTTATTTTTTTGAACTTATTTGAACTCTATACTTTTTGTGTGTTCAAAATGCATTATTCAAAGGCACATCCCAAATTTTCAACAATTTCTGACTTCATTTGGTATTTTTCGTGCATTTACTTATTTTTTTTGAGCTAGTTGACCCTGAAATTGAAAAGCACTACTAATGAACTATGAAAATGTTGAAAGTTGGCATGGTATCATCATTGCACCCACATAGCATGTGCTAAAAAGTTGAGAGGGTTTCGACAAAAACTGGATGCAATTCGTGTACAAAACGGACAATCTCTCTCGAATTATCAGGGTTTTGAATGAGAACTCATCTATTACAAAAGGGATTTCATTTTTTTAACTTATTTGAACTTCATACTTTTTGTGTGTTCAAGATGCACCATTCAAAGGCACATCACAAATTTTCAACAATTTCTCACTTCATTTGGTATTTTCCGTGCATTTACTTTTTTTTGAGCTAGTTGACCCTGAAACTGAAAAGCACTACAAATAAGCTCAGAGAATGTTGAAAGTTGGCATGGTATCATCATTTCACCCACACAGCATGTGCTAAAAATTGAGAGGGTTACGACAAAAACTGGATGCACTTCGTGTACAAAACGGACAATCACTCTCGAAGTATCAGGGTTTCAAACGAGAACTCATCTGTTACAAAGGGATTTCATTTTTTGAACATATTTGAACTCCATACTTTTTGTGTGTTCAAAATACACCATTCAATGGCACATCATAAATTTTCAACAATTTCTGACTTCATTAGGTATTTTTCGTGCATTGACTTATTTTTTTGAGCTACGTGACCCTGAATATGAAAAGCTCTACAAAAGAACTCTAAAAATGTTGAAAGTTGGCATGGTATAATCATTTCACCCATATAGCATGTGTTAAAAAGTTGAGAGGGTTACCACAAAAACTGGATGCATTTGGTGTACAAAACGGACAATCTCCCTCGAAGTATTAGGGTTTCGAACGATAGTCGGCATTCTTCTTCTCTCATATATGGTGGACACTCCCTCACCTGATTTTTCGACCGTCAATGATGGTCGCTAATCCTACTTCCCCTAATGCATAACAAATATCTAGCACATGGAGAAGACGGAGAAACGACGCCCACAACAACAGTCGGCATTCTTCTTCTCTCATATATGGTGGACACTCCCTCACCTGATTTTTCGACCGTCGATGATGGTCGCTACTTCTACTTCCCCTAGTGCATAACAAATATCTAGCACAACGAGAAGAAGGAGAAGCGACCCCCACAACAACAGTTGACATTCTTCTTCTCTCATATATGGTGGACACTCCCTTACCTCATTTTTCGACCGTCGCTGATGGTCGCTACTCCTTCTTCCCCTAATGCTTAACAAATATCTAGCACAAGGAGAAGAAGGAAAAGCGACCCCCACAACAACAGTCGGCATTCTTCTTCTCTCATATATGTTGGACACTCCCTCACCTGATTTTTCGACCGCCGATGATGGTCGCTACTTGTTACGTCTCCATCGTATCTACTTTTCCAAACTCTTTTGCCCTTGTTTTGGACTCTAATTTGCATGATTTGAATGGAACTAACGTGGACTAACGCTGTTTTCAGCAGAATTGCCTTGGTGTTATTTTTGTGCAGAAATCAAAGTTCTCCAAACGTCCTGAAAATCTACGGGGAGCAGTTTTGGAAAATATAAAAAATATCTGCTCCAAGTTACACCTGAGGGGGTGGGCCAGTGGGCCATAAGCCCTGGCTCCGCCACAACCCCCCTGGTGGCGGTGGGCAGGCTTGTGGGGCCCACACGGCTCTGCCGCCCCCAACCTCAGGTCTATAAGTTCACTTTCGTCCAAGAAAAAATAAAAAGAGAAGTTTTCGTCGTGTTTGCGATACGGAGGCGCCGCCACCACCTGTTCTTCATCTGGAGGGCAGATCTGGAGTCCGTCTTGGGCTTCGGAGAGGGGAAATCGTTGACATCGTCATCATCAACCTTCTTCCCTCTCCAATTCCATGAAGCTCTTCGTCGTTCATGAGTAATCTATTCGTAGGCTCGCTGGGCGGTGATGAGTAGGATGAGATCTATCATGTAATCGAGTTAGTTTTGATGGGGATTGATCCCTAGTATCCACTATGTTCTGAGATTGATGTTGCTACTACTTTGGCATGCTTAATGCTTGTCACTAGGGCCCGAGTGCCATGATTTCAGATCTGAAATTATTATGTTGTCACCAATATATGTGTGTTTTAGATCCGATCTTGCAAGTTGTAGTTACCTACTATGTGTTATGATCCGGCAACCCCGGAGTGACAATAACCGGAACCACTCCCCGTGATGACCATAGTTTGAGGAGTTCATGTGTTCACCAAGTGCTAATGCGTTGGTCCGGCTCTTTATTAAAAGGAGCACCTCTATATCCCGTAGTTTCCTTTTTGACCCCGCTACCACGGGAGGGATGGACAATAGATGTCATGCAAGTTCTTTTCCCTAAGCACATATGAAGACACACGGAATGCATGCCTGCATCACATTGACGACCGAGAGCTAGCCACATATCTCTCCGTGTTATAGCTGTTGCATGATGAATATCATCCAAACAAATCACCGACCCATTGCCTACGAGTTTGTCCTACTGTTGCTACTGTTGTTACTTGTTTTGCTCTGCTGCTGCTACTACTGTTGCTACTGCTGTTACTTGTCTTGCTCTGCTGCTGCTGCTACTACTGTTGCTACTGTTGTTACTTGTCTTGTTGTGCTGCTACTGTTGCTACTAATCTCGCTTGCTATTGTTGCTACTTGCTAGGGCTGTCACTACCGCTGTTCCTTGCCACTGCCGTTACTCGCTACTTTGCTGTTACTACTTTGCTTGCAGATACTAATCTTTCAGGTGTGGTTGAATCTGATAAATTTAGGTGGTAATACTTGAGAGTATTCTCACACCTCCCGTCGTGCGAATCAACAAATTTGGGTCGAATACTCTACCCTCGAAAACTGCTACGATCCTACGTGCTGGTGGGCGTCAACAACATTCTTCTAGTTTCGTTTGCCGGAGAGTGCTAACAACATTCTTCTCGTGCCGTTGCAAAGGGGAAGAACAGTTGACATCAAGCATTTTTCTGGCGCCGTTGCCGGGGAGGTATTGCTATATTCTCTGAGTCACTTGGGATTTATATCTGCTGATCACTATGAAGAATCTCAAGGATCCGAAGGCCAAAGTCTTGCCCTGAACTACGAGGGGAGGTAAGGAATTGCCATCTAGCTCTACACTTGATTCACCTTCCGTTATGAGTAAGTTTGCGACATCACCTCCTGCTAGAAATCTTGATATGTCGCCTATGCTTGATGATGCTTATGATGCTACTGCTAGAGATGCTATGCTTGATACTATGCCTGATGATGCTATGCCTGATACTGCTAGAGATGCTATGCTTGATACTATGCCTGATGATGCTATGCCTGATACTGCTAGAGATGTTATGCTTGATACTGCTAGAGATGCTTTGCTTGATACTGCTTTGCCTGATAATACTAGATATGCTATTTGTTGGGGAACGTCGCATGGGAAACAAAAATTTTCCTACGCGCACGAAGACCTATCATGGTGATGTCCATCTACGAGAGGGGATGAGTGATCTACGTACCGTTGTAGATCGTACAGCAGAAGCGTTTAGAGAACGCGGTTGATGTAGTGGAACGTCCTCACGTCCCTCGATCCACCCCGCGAACAATCCCGTGATCAGTCCCACGATCTAGTACCGAACGGACGGCACCTCCGCGTTCAGCACACGTACACCTCGACCATGATCTCGGCCTTCTTGATCCAGCAAGAGAGACGGAGAGGTAGAAGAGTTCTCCGGCAGCGTGACGGCGCTCCGGAGGTTGGTGATGATCTCGTCTCAGCAGGGCTCCGGCCGAGCTCCGCAGAAACGCGATCTAGAGGAAAAACTATGGAGGTATGTGGTCGGGCAGACGTGAGAAAGTCGTCTCAAATCTTCCCTAAAAGCCCCATATATATAGGAGGAGGGAGGGGGACCTTGCGTTGGGGTCCAAGGGACTCCCAAGGGGTCGGCCGAGCCAAGGGGGGAGGACTCCCCCCCCCAAACCGAGTTGGACTTGGTTTGGTGGGAGGAGTCCCCCTCCCTTCCCACTTCTTCCCTCCTTTTTTTTTCTTTTCCTTTGATTTCCTTTTCTTGGCGCATAGGCCCCCTTGGGGCTGTCCCACCAGCCCACTAAGGCTGGTGTGTCTCCCCAAAGCCTATGGGCTTCCCCGGGGTGGGTTGCCCCCCCCGGTGAACTCCCGGAACCCATTCGTCATTCCCGGTACATTCCTGGTAACTCCGAAAACCTTCCGGTAATCAAATGAGGTCATCCTATATATCAATCTTCGTTTCCGGACCATTCCAGAAACCCTCGTGACGTCTGTGATCTCATCCGGGACTCTGAACAACATTCGGTAACCAACCATATAACTCAAATACGCATAAAACAACGTCGAACCTTAAGTGTGCAGACCCTGCGGGTTCGAGAACTATGTAGACATGACCCGAGAGACTCCTCGGTCAATATCCAATAGCGGGACCTGGATGCCCATGTTGGATCCTACATATTCTACGAAGATCTTATCGTTTGAACCTCAGTGCCAAGGATTCGTATAATCCCGTATGTCATTCCCTTTGTCCTTCGGTATGTTACTTGCCCGAGATTCGATCGTCAGTATCCGCATACCTATTTCAATCTCGTTTACCGGCAAGTCTCTTTACTCGTTGCGTAATACAAGATCCCGCAACTTACACTAAGTTACATTGCTTGCAAGGCTTGTGTGTGATGTTGTATTACCGAGTGGGCCCCGAGATACCTCTCCGTCACACGGAGTGAGAAATCCCAGTCTTGATCCATACTAAATCAACTAACACCTTCGGAGATACCTATAAAGCATCTTTATAGTCACCCAGTTACGTTGCGACGTTTGATACACACAAAGCATTTTTCCGGTGTCAGTGAGTTATATGATCTCATGGTCATAGGAATAAATACTTGACACGCAGAAAAACAGTAGAAACAAAATGACACGATCAACATGCTACGTCTATTAGTTTGGGTCTAGTCCATCACGTGATTCTCCCAATGACGTGATCCAGTTATCAAGCAACAACACCTTGTTCATAATCAGAAGACACTGACTATCATCGATCAACTGGCTAGCCAACTAGAGGCATGCTAGGGACGGTGTTTTGTCTATGTATCCACACATGTAAATGAGTCTTCATTCAATACAATTATAGCATGGATAATAAACTATTATCTTGATACAGGAATTATAATAATAACTATACATTTATTATTGCCTCTAGGGCATAATTCCAACACTATTTTGCCTGATGATGCTATGCTTGATACTGGTAGAGATACTACTTTGCCTTATGTTCCACTATGAGTGTTCCTTGATGCTCATATTCCTAGAGTTACTGCCAATGCTCGGGATGCTTCTGAAACTACCGATACTATTGAGATAGAACCTACTTTTTCTCCTGCTAGATCCAGCTCCCCTAGATATGAATTGCGTGATACACCTGAGGGTTATCTTATGGAGGGAGAGATAGCTGATGATTTTCTTGCGTGTAAGCATGCCTATGACGCTGAGAAATTACTTCTCAAATGGAAGGAAAAATCTTGGGAAGCTAAGATGAAATATGACTCGAAGTTTGCCACTTCACCTATCTTTATCACCGATAAGGATTATGAATTCTCTGTCGATCCTGGGATAATCTCTCTAGTCGAATCTGATCCTTTTCACGGTTATGAGTCTGAGACGGTCATAGCCCATCTTGCCAAACTACACGAAATAGCCACCCTTTTCACTAATGAGGAGAAGATCCGCCACTACTATATCCTTAAGTTGTTTCCTTTCTCTCTAAAGGATGACGTTAAAGCCCGGTTCACCTCTCTTGCTCCTGGATGTGTGAGTAGTCCCCAGCAGATGGTCTATTACTTCTGTGAGAAATATTTCCCTGCCCATAATAAGCAAGCTGCCTTGCAGGAAATATACAACTTTGCTCAACTCCAAGAAGAGAGTCTTCCACAAGCTTGGGGGAGGCTCGTCCAGCTACAAAATGCTTTGCCTGATCACCCTCTTAAGAAGAACGAGAAACTTGATATCCTCTATAACGGACTTACCGATGCCTCTAGAGACCACCTAGATAGTTGTGTCGATTGTGTTTTTAGGGAACGAACTGTAGAACAAGCTGAGACTCTACTGAATAACATCTTGATCAACGCTAATGCTTGGACTATTCCCGAACCACCTCCTAAGCCAACTCCGAAGAAAAGAGGTATTCTATTCCTCATTCCCGAAGATATACAAGAAGCCAGGAAATCTATGCAAGAGAAAGGCATTAGATCTGAAGATGTCTCGATAACCCGATACAGGTAGTAGAAGTAAATTCTCTGCGTAGGTTTGAGGAGAGTGATATTCCTTTTGATAAACCTGCTAGCCTATGCTTTGATGAATTTGACAACTTTGTTGCCAAACAACAGAGTTTCAATGATTATGTTAACAGACATTTGGAACAAAGTACTCGTGCGCTTAGCCATTTAAGTGCTTGTGTAGACAGAAGTGTCAATGATCTGAAGCTTCTGAGTAAACATGCCTCTATAATTACTACTCAGGTAGAACAAGTACTTAAAGCTCAGAATGACTTGATTAATGAATTAAATGACAACTCTGTTAGATTCATTACTAGAGGAGGTAAAATGACTCAGGAACCTTTGTTTCCTGAAGGTCATCCTAAGAGAATTGATCAAGATTCTCAAGGAATCAATGCTGATACACCTAGTCATCCTAAGGAGAAGAAGAAGGATGATAGGAGCCTGCGTCCCAGCTCACCAAATACTGTCACACCAGAAGAACCTAATGATATTTCTGCGTCTGATGCAGAAACACAATCTAGTGATGAACATGAACCTGGTGACAATATGGATAGTGATGTTCATAATAATGCTCAACCTAGCAATGATGATGATGTGGAGATTGAACCTACGGTTAATCCTGATAACCCACAGCCTAAGAAATACGACAAGAATGACTTCACTGCTAGGAAGCATGGTAAAGAAAGGGAGTCATGGGTTCAGAGACCTATGCCCTTCCCTCCTAAGCCATCCAAGAAAAAGGATGATGAGGATTTTGAGCGCTTCGTTGAGATGATAAGACCCGTCATTCTGCAGATGCGGTTAACTGATATGCTCAAGATGTCTCTGTATGCCAAGTACATGAAAGATATCGTGACTAATAAACGAAAGATACCAGATCTTGGGATCTCCACCATGCTTGCCAACAACACTTTTAAAGGTGGAACTCCTAAGAAACTTGGTTATCCTGGAGTGCCCACTTTACCTTGCTCCATTAAAGGAAACTACGTAAGAACTGCCTTATGTGACCTTGGAGCCGGTGTTAGTGTTATGCCGCTCTCTCTTTATCGTAGACTTGAGTTGGATAAATTGACACCCACTGAAATTTCTTTGCAAATGGCCGACAAATCAATTGCTTTCCCTATCGGCATTTGCGAGGATGTGCCTGTTGTGGTTGCTAACACCACTATCTTAACAGACTTTGTTATCTTTGATATTCCCGAGGACGATGCCATGGCTATCATCCTCGGAAGACCCTTTTTAAACACTGCAGCGGCTGTTATAGATTGCAACAAAGGCAATGTCACTTTCCATGTCAACGGTAATGAGCACAAAGCGCACTTTCCGAAGAAACGATATCAAGTACATTGCATCAATGCTATCGAAAAGACTTCATCGATTCTTATTGGGAGCTTTGATTGCCCTATTCCTGGTGTCAAGATGAAGTATGATTTGCTTGTTGGGGAGATACATATCCCCATTGAGGTGACTTAGCGGCTATTTGAAATTCTCCGTTCTGTCTTGCGATTCGAGAAGGTTTTGTCATAAGAACTTGATCAATCCCATTGACGGATTTCTTTCGATGACCATGAAACAGATGAATCAAAGAGTCACATACCTCTGTTTTGAGTTTTCATTTTCTGTTGCTTAGAAGAAAAATGATAGAATTAGTTTAGTTTTTCCTGTTTTCTATTTTAGCGTCCCGTAGAAAAATACCTAAAAAATAAAAGTTCTCCGATGGTCCTGAAAATTTAGTATGATTTTTTATAGAATTTTTGAAAATTACTCGGCCTGAGAGCTGGCCTGGGGGCCAGACCAGTGGGCCACAAGCCCTGCCACAACCACCCACCCCCTGGTGGCGGGGTGCAAGCTTGTGGGGCCCATAGGCACCCCCTTCACTCATTCCAGCTCTCAACCTCTTCTTCCACCTCCAGAAAAAATTGTTTCGCAGCTCAAACCCGTGTGCATGCTCATTTGGTTGTGATTTTCATCTCCTTGCTCAAAGCACCATTCTCCGAACCGTTTTGGGGAAATTACATCTTGGTATGTGACTCCTCCATTGGTCCAATTAGTTTTTGCTCTAATGCTTTATCCTTCGCGTATTCTTGCTACCTTGGTGACACTGTTCTTGAGCTAGAAAGGTTGATTTTAGCCGGTCCCAAGTAGTTTTAGCGCGTGATACGGTCTCTAGGCACTAGTAGGAGTAGTTGCTACAAGTTGGGTTAATCTTCATTCACTTTTCTTTCGAAGTCCGCAAAAATTTCAGAATTTTTCAGAGCTAGAAAAAGGAAAAGATAAGGAGGTTCTTGAGAGGCTCTTCAAGCCGTAACCCCAAGGAGGATTAGAAGAATCACCCTAAGTACGTAGTCCCTCGAGTCACAGAAGTTCGATCGTGCGAGTGGCCAAGTGATGAATTTTTGCGCGCCGCCGGACTTTATGAAGACTTTTATTACTTGGTGGAGAACGCAGGTCTCACTGCGTTCGTTGAAGATAAGTGCTCACAATACCTCCTCCTCACCAATATTTTCGTTCAAAGCTTCAACTTTTATCCGAGGAAGAATCCTCCCATGGTTGAGTTCATGATATACGATGTCCCCCAGTGCATGACGCTGCAGGACTTTTGCAATGTATGCAAATTACCTTATGTTGGGGATATCCGTGACCCTCGTCCATGGGACTTGGAGAATTTCATTGGTTCTATTGCTATTGGAGAGTAGAGAGGAGTGTCTCGTGCTAGAATTGCTAGCATACATTTTCCTGTGCTCCGGTACTTCTCACTATTTGTGGGAAAATGTTTGATTGGCCGTGGGGAGGCTATATCACTTAGTTCTTGAGACCTTGCGGTTTTGCGCGAAGGCCTTTATAACGATAAGACTTATAGCATGGGCGCTATAGTAGCTCAACGGTTGAACCTGAACCGTTCTAAAGGTGTTGTCTATGGAGGTATCTATGCTACCCATCTTGCCAGACCCTTTGAGATACCCATTAGCCTGGGAGAGGAAGGAGAGATGCTTCTCCCTGAGAAATATCTGGATTATGACAACATTGTTCGCCATGATTTTCTGAATAGAGATGCTAGTAGACGGATGATTTATAACCTGGTATTTAGTCAGGGTACTCGAGAGACTATTACTTTGCCTGCTCCTTCTTTGTTCGATCTTCATGCAGGCAGGTACACTATTATTCCCTCGGATATCTACGCATATTGGGGCTGGCCCAACCAGAGGTGCCCGTGCCCGAGCCGCCAGTCGAGTACCACACGCCAGTTTATCAGTGGGATCCAGAGGAGCTCACAAAGCAGTGGCATCCACAGTCTGCTCCGGAGTATCCTGGAGCTGGTTATTTCCAACCTTGGGAGTAGACGAAGCTAGGCCCAAAGCCTAAGCTTGGGGGAGTACGTGTTCTCACCAACTTTACATTCATGCTTATGCTTTCACTTTGTTAGCCGGTGTTTACACTTTGCCTCTGTATTATCCATGCTAGTCTATTTTCGTTTTCTTGTTTTCTTGTTTTGTGTCCTTTTGAGAAAACCCAAAAGGATTTTTCTTTCTTCTTTTGCTTGTTGGGAGCTTTCCCGTGTAAATAGTTTTCTTTTTCTTTGGGTCAAGGTAGAATATATTGGTTTTCAATGTTTATTGGTTCTTGCATGCTTACCTGTTTAGCTTTCAAAAGAGCCATATTACTTTGTCTTCTCCTTTGTGTTTTCCTGCAGGTTCAGCTTAGTCCAATGCGCTTATTATTGTTCACATCGTTCGATCGGGCAAATGAAAGGCAACAATGATGATATACGATGAAGTGACTGAGACTGAAAAGCTGGTACGAACTCTATCTATTTTGTTTTTGTAAATATGACTAGCTTGTCGACCCAGATTTAGCTTTGTTGTGAGAGAACCATGTTTGCAATGACAACTTAGAGATCATAGTTTCTGATGCCATGCTTATTTAGCTCAGAGCTTATAATGGTTTGTCTTGAATGCCAACATAGATTTTGAGATGACTATGATGTAGTATGATAGGATGGTATTCTCCTTTGAATGTTTCAAGTGGCTTGACTTGGCGCATGTTCATGCATGTAGTTGAAAGAAAATTGTTGGAATTATGCCCTAGAGGCAATAATAAATATAGTTATTATTATAATTCCTGTATCAAGATAATCTTTTATTATCCGTGCTATAATTGTATTGAATGAAGACTTATATACATGGGTGGATACATAGACAAAACACTGTCCCTAGCAAGCCTCTAGTTGGCTAGCTAGTTGGTCAAAGATAGTCAGTGTCTTCTGATTATGAACAAGGTGTTGTTGCTTGATAACTGGATCACGTCATTAGGAGAATCAAGTGATGGACTAGACCCAAACTAATAGACGTAGCATGTTGATCGTGTCATTTTATTGCTACTGTTTTCTGCGTGTCAAGTGTTTGTTCCTATGACCACGAGATCATATAACTTACTAACACCGGAGGAATACTTTGTGTGTATCAAACGTCGCAACGTAACTGGGTGACTATAAAGATGCTCTACAGGTATCTCCGAAGGTGTTTGTTAAGTTAGTATGGATCGAGACTGGGATTTGTCACTCCGTGTGACGGAGAGGTATCTCGGGGCCCACTCGGTAATACAACATCACACACAAGCCTTGCAAGCAATGTGACTTAGTGTAAGTTGCGGGATCTTGTATTACGGAATGAGTAAAGAGACTTGCCAGTAAACGAGATTGAAATAGGTATACGGATACTGACGATCGAATCTCGGGCAAGTAACATACCGAAGGACAAAGGGAATGACATACGGGATTATATGAATCCTTGGCACTGAGGTTCAAACGATAAGATCTTCGTAGAATATGTAGGATCCAATATGGACATCCAGGTCCCTCTATTGGATATTGACCGAGGAGTCTCTCGGGTCATGTCTACATAGTTCTCGAACCCGCAGGGTCTGCACACTTAAGGTTCGACGTTGTTTTATGCGTATTTGAGTTATATGGTTGGTTACCGAATGTTGTTCGGAGTCCCGGATGAGATCACGGACGTCATGAGGTTTCCGGAATGGTCCGGAAACGAAGATTGATATATAGGATGACCTCATTTAATTACCGGAAGGTTTTCGGAGTTACCGGGAATGTACCGGGAATGATGAATGGGTTCCGGGAGTTCACCGGGGGGGGCAACCCACCCCGGGGAAGCCCATAGGCATTGGGGGTGGCGCACCAGCCCTTAGTGGGCTGGTGGGACAGCTCAAAAGAGCCCTATGCGCCATAGGAAGAAAAATCAAAGAGAAAAAAAGAGAGGAGGTGGGAATAGGGGGAAGGACTCCTCCTTCCAAACCTAGTTGGACTCGATTTGGAAGGGGAGAACTCCCCCCTTGGCTCGGCCGAAGTCCTTAGGGGTCCTTGGAACCCAAGGCAAGGCTCCCTCTCTCCCCCCAGGTTTTAGGGATGATTTGACACAACTTTGCCACGGCAGCCCGACCACATATCTCCACAGTTTTACCTCTAGATCGCGTTTCTGCGGAGCTCGGGCGGAGCCCTGCCGAGACAAGATCATCACCAACCTCCGGAGCGCTGTCACGCTGTCGGAGAACTCTTCTACCTCTCCATCTCTCTTGCTGGATCAAGAAGGCCGAGATCATCGTCGAGCTGTACGTGTGCTGAACGCGGAGGTGCCGTCCGTTCGGCACTAGATCGTGGGACTGATCGCGGGACGGTTCGCGGGGCGGATCGAGGGACGTGAGGACGTTCCACTACATCAACCGTGTTCACTAACGCTTCTGCTGTACGGTCCACAAGGGTCCGTAGATCACACATCCCCTCTCGTAGATGGACATCACCATGATAGGTCTTCGTGCGCGTAGGAATATGTTTCTTTCCCATGCGACGTTCCCCAACAGTGGCATCATGAGCTAGGTTCATGCGTAGATGTCTTCTCGAGTAGAACACAAAAGTTTTTGTGGGCGGTGATGTGCGTTTTGCTTCCCTCCTTAGTCTTTTCTTGATTCCGCGGTATTGTTGGATCGAAGCGGCTCGGACCGACATTACTCGTACACTTACGAGAGACTGGTTTCATCGCTACGAGTAACTCCGTTGCTCAAAGATGACTGGCGGGTGTTAGTTTCTCCAACTTTAGTTGAATCGGATTTGCACGAGGAGGTCCTTGGATGAGGTTAAATAGCAACTCATAGATCTCCGTTGTGGTGTTTGCGTAAGTAAGATGCGATCCTAGTAGATACCCTTGGTCACCATGTAAAACATGCAACAACAAAATTAGAGAACGTCTAACTTGTTTTTGCAGGGTATGCTTGTGATGTGATATGGCCAACGATGTGATGTGATATATTGGATGTATGAGATGATCATGTTGTAATAGATAATATCGACTTGCACGTCGATGGTACGGCAACCGGCAGCAGCCATAGGGTTGTCTTTATAACTAACGTTTGTGCTTGCAGATGCATTTACTATTTTGCTAGGATGTAGCTTTAGTAGTAATAGCATGAGTAGCACGACAACCCCGATGGCGACACGTTGATGGAGATCATGGTGTGGCGCCGGTGACAAGAAGATCGTGCCGGTGCTTTGGTCATGGAGATCAAGGAGCACATGATGATGGCCATATCATGTCACTTATGAATTGCATGTGATGTTAATCCTTTTATGCACCTTATTTTGCTTAGAACGACCGTAGCATTATGAGGTGATCTCTCACTAAAATTTCAAGACGAAATTGTGTTCTCCCCGACTGTGCACCGTTACTACAGTTCGTCGTTTCGAGACACCACGTGATGATCGGGTGTGATAGACTCAACATTCACATACAACGGGTGCAAAAAAGTTGCACGCGGAACACTCGGTTAAGCTTGACGAGCCTAGCATGTGCAGACATGGCCTCGGAACACATGAGACCGAAAGGTCGATCATGAATCATATAGATGATATGATTAGCATGGGGATGCTTACCACTGAAACTATGCTCAACTCACGTGATGATCGGACTTGAGCTAGTGTAAGTGGATCATGAACCACTCAAATGACTAGAGAGATGTACTTTTTGAGTGGGAGTTTAGCGAATAATTTGATTAAGTTAAACTCTAATTATCTTGAACATAGTCTAAGTCCACTTTGAATATATTTGTGTTGTAGATCATGGCTCACGCGATAGTCACCCTGAATTTTAATACGTTCCTAGAGAAAGCTAAGTTGAAAGATGATGGAAGCAACTTTGTAGACTGGGCTCCTAATCTTAAGTTAATCTTACAAGCTGGGAAGAAGGATTATGTCCTTAATGCTGCGCTAGGAGATGAACCACCCGCTACGGCTGATCAGGATGGTAAGAACGCTTGGTTAGCACGTAAGGAGGACTACTCAGTAGTTCAATGTGCAGTCTTGTATGGCTTAGAACCGGGACATCAACGTCGCTTTGAGCGTCATGGAGCATTTGAGATGTTCCAGGAGTTGAAGTTTATCTTTCAGAACAACGCCCGGATCGAGATGTATGAGACCTCCGATAAGTTCTATGCTTGCAAGATGGAGGAGAACTCGTCTGTCAGTGAACTTGTGCTCAAAATGTCTAGGTACTCAAACTGTCTAGCTGAGCTGGGGATTGAACTCCCGCAAGAAGCTATCACTGACGGAATCCTTCAATCACTGCCGCCAAGCTATAAAGGCTTTGTGTTGAACTACAACATGCAAGGGATGAACAAGTCTCCCGGCGAGTTGTTTGCGATGCTGAAATTCACAGAGTCTGAACTCTGTAAAGAGCATCAAGTGTTGATGGTGAATAAGACCACTAGTTTCAAGAGAAACGGCAAAGGCAAGAAGGGTAATTCAAAGAAGAGCGGAAAGCCTGTTGCCAATCCGACGAAGAAACCCAAAGCTGGACCTAAGCCTGAAACAGAGTGTTACTATTGCAAGGGTATGGGTCACTGGAAGCGCAATTGCCCCAAGTATCTGGCTGATAAGAAGGCGGCCAAAGAAAAATCAGGTATATTTGATATACATGTTATTGATGTGTACTTAACCGGCTCTCATAGTAGTGCCTGGGTATTCGATACCGGTTCTGTTGCTCATATTTGCAACTCGAAACAGGAACTGCGGAATAGACGAAGGCTGGCGAAAGATGAAGTGACGATGCGCGTAGGAAATGGTTCCAAGGTTAATGCAATCGCCGTCGGCACAGTTTCACTTCAGTTACCATCAGGATTAGTTATGAACTTGAATCATTGTTATTTAGTGCCTGCGTTGAGCATGAACATTATATCTGGATCTTGTTTATTGCGAGACGGTTACTCTTTTAAGTCAGAGAATAATGGTTGTTCTATTTCTATGAGTAACATCTTTTATGGTCATGCACCCAATGTGAGAGGATTGTTCATATTGAATCTTGATAGTGATACACACATACATAACATTGAGACCAAGAGAGTTAGAGTTAACAATGATAGCGCCATATTTTTGTGGCACTGCCGCTTAGGTCATATTGGTGTAAAGCGCATGAAGAAACTCCATGCCGATGGACTTTTGGAGTCACTTGACTTTGATTCACTTGACACGTGCGAACCATGCCTCATGGGCAAGATGACTAAAACTCCGTTCTCCGGAACAATGGAGCGTGCAAGTGACTTGTTGGAAATCATACATACCGATGTGTGTGGTCCGATGAGCGTAGAGGCACGCGGCGGATATCGTTATTTTCTCACCTTCACTGACGATTTGAGTAGATATGGTTATGTCTACTTAATGAAGCATAAGTCTGAAACATTTGAAAAGTTCAAGCAATTTCAGAGTGAAGTTGAAAATCATCGTAACAAGAAGATCAAGTTCCTACGGTCTGATCATGGGGGTGAATATCTGAGTTTCGAGTTTGGTGCTCACTTAAGACAATGTGGAATTGTTTCACAGTTGACACCGCCTGGAACACCACAGCGTAATGGTGTGTCCGAACGTCGTAATCGTACTTTATTAGAGATGGTGCGATCTATGATGTCTCTTACCGATTTGCCATTATCATTTTGCGGTTATGCATTGGAAACAGGTGCATTCACTTTAAATAGGGCACCATCAAAATCCATTGAGACGACACCATATGAACTGTGGTATGGCAAAAGGCCAAAGTTGTCGTTTCTTAAAGTCTGGGGATGTGATGCTTATGTCAAAAAGCTTCAGCCTGAAAAGCTGGAACCCAAAGCGGAAAAGTGCATCTTCATAGGTTACCCAAAAGAGACAGTTGGGTACACCTTCTATGTCAAATCCGAGGGCAAAGTGTTTGTTGCTAAAAACGGAGCTTTTCTCGAGAAGGAGTTTCTCTCGAGAGGATTGAGTGGGAGGAAGATAGAACTTGACGAGGTTGTCGAACCTCTCATCCCTCTGGATGGTGGCGCAGGGCAAGGGGAAACCTCTGTCGTTGCGACGCCGGTTGAGGAGGAAGTTAATGATGATGATCATGAAACTCCGGTTCAAGTTTCTGTCGAACCACGCAGGTCGACGTGACCACGTGCTGCTCCAGAGTGGTACGGTAATACCGTCTTATCAATCATGTTGTTAGACAACAATGAACCTGCAAATTATGAAGAAGCAATGGTGGGCTCAGATTCCAACAAATGGCTAGAAGCCATGAAGTTCGAGATAGGATCCATGTATGAGAACAAAGTGTGAACTTTGGAAGTACTGCCTGAGGGCCGCAAGGCTATTCAGAACAAATGGATCTTTAAGAGGAAGACGGCCGCTGACGGCAATGTGACCGTTTATAAAGCTCGACTTGTGGCAAAGGGTTTTTCACAGTTCAAGGAGTTGACTACGATGAGACATTCTCACACGTAGCGATGCTTAAGTCCGTCAGAATCATGTTAGCAATAGCTGCATTTTTCGATTATGAAATCTGGCAGATGGATGTCAAAACGGCGTTCCTTAACGGTTTCCTTAAGGAAGAGTTGTATATGATGCAACCCGAAGGTTTTGTCGATCCTAAGAATGCTAACAAGGTGTGCAAGCTCTAGCGATCCATTTATGGACTGGTGCAAGCAGCTCGGAGTTGGAACAAACGCTTTGATGAGGTGATCAAAGCATTTGTGTTTATACAAGTGGTTGGAGAATCTTGTATTTACAAGAAAGTGAGTGGGAGCTCTGTGGCGTTTATAATATTATATGTGGATGACATATTGCTGATTGGAAACAACGTAGAGTTTTTGGAGAGCATAAAGGATTACTTGAATAAAAGTTTCTCTATGAAGGACCTAGGAGAAGCTGCTTACATTCTAGGCATGAAGATCTACAAGGATAGATCAAAATGCCTGATAGGACTTTTACAAAGCACATACCTTGATAAAGTTTTGAAGAGGTTCAAAATGGAACAGTCCAAGAAAGGGTTCTTGCCAGTTTTACAAGGTACGAGATTGAGTAAGACTCAGTGCCCAGCAACTGATGAGGATAGAGAGCATATGCGCACCGTCCCCTGTGCTTCAGCCATAGGTTCTATCATGTATGCAATGCTGTGCACTAGACCGGACTTTAGCCTGGCCATAAGTATGGCAGGTAGGTTCCAGAGTAATCCAGGAGTGGATCACTGGACGGCGGTCAAGAATATCCTGAAGTACCTGAAAAGGACTAAGGAGATGTTTCTCGTGTATGGAGGTGACGAATAGCTCGCCGTAAAAGGTTACGTCGATGCAAGCTTTGACACAGATCCGGACGACTCTAAGTCGCAAACCGGATACGTATTTATGCTTAATGGGGGTGCGGTAAGCTGGTGCAGTTCCAAGCAGAGCGTCGTAGCAGATTCTACATGTGAAGCGGAGTACATGGCTGCCTCGGAGGCGGCTAAGGAGGGTGTCTGGATGAAGCAGTTCATGACGGATCTGAGAGTGGTGCCAAGCGCACTAAATCCAATAACCTTGTTCTGTGACAACACGGGTGCCATTGACCTAGCAAAGGAACCACGGTTTCACAAGAAGTCCAGACACATCAAACGACGCTTCAACCTCATCTGCGACTACGTCGAAGGGGAGGACGTAAATATATGCAAAGTGCACACGGATCTGAATGTAGCAGACCCGCTGACTAAACCTCTTCCACGGGCAAAGCATGATCAACACCAGAACTGTATGGGTGTTAGATTTATTACAATGTAATTCGCATGATGATGTGAGGGCTAGATTATTGACTCTAGTGCAAGTGGGAGACTGTTGGAATTATGCCCTAGAGGAAATAATAAATATAGTTATTATTATAATTCATGTATCAAGATAATCGTTTATTATCCATGCTATAATTGTATTGAATGAAGACTTATATACATGTGCGGATACATAGACAAAACACTGTCCCTAGCAAGCCTCTAGTTGGCTAGCCAGTTGGTCAAAGATAGTCAGTGTCTTCTGATTATGAACAAGGTGTTGTTGCTTGATAACTGGATCACGTCATTAGGAGAATCACGTGATGGACTAGACCCAAACTAATAGACGTAGCATGTTGATCGTGTCATTTTATTGCTACTGTTTTCTGCGTGTCAAGTATTTGTTCCTATGACCATGAGATCATATAACTTACTAACACCGGAGGAATACTTTGTGTCAATCAAACGTCGCAACGTAACTGGGTGACTATAAAGATGCTCTACAGGTATCTCCGAAGGTGTTTGTTAAGTTAGTATGGATCGAGACTGGGATTTGTCACTGCGTGTGACGGAGAGGTATCTTGGGGCCCACTCGGTAATACAACATCACACACAAGCCTTGCAAGCAATGTGACTTAGTGTGGTGACGGGGGGCTATTGGTATCTTCCATGCTAGGAGTGTTATCCTCGACATGTGTTTATTCACTGTCATTCACGAGAAAGGGGCTGGTAATTGAATGCCCGGTTCCACGCTTAAATCGAAAACATAACTGTAAAACAAGACTCCCCCTGGATTGATGTTAGTATGGACGGTACTCGAGGATTCGGCTAGCCGTGGAGTGTGATTGATTGGTGGTGGGGGAGTTAAAACTTTACTTTTCTGTTTGGGTACCGCATATAGCATGAGTAGCATGGAAGATATTGCATGAGTAGCATGAGTAGCATGAAAGCATGCCACCCAAAATTATTATATCTGTTTTCAATGCTTGAGCTCTGGCACCTCTGCAAATCAATGCTTCCCTCAACGAAGGGCCTGTCAATTTATTTTCCTCTCGAGTCATCCTCCTCTTATATAAGCACCAATTAGATAGAACCTCTGTCATTTTTATGCTTTGCTTTTGATTGATATTGAGTATGACTATGACTGGATCTTCGTTGCTATGAATTACAATGCTTAGTCAGCCCTTGATCTTTGAAAGTGCTCTGCATTTATGTTTTGCGGTCTCAGAAAGAGCTAGCGAGATACCACCTATTCATATTGCTTCATGCATGTTTTGATTGAAGTGTTGGTATTTGAAGCTCATTATTATTTGCTCGTTAGCTGATTATGCCATTGATATTAGTTTACCGTGAGACCTTTGTGTCACTTGCTTATGGGGTTAACTTGTGATCTTCTGAAATTCTGGTTATGAGTTAGACATAGTTGCAACAACAAGATCAAACAGAGTATGTCAAAGTTTTTCTTTCTCTCTCAGTTTGTGAACTGAGTTGCTTGAGGCAAGCAAGGTTTTAAGCTTGGGGGAGTGATATGTCTCCATCGTATCTACTTTTCCAAACTCTTTTGCCCTTGTTTTGGACTCTAATTTGCATGATTTGAATGGAACTAACGTGGACTGACGCTGTTTTCAGCAGAAATGCCTTGGTGTTATTTTTGTGCAAAAATCAAAGTTCTCGAAACGTCCTAAAAATCTACGGGGAGCACTTTTGGAAAATATAAAAAATATATGTGCCATGTTCCACTTGAGGGAGTGGGCCAATGGGCCACAAGCCCTGGCTCTGCCACCACCCCCTGGTGGCGGTGGGCAGGCTTGTGGGGCCCACACGGCTCTTCCTCCCCCAACCTCAGGTCTATAAGTTCACTTTCGTCCCAGAAAAAATAAAGATAGAAGTTTTTGTCGCGTTTAAGATACGGAGGCGCCGCCACCACCTGTTCTTCATCTGGAGGGCAGATCTGGAGTCCGTCTTGGGCTCCAGAGAGGGGAAACCGTCGCCATCGTCATCATCAACCTTCTTCCCTCTCCAATTCCATAAAGCTCTTCGTCGTTCGTGAGTAATCTATTTGTAGACTCGCTGGGCGGTGATGAGTAGGATGAGATCTATGATGTAATCGAGTTAGTTTTGATGGGGATTGATCCCTAGTATCCACTATGTTTTGAGATTGATGTTACTACTACTTTGCCATGCTTAATGCTTGTCACTAGGGCCCGAGTGCCCTGATTTCAGATCTGAAATTATTATGTTGTCACCAATATATGTGTGTTTTAGATCCGATCTTGCAAGTTGTAGTTACCTACTATGCGTTATGATCCGGCAACCCCGTAGTGACAATAACCGGAACCACTCCTGGTGAATACCATAGTTTGAGGAGTTCATGTGTTCACCAAGTGCTAATGCGTTGGTCCGGTTCTTTATTAAAAGGAGAACCTTAATATCCCGTAGTTTCCTTTTGAACCCCGCTACCACGGGAGGGATGGACAATAGATGTCATGCAAGTTCTTTTCCCTAAGCACGTATGACGACACACGGAATGCATGCCTACATCACATTGAAGAACGGGAGCTAGCCACATATCTCTCTGTGTTATAGCTGTTGCATGATGAATATCATCCAAACAAATCACCGACCCATTGCCTACGAGTTTGTCCTACTGTTGCTACTGTTGTTACTTGTTTTGCTCTGCTGCTGCTACTACTGTTGCTACTGCTGTTACTTGTCTTGCTCTGCTGCTGCTGCAACTAGTGTTGCTACTGCTGTTACTTGTCTTGCTCTACTGCTACTGTTTCTATTACTGTCGCTTGCTGCTATTTCTACTACTGTCGCTTGCTACTGTTGCTATCACTACCGCTGTTCCTTGCCACAGCCGTTACTCGCTACTTTGCTGTTACTACTTTGCTTGCAGATACTAGTCTTTCAGGTGTGATTGAATCTGATAAATTCAGCTGCTAATACTTGAGAGTATTCTCTCACCTCCCGTCGTGCGAATCAACAAATTTGAGTCCAATACTCTACCCTCGAAAACTGCTACGATCCCACGCGCTGGTGGGCGTCAACAACATTCTTATAGTTTCGATTGCCGGAGAGTGCTAACAACATTCTTCTGGTGCCGTTGCAAAGGGGAAGAATAGTTGACATCACTACTCCTACTTCCCCTAGCACATAACAAATATCTAGCACAAGGAGAAGAATGAGAAACGACCCCCACAACAACACTCGGCATTCTTCTTCTCTCGTATATGGTGGACAGTCCCTCACCTGAATTTTCGACCGTCGATGCTTGTCGCTACTCATACTTCCCCTAGTGTATAACAAATATCTAGCACAAGGAGAAGAATGAAAAGCGACCCCCACAACAGTAGTCGGCATTGTTCTTCTCTCATATATGGTGGACAGTCCCTCACTTGATTTTTCGACCGTCGATGATGGTCGCTACTCCTTCCTCCCCTAGTGCATAACAAATATCTAGAACAAGGACAAGAAGGAAAAGCGACCCCCGCAAAAACAGTCGACATTCTTCTTCTCTCATATATGGTGGACACTCCCTCACCTGATTTTTCGACCATCGATGATGGTCTCTACTCCTACTTTCCCTAGTGCATAACAAATATCTAGCACAAGGAGAAGAAGGAGAAACTACACCCACAACAACAGTCGGCATTCTTATTCTCTCATATATGGTGGACACTACCTCACCTGATTTTTCGACCATCGATGATGGTCACTACTCCTACTTCCCCTAGTGCATAACAAATATCTAGCACAAGGAGAAGAAGGAGAAGCGACCCCCACAACAACAGTCGGCATTCTTCTTCTCTCATATATCGCGGACACTCCCTCACCTGATTTTTCCACCATCGATGATGGTCCCTACTCCTACTTCCCCTAGTGCATAACAAATATCTAGCACAAGGAGAAAAAGGAGAAACAACCCCCACAACAACAGTCGACATTCTTCTTCTCTCATATATCGCGGACACTCCCTCACCTGATTTTTCCACCATCGATGATGGTCCCTACTCCTACTTCCCCTAGTGCATAACAAATATCTAGCACGAGGAGAAAACAGAGAAACAACCCCCACAACAACAGTCGGCATTCTTATTCTCTCATATATGGTGGACAATCCCTCAGCTGCTTTTTGACCGTCGATGATGGTCGCTACTCCTACTTCCCCTAGTGCATAACAAATATCTAGCACAAGGAGAAGAAGGAGAAGCGACCCCCACAATAGCAGTCGGCATTCTTCTTCTCTCATATATGGTGGACACTCCCTCACCTGATTTTTCGACCGTCGATGATGGTGGCTACTCCTTCTTCCCCTAGTGCATAAAAAATATCTAGCACAAGGAGAAGAAGGAAAAAACGACCCCCAGAACAACAGTCGGCATTTTTCTTCTCTCATATATGGTGGACACTACCTCACCTGTTTTTTCGACCGTCGATGATGGTCGCTAATCCTACTTCCCCTAATGCATAACAAATATCTAGCACATTGAGAAGAAGGAGAAACGACGCCTACAACAACAATCGGCATTCTTCATCTCTTATATATGGTGGACACTCCCTGACCTCATTTTCGACCGTCGATGATGGTCGCTACTCCTTCTTCCCCTAGTGCAGAACCGATATCTAGCACAAGGAGAAGAAGGAAAAGCGACCCCCACAACAATAGTCGGCATTCTTCTTCTCTCATATATGGTGGACACTCAATCGCTACATTTTTTTACCGTCGATGATGGTCGCTACTCCTACTTCCCCTAGCGCCTAACAAATATCTCGCACAAGGAGAAGAAGGAGAAACGACCCCCACAACAAAAGTCGGCATTCTTCTTCTCTCGTATATGGTGGACAGTCCCTCACCTGATTTTTCGACCATCGATGATGGTCGCTACTCCTTCTACCCCAAGTGCATAACAAATATCTAGCACAAGGAGAAGAAGGAAAAGCGACCCTCACAACAACAGTCGGCATTCTTCTTCTCTCATATATGGTGGAAACTCCCTCACCTGATTTTTCGACCGTCGATGATGGTCGCTAATCCTACTTCCCCTAATGCATAACAAATATCTAGCACAAGGGGAAGAAGGAGAAACGACGCCCACAACAACATTCAACATTCTTCTTCTCTCATATATGGTGGACACTCCCTCACCTGATTTTTCGGCCGTCGATGATGGTTGCTACTTCTAGTTCCCCTAGTGCATAACAAATATCAAGCACAAGAAGAAGAAGGAGAAGCGACCCCCACAATAACAGTCGGCATTCTTCTTCTCTCATATATGGTGGACACTCCCTGACCTCATTTTTCGACCGTTGATGATGGTCGCTACTCCTTTTTCCCGTAGTGCATAACAAATATCTCGCACAAGGAGAAGAAGGAGAAGCGACCCCCACAATAGCAGTCGGCATTCTTCTTCTCTCATATATGGTGGACACTCCCTCACCTGATTTTGTGACCGTCGATGATGGTGGCTACTCCATCTTCCCCTAGTGCATAACAAATATCTAGCACAAGGAGAAGAAGGAAAAAACGACCCCCACAACAACAGTCGGCATTTTTCTTCTCTCATATATGGTGGACACTCCCTGACCTGTTTTTTCGACCGTCGATGATGGTCGCTAATCCTACTTCCCCTAATGCATAACAAATCTCTAGCACAATGAGAAGAAGGAGAAAGGACGCCGACAACTACAGTCGGCATTCTTCTTCTCTCGTATATGGTGGACACTCCCTCACCTCATTTTTCGACCGTCGATGATAGGCGCTACTTCTACTTCCCCTAGTGCATAACAAATATCTAGCACAAGGAGAAGAAGCAGAAGCGACCCCTACAACAACAATCGGCATTCCTCATCTCTTATATATGGTGGACACTCCCTGACCTCATTTTCGACCGTCGATGATGGTCGCTACTCCTTCTTCCCCTAGTGCAGAACAGATATCTAGCACAAGGAGGGGAAGGAAAACCGACCCCCACAACAATAGTCGGCATTCTTCATCTCTCATATATGGTGGACACTCACTCACCAGATTTTTTTACCGTAGATGATGGACGCTACTCGTACTTCCCCTAGCGCCTAACAAATATCTAGCACAAGGAGAAGAAGGAGAAACGACCCCACAACAAAAGTCGGCATTCTTATTCTCTCGTATATGGTGGACAGTCCCTCACCTGATTTTTCGACCATCGATGATGGTCGCTACTCCTTCTTCCCCAAGTGCATAACAAATATCTAGCACAAGGAGAAGAAGGAAAAGCGATCCTCACAACAACAGTCGTTATTCTTCTTCTCTCATATATGGTGGAAACTCCCTCACCTGATTTTTTGACCGTCGATGATGGTCGCTAATCCTACTTCCCCTAATGCATAACAAATATCTAGCACAAGGGGAAGAAGGAGAAACGACGCCCACAACAACATTCGGCATTCTTCTTCACTCATATATGGTGGACACTCCCTCACCTGATTTTTCGACCGTCGATGATGGTCGCTACTTCTAGTTCCCCTAGTGCATAACAAACATCAAGCACAAGGAGAAGAAGGAGAAGCGACCCCCACAACAACAGTCGGCATTCTTCTTCTCTCATATATGGTGGACACTCCCTGACCTCTTTTTTCGACCGTTGATGATGGTCGCTACTCCTTTTTCCCCTAGTGCATAACAAATATCTAGCACAAGGAGAAGAAGGAAAAGCGACCCCCACAACAACAGTCGGCATTTTTCTTCTCTCATATATGGTGGACACTCACTCACAAGATTTTTTGACCGTCGATGATGGTCGCTACTCCTACTTCCCCTAATGACTAACAAATATCTAGCACAAGGAGAAGAAGGAGAAACGACGCCCACAACAACAGTCGGCATTCTTCTTCTCTCGTATATGGTGGACAGTCCCTCACCTGATTTTTCGACCATCGATGATGATCGCTACTCCTACTTCCCCTAGTGCATAACAAATATCTAGCCCAATGACAATAAGGAAAAGGGACCCCCACAACAACAGTCGGCATTGTTCTTCTCTCATATATGGTGGAAAGTCCCTCACCTCATTTTTTGACCGTCAATGATGGTCACTACTCCTACTTGCCCTAGTGCATAACAAATATCTAGCACAAGGAGAAGAAGGAGAAGCGACCCCCACAACAACAGTCGGCATTCTTCTTTTGTCATATATCGTGGACACTCCCTCACCTGATTTTTCCACCATCGATGATGGTCGCTACTCCTACTTCCCCTAGTGCATAACAAATATCTAGCACAAGGAGAAGAAGGAGAAACGACCCCCACAACAACAGTCGACATTCTTATTCTCTCATATATGGTGGACACTCCCTCACCTGATTTTTCGACCGTTGATGATGGTCGCTACACCTACTTCCCCTAGTGCATAACAAATATCTAGCACAAGGAGAAGAAGGAGAAGCAACCCCCACAACAACAGTCGGCATTCTTCTTCTCTCATATATGGTGGACACTCCCTCACCTGATTTTTCGACCGTCGATGATGGTCGCTACTCCTTCTTCCCCTAGTGCATAACAAATATCTAGCACAAGGAGAAGAAGGAAAAGCGACCCCCACAACAACAGTCAACATTCTTCTTCTCTCATATATGGTGGACACTCCGTCACCTGATTTTTTGACCGTCGATGATGGTCACTACTTCTACTTCCCCTAGGGCATAACAAATATCTAGCACAAGGAGAAGAAGGAGAAAAGACCCCCACAACAACAGTCGGCATTCTTATTCTTTCATATATGGTGGACACTTGATACGTCTCCGTAATATCTACTTTTCCAAACTCTTTTGCCCTTGTTTTCAGCAGAATAGCCATGGTGGACACTTGACTCTAATTTGCATGATTTGAATGGCACTAACCCGGACTAACGCTGTTTTCAGCAGAATCGCCATGGTGTTGTTTTTGCGCAGAAATAAAAGTTATCGGAATGACCTGGAAATTTACGAGGATTTTTTGTGGAATATATAAAAAATACTTGTGCAAGAATCAACCGGAGGAGTGGAGCGAGGAGCCCACAAGCCCACAAGGCACGGGCCCCCTGGCCGCACCTAGCATGCTTGTGGGTCCCTCGGAGCTCCGCGCCTCCAACTCCAACTCTATTTAGTCCCTTTCCTCCGGAAAAAAATCCAGAAGAAGAGTTCATCGCGTTTTACGATACGGAGGCGCCGACACCACCTATTCTTCCTCTGGAGGGCAGATCTGGAGTCCGTTCGGGGCTCCGGGGAGGGGAGGTCGTCGCCATCATCATCATGAACCTTGCTTCATCGCCAATTCCATGATCCTCTTCACCGTTCGTGAGTAATCGCAACGTAGGCTTGCTGGACGGTGATGGGTTGGATGAGATTTATCATGTAATCGAGTTAGTTTTGATGGGGATTCATCCCTAGAATCCACTATCTTTTGAGATTAATGTTGCTACTACTTTGCCATGCTTAATGCTTGTCACTAGGGCCCGATTGCCATGATTTCAGATCTGAACCTATTATGTTCTCGCCAATATATGTGTGTTCTTGGTCTTTTATTGCAAGTTATAGTCACCTACTATGTGTTATGACCCGGCAACCCCGGAGTGACAATAGTCGGAACCACTCCCGGAGATGACCATAGTATGAGGAGTTCATGTATTTACTAAGTGCTAATGCTTTGTTCCGGTTCTCTATTAAAAGGAGAACCTTAATATCCCGTAGTTTCCATTAGGACCCCGCTGCCATGGGAGGGATGGATAATAGATGTCATGCAAGTTCTTTTCCCTAAGCACGTATGACTACATACGGAATGCATGCCTACATTACATTAACGAACTGGAGCTAGTTACATATCTCTCCGTGTTGTAACTGTTGCATGATGAATGTCATCCGGCATAATTATCCATGAGCGATCCAATGCCTATGAGTTTTTCCTATTGTTCTTGCTACGTTACTTTGTCGCTACTGTTGTCACTGCTGCTGTTGTTACTACTACCGCTGTCACTACTGCTACTATTACCGTTGCTACTTTTGCTATCACACTACTTTGCTACTGATACTTTGCTGCAGATACTAAGTATTTCAGGTGTGGTTGAATTGACAACTCAACTGCTAATACTCGAGAATATTCTTTGGCTTTCCCTTGTGTCGAATCAACACATTTGGGTGGAATACTCTACCCTCGAAAACTGTTGCGTTCCCCTATACTTGTGGCTTATCAAGACTATTTTCTGGCGCCGTTGCCGGGGATTGTATAGCTCTATTCTCTGAGTCACTTGGGATTTACGTCTGCTGAACACTATGAGAAATCCAAGAGATCCAAGAACTAAAGTGTTGCCCTCAACTACGAGGACAGGTAAGGAACTGCCATCTATCTCTGCACTTGATTCACCTTCAGTTATGAGTAAGTTTGCGACACCACCTCCTGCTAGAAATTTTGATATGTCGCCTGTGCTTGATGATGCCACTTGTGTTGTCCATGATGCTTGTGATGATGCTTGGCTTGATACTGCTTTGCCACTAGGTGCATTCCAAGATGCACAAATTGCTAGAGTTGCTGCTAGATGTGATGATACTTCTGAAACTGCTTTGATTATTGAAGTAGAACCTGCCATTTCGCGTGTTAGAACTAGCTCTCCTAGATATGAATTGCGTGATATGCCTGAGGGTTATGTTATGGAGGGAGAGATAGCTGAGGACTTTCTTGGCTTGTAAGTATAGCTATTACCTTGAGAAATTACTGGGCAAGTGGAAAGAAAAATCTTTGAACGCTAGGATGAAATATGACCCGGAGTTTGCTACTTCGCCTATATTTGTGACCGATAAGGATTATGAATTCTCATTCGACCCTGAGTTAATCACTCTGGTCAAATCTGATCCTTTTCACGGTAATGAGTCTGAAATGGTTGTAGCACATCTTACTAAGCTGCACGATATAACCACCCTATTCACGAGTGAGGAAAAGATCCGCCACTACTATATCCTTAAGGTATTTCCTTTCTTGCTAAAGGATGATGCTAAGACTTGGTTCACTTCTCTTGCTCCTGGTTGTGTGCGTAGTCCCCATGATATGATCTACATCTACTATTTCTCTGAGAAATATTTTCCTGCCCATAAGAAGCAAGCTGCCTTGATGGAAATATATAACTTTGTGCAAGTCGAAGAAGAAAGTCTCCCACAAGCTTGGGGGAGGCTTGTCCAGCTGCTGAATGCTTTGCCTGATCACCCTCTTGAGAAGAATGAAAAACTTGATATCTTCTATAATGGACTAACAGATGCTTCTAGGGACCACCTAGATAGTTGTGCTGGTTGTATTTTCAGGGAACGAACTGTAGAACAAGCTGAGATCCTATTGAATAATATCTTGTGCAATAAGAATGCTTGGACTATTCCCGAATCACCTCCGAAGCCAACTTCGAAGAAAAGAGGTATTCTATTCCTCAGTCGTGAACATATGCAAGAAGCTAAGAAATCTATGAAAGAGAAAGGCATTAAATCTGAAGTTGTCAAAAATCTACCACCTATCGAAGAGATCCATGGTCTTAATAACCCGACACAGGTAGTAGAGATATATTCTCTTCGTAGATTCAATGAGAGTGATATTCCTTTTGATAAACCTGCTAGCTTATGCCTGGATGAATTTTATAACTTTGTTGCCAAACAATAGAGTTTCAATGATTATTTTAGCAGACAATTGGAACAGAATGCTCGTATGCTTAGTCATTTAAGTCCTTGTGTGGACAGAAACGTGAATGATCTTAAGCTCTTGAGTAAACATGCCTCTATGATTACTACTCAAGTAGAACAAATATTTAAGGCTCAAAATGACTTGCTCAATGAGTTGAATGTCAATTCTGTTAGAGTCTTCACTAGAGGCGGTAGAATGACCCAGGAACCTTTGTATCCTGAGGGTCATCCTAAGAGTATTTAACAAGATTCTCAAGGAGTTAGGACTGATGCACCTAGTCATCCTAGAAAGAAGAAAAAAGATGATAGGAACTTGCAGGCTAGCAACCCTGTTGCTGTTACACCCGAGAGTCCAAACGATGTCTCTGTTTCTGATGCTGAAACCCAATCTGGTGACGAACATGAGCCTAATGATAATATCGATAGTGATGCTCATGAAGATGCTCAACCTGGCAATGGTAAGGATGTGGAGATTGAACCTGTTGATCTTGATAAATCACAACCTAAGAACAGGAGATACGATAAGAACGTCTTCATTGCTAGGAAGCATGGTAAAGAAAGGGAACCATGGGTTCAGAAACCCATCCTCTTTCCTCCCAAACCATCCAAGAAATAGGATGATGAGGATTTTGAGCGATTTGTTGAAATGATTAGACCTGTCTTTCTGCAAATGCGTTTGACATATATGGTCAAAATGTCCCCCTATGCCAAGTACATGAAAGATATTGTGACTAATAAGAGGAGGATACCTGAGGTTGAGATTTCCACCATGCTCGCTAATTATACCATCAAGGGTGGAACTCCTAAGAAACTAGGTGATCCCGGAGTGCCCAGTATACCTTGCTCCATTAAAGGAAACTATGTTAGAACTGCTTTATGCGACCTTAGAGCCGGTGTTAGTGTTATGCCTCTCTCTCTTTATCGTATACTTGAACTGGATAAGTTGACGCCCACTGAAATCTCTCTGCAAATGGCCGACAAATCAACTGCTTTTCGTATCGGCATTTGCGTGGATGTGCTTGTTGTGATTGCAAATGTTACTATCTTAACAGACTTTGTTATTCTGGATATTCCCGAGGATGATGCCATGGCGGTCATCCTTGGAAGACCCTTTTTAAAGACTGCAGGGGATGTTATTGATTGCAACAAAGGCAATGTCACTTTCCATGTCAATGATAATGAGCATACGGTGCACTTTTCGAAGAAACAATATCGAGTACATTGCATCAATACAATTGAAAAAACTTCATCGATTCTTATTGGGAGCTTTGAATGCTCTATACCTACTGTTAAGATGAAGTATGATTTGCTTGTTGGGGATATGCACATCCCCATTGAGGTAACCTAGTGACTATTCGAAAATTCTCCGTTTTTATGCGATTCGAAAAAAGTTTGTCAAGGAGACTTGATCATCCTCATTGATGGATTTCTTTTGATGACCATGAGATGGATGAATCTAAGTGTCACAACCCTCTGTTCCAAACGTTTACCTTCGGTTGCTTAGAAGAAAATGACAGATTTAGCTTTAGTTTCTCTTGTTTTCTTCTTATTGCATCCCGTAGAAAAGTGTCCCGAAAATAAAAGTTCTCCGAATGCCCTGAAAATCAAGTATGATTTTTTCTGGAATTTTTGAAAAATTCTGAGATGGAGAGCTAGTCAGGGGGATGCACCAGTGGGCCACAAGCCTAGGAGGCGCGGGAACCCCCCTGGTCGCGCCTACAAGGATTGTGGGGCCCACGTGTCCACCTCCACTTATTCACCAAACTGTTTTGGGGGAATTGTTCCTTGGTACGTGACTCCTCCATTGGTCCAATTAGTTTTTGCTCTAGTGCTTTATTCGTTGCGTATTTTTGTTGCCTTGGTGACCCTGTTCTTGAGCTTTTAATGCTAACTTTAGCTGGTCCCAAGTAGTTTTGATGCGTGATATGGCCTCTATGCACTTGTAGGAGTAGTTGCTATGAGTTTCCTTGAGCCTTGTTCACTTTTCCTTTGAGTCACTGAATATTTTAGAAAAGGAAGATGTTGAGGAGAAACTATCATGGTGGTTCCTCAAGAAAGAGGGGTCCCCGTCTCGCGATTCGGAAACCCGATCCTTACCAACCGAGGAACGCAGAGGTACAACCATGTGAATGGCCTTGTGATGAATTCATGATTGATGCAGGTTTCAAAGACGAGTTTGATACACTTGTTCACAACGTTGGACTTGAAGAATTCATCTCCGATAAATGTGAACAGTATACTACTCTCATTGCCACTTTTGTTCGTAGATTCAAATTTTCAGCTGCCCGTGACACATTCGTACAGTTTGATGTCTATGAAAAATCGTATATCATGGATTTAGAGGATTTCAATAGAATTTGCAAGATACTTGATTGGGGTAGTCTCAATGATCCACCTAAATCTTCGGTTAGAGATTTTTTCTCTAGTATAACTGTTGGATAAACTAGAGATATTACGCAGGATACCATTGGGAGCATTCATTTTCTTGCCTTGCATTACTTTGCCCTCTTCATAGGTAGATGCATTAACGGCAAGATTGAGCATTGTGACCTCTGGGCACCTGGCCTTAGTATTCTTAAGAGCGCGGTAACGGGTGATAGAAGTTTCAACATGGGAGCTATAATAGCGAGGAGGCTAAATAATAATGCTAATGAAGGGGATTTCTTTGGTGGGATCTATGCCACTCGCATAGCACATTTTCTTGGAGTACCCTTCCGCGAAGGAGATCCCCCGCTCCATACAGCTTTCCTTGATCGGGCCGCTATGACACGCTATCAGTCCCTTGAGAGGGAGAATGAATCCCTCCTATACCGGTTAATATTTAAGCAACATCGTGTTTTCCATATTACCCTTCCTGCTCCTGCCTTCTTTGACTTTCAGGTAAAACGGAGATATTACATAACCAGAGGAGAGGCAGAGGAGTATGAGTGGGAGGCAAAGGTTGCTCGCCTCCGCGAGGCAGCTATTCAGGCGGTAGCTGCAGCGCTCCCGTACAAACCCCAATATGATTTTGGATATCGCGCGGACCAGCCATGGGAGTAGACCAACTTAGGCCAAAAGCCTAAGCTTGGGGAGTACGTGTTTCTCACCGACTTTATATTCATGCTCACACTTTCACTTTGATAGTCGGTGTTCACACTTTTCCACTTTATCATCCATGCTAGTTTATTTCTTTTTCTCGTTTTCTTCTCGTGTGTTTGTCTAGTTCGAGAAAACCCAAAAAGATTTCTCGTTTTTCTTTTGCTTGTTGGGAGCTTTTCCGTGTAAATAGTTTTCTTTTTCTTAGGGTCAAGGTAGAAGACCATGGTTACGATTTCTAGTGGCTCTCGCATGCATATCTGTGTATCTGTCAAAGAGCCATATTACTTTGTCTTCTCCTTTGTGTTTGCTTGCAGATTCTAGCTTAGTCCAATGCACGAGCACTCTTATTATTGTTCACATCATTCGGTCGTGCAAGTGAAAGGCAATAATGACGATATATGATGAAGTGACCGAGTCTGGAAAAGCTGGCATGAACTCGATCTATTTTATTTTTGTAAATATGACTAGCTCATCGTTCCTGATTCAGCTTTGTTGTGAGAGAAACATGTTTGCAATGACAACTTAGAGTTCATAGTTTCTGATGCCATGCTTAATTAGCTATGAGCTTATAATGGTTTGTCTTGGATTCCAACATGAATTTTGAGATGATTACGATGTAGCATGATAGGATGGTATCCTCCTTTGAATGATTCAAGTGGCTTGACTTGGCGCATGTTTACACATGTAGTTGAAAGAAAATCAACATAGGGTCTATGATATTCATGCTCATGGTGATTTATGTCCTTCTCATGCTTGCACTCAATGTTGGTTAATTTCAATGCATTTTGATGACTGTTGTCGCTCTCTAGTTGGTCACTTCCCACTCGTTTGCTAGCCTTCACTTGTACTAAGTGGGAATACTGCTTGTGCATCCACTTCCATAAACCCAAAGTTGTTCCTTATGAGTCCACCATACCTACCTATAAGCGGTATCTACCTACCGTTCCAAATAAATTTGCATGTGCCACTCTCTAAACCTTCAAGAAATAATCTGTTTTGCATGCCCGAACCGCTCATGTGGTGACAGGGGGGATCAGTATCTTCCATGCTAGGCGTGTTATCCTCGATATGTGTTTATTCATTATCACTCACGAGAAAGGGCCGGTAATTGGAATGCCCGGTTCCATGCTCAAATCAAAAAGATAATTGCAAAAAAAATCCCCCTGGATTGTTGTTGGTTTGGACGGCACCCGAGTATTCGCCTAGTCGTGGAGTGTGATTGATCAGTGGTGGGGGAGTCAAAACTTCACTTTTCTGTTTGGGAACCGCCTATAGTATGTGTAGCATAGAAGATGGTGAAAACTCTTGGTCATCGCGTTGACAATGAAAGCATGCGACCCAAAATTATTTATCTCTGTCTTTAAAGCTTGAGCACTGGCACCTGTGCAAATCAATACTTCTCTCTGCAAAGGGCCTATCTATTTATGTTTCTGTTGAGTTATCGTCTTCTTATAAAAGCACCAATTAGAGATCACCCCTGTCATTCTTATGCTTTTCTTTTAATTGCTATTGAGTATGACTGTGACTGGATCTTTTTTCCATGAATTACAATGTTCAATCAGCCCTTGGTCTTTGAACGTGCTCTGCATTTATGTTTTGCGGTCTGAGAAAGAGCTAGAGAGATACCATCTGTTCATACTACTACATGATTGTTTTGATTGAAGTGTTGATGTTTGAAACTCATTATTATTGCTCGCTAGTTGATTATGCCATTGATATGAGTACATCTTGAGACCTAAATGTCATTGCTTATGTTGTTAACTTATGATCTTGCTGAAAATCTGAATATGAGTTAGACATAATTACAACAACGAGATCAAACAGAGTTTGTAAAAGTTTTTCTTTTGTCTCTTTCAGTTTGTCAATTGAATTGCTGAGGACAAGAAAGGATTTAAGCTTGGGGGAGTTGATACATCTCCGTCGTATCTACTTTTCCAACCTCATTTGCCCTTGTTTTGGACTCTAATTTGTATTATTTGAATGGAACTAACCCGGACTAACACTGTTTTCAGCAGAATTGCCATGGTGTTGTTTTTGCACAGAAATAAAAGTTCTCGAAATGACCTGGAAATATACGAGGATTTTTTGTGGAATATATAAAAAATACTGGCGCAAGAATCAACCGAAGGAGTGGAGCAAGGAGCACACAAGCCCACCAGGTGCGGGCCCCCTGGCCGCGCCTAGCAGGCTTGTGGGGCCCTCGGAGCTCCGCTGGCTCCAACTCTGGCTCTATTTAGTCCCTCTCTTCCGGAAAAAATCAAGAAGAAGAGTTCATCGCGTTTTACGATACGGAGGCGCTGCCACCACCTGTTCTTCCTCTAGAGGGCAAATGTGGAGTCCGTTCTTGGCTCCGGAGAGGGGAGATCGTCGCCATCGTCATCACCAACCATACTTCATCGCCAATTCCATGTTGCTCTTCACCGTTCGTGAGTAGTCTCATCGTAGGCTTGCTGGACGGTGATGGGTTGGATGAGATCTATCATGTAATCGAGTTAGTTTTGATGGGGATTGATTCCTTGTGTCCACTATGTTATGAGATTGATGTTGCTACTACTTTGCCACGCTTAATGCTTGTCACTAGGGCCCGAGTGCCATGATTTCAGATCTGAACCTATTATGTTCTCGTCAATATATGTGTGTTCTTGATCCTGTCTTGAAAGTTGTAGTCACCTACTATGTGTTATGACCCGGCAACCCCGGAGTGACAATAGTCGGAACCACTCCCGGAGATGACCATAGTATGAGGAGTTCATGTATTCACTAAGTGCTAATGCTTTGTTCTGGTTCTCTATTTAAACGAGAACCTTAATATCCCGTAGTTTCCATTACGACCTGCTACCTCTTGAGCTTGCGTTGGTTTTTCCCTTGAAGAGGAAAGGGTGACGCAGCATAGTAGCAGTAAGTATTTCCCTCAGTTTGAGAACCAAGGAATCAATCCAGTAGGAGTATCAAGCCAAGTCTTGACCGTACCTGCGCAAAAACACCAAACTTGGACCCAACGCTACAAAGCGGTTGTCAATCCCATCACGATTGATTGCAAGGTGAGATCTGAAGGCGGAAAGTGCAACAAAGTAAAAGTGTAGGGCTGAAAATATGATGTGAAGTAGACCCGGGGGCCATAGTGTTCACTAGAGGCTTCTCTCATGATAGCAAATATTACGGTGGCTTAACGAATTATTGTCGAGCAATCGATAGAACCGCGCAAAGTCATGACGATATCTAAGGCAATGATCATACATATAGGCATCACGTCCGAGACAAGTAGACCGATACTTTCTGCATGTGCTACTATTACTCCACACATCGATCGCTATCCAGCATGCATCTAGTGTATTGGGTTCATGAGAAATAGAGTAACACCTTAAGCAAGATGACATGATGTAGAGGGATAAATTCATGCAATAGATATAAACTCCATCTTTTTAGCCTTGATGGCAACAACATGATGCGTGCCTCGATACCCCTTCTGTGACTGGGTGAGGTCACCGCATGGTATGAACCCAAAACCAAGCACTTCTCCCATTGCAAGAATCATAGATCAAGTCAGCCAAACAAAACCCACAACTCGAAGAGAACTACAAGGATATGAAATCATGCATATAAGAGATCAGAAGAAACTCAAATAAGATTCATAGATAATCTGATCATACATCCACAATTCATCGGATCTCGACAAACACACCGCAAAAGAAGACTACATCGGATAGATCTCCATGAAGATCATGGAGAACTTTGTATTGAAGATCCAAGAGAGAGAAGAAGCCATCTAGCTACTAGCTATGGACCCGAAGGTCTATGGTGAACTACTCATGCATCATCGGAGAGGCAATGGTGTTGATGAAGAAGCCCTCTGTGTCTGAATCCCCCGTCCGGCAGGGCACCAGAACGTGCGCCAGATGAAATCTTGCGGAGACAGAAGCTTGGGCGGCAGTAAAGTATTTTCGTGGCTCTCTCCCGTGGTTTTGGATTTTTCGGGGATTTATAGGCGGAAGAAATAGGGCAGAGGAGCCATAGGGGGCCCACAAGCCTGCTAGGCGCCCCCAGTCCGCGGCTAGGGGGCTGGTGGCCTCCACTGCCCTCTGCCTTGGTTCTCAAGATCCCTGCATATCTTTTGTTCCGGAAATAATCTTTTCGGAGGGTTTATTCCATTTGGACTTCGTTTAATATTCTTCTCTGAAAAGGGTAAAAAACACGGAAAAAACATGAACTAGCACTGGGCACTGAGTTAATAAGTTAGTCCCAAAAAAAATATAAAAGACATACAAAACATCCAAAGTTTGGAAAGATAGTTTGGAGACGTATCAGGACCCCGCTGGCACGGGAGGGATGGACAATAGATGTCACGCAAGTTCTTTTCCCTAATCACGTATCACTACATACGGAATGCATGCCTACATTACATTGACGAACTGGAGCTAGTTACATATCTCTCTGTGTTATAACTGTTGCATGATGAATGTCATCCGACATAATTATCCATCACCGATCCAATGCCTACGAGTTATTCCTACTGGTCCTTGCGATGTTACTTTGTTGCTACTGCTGTCACTGTTGCTACTGTTACTGTTGCTACTGTTGCTATCACACTACTTTGCTACTGATACTTTGCTGTAGATACTAAGTCTTTCAGGTGTGGTTGAATTGACAACTCAACTGCTAATACTCGAGAATATTCTTTGGCTTCCCCTTGTGTCGAATCAACAAATTTGGGTTGAATACTCTACCCTCGAAAACTGTTGCGATCCCCTATACTTGTGGGCTATCAACACTCCCTCACCTGATTTTTCGACCGTCGATGATGGTCGCTACACCTACTTCTCCTAGTGCAGCACAAATATTTAGCAAAAGGAGAAGAACAAGAAGCGACCCCACAACAATAGTCGGCATTCTTCTTCTCTCATATATGGTGGACACTCCCTCACCTAATTTTTCGACCGTCGATGATTGTCGCTACTCCTTCTTCCCCTAGTGCATAACAAATATCTAGCACAAGGAGAAGAAGGAAAAGAGACCCCACAACAACAGTCGGCATTCTTCTTCTTTCATATTGTTGGGGAACGTCGCATGGGAAACAAAAAATTTCCTAAGCGCACGAAGACCTATCATGGTGATGTCCATCTACGAGAGGAGATTTGGATCTACGTACCCTTGTAGATCGCACAACAGAAGCGTTAAGAAACGCGGTTGATGTAGTAGAACGTCCTCACGTCCCTAGATCTGCCCCGCGAACAGTCCCATGAACCGTCCCACGATTAGTCCCACGATCCGATCTGATCTTGTGCCGAACGGACGGTACCTCCGTGTTCAGCACACGTACAACTCGATGATGATCTCGGCCTTCTTGATCCAACAAGCAAGATGGAGAAGTAGATGAGTTCTCCGGCATCATGATGGCGCTCCGGTGGTGGTTGAGGATCTACTCCTGCAGGGCTCCGCCCGAGCTCCGCAGAAATACGATCTAGAGGTAAAACTATGGTGTCTAGATCTGAGTTGCACATGGCAAAAGTTGTCTCAAATCAGCCCTAAATCACCACTATATATAGGAGGGAGGGGGAGGAGGCTTGTCTTGAGGGGCAAGCCCTCAAGGGTGCGCCGGCCAGGGAGGAGGAGGAGTCCTCCTCCAATCCTAGTCCAAGTAGTATTCGAAGGTGGAGTCCTTCTCTTCCTCCCCACATTTCTTTTTGTTTTCTTTTCTTTGGTTTTTCTTTTCCGGGCATACTAAGGGCTGTTGCGCCACCCATAAGTCCTTTGGGCTTCCCCCGGGAGTGTTGCCCCCCTCCCGGTGAACATCCGGAACCCATTCGTCACTCCCGGTACATTCCCGGTAATGCCCGAAAACTTTCCGTTAACCAAATGAAGTCATCCTATATATCAATCTTTGTCCCGAAAACTTTTCGGTAACCAAATGAAGTGATCCTATATATCAATCTTTGTCTCCGGACCATTCCAAAAACCCTCTCGTGACGTTTGTGATCTCATCCGGGACTCCGAACAACATTCGGTAACCACACATATAACTCAACTATACTAAAACATCGTCGAACCTTAAGTGTGCAGACCCCGCGGGTTCGAGAACTATGTAGACATGCCCCGAGGTACTCCTCGGTCAATATCCAATAGCGGGACCTGGATGCCCATATTGGATCCTGCATATTCTCCTAATAACTTATCGGTTGAAACTCAGTGTCAAGGATTCAGGCAATCCCGTATGTCATTCCCTTTGTTCTTCGGTATGCTACTTGCCCGAGATTCGATCGTCGGTATCCGCATAGCTATTTCAATCTCATTACCGGTAACTCTCTTTTCTCGTTCCATAATACAAGATCCCGTGACTTACACTTAGTCATATTGCTTGCAAGGCTTGTGTGTGATGTTGTATTACCGAGTGGGCCCCGAGATACCTCTCCGTCACACAGTGTGACAAATCTTAGTCTTGATCCATACTAAAACAACGGACACCTTGGGAGATACCTGTAGAGCACCTTTATAGACACCCAGTTACGTTGTGACGTTTGATGCACACAAGGTATTCCTCCGGTGCCAGCGAGTTATACGATATCATGGTCATAGGAACAAGAATACTTGACACGCAGAAAACTGTAGCAATAAAACGACACGATCAATATGCTACGTTCATAGTTTGGGTCTAGTCCATCACATGATTCTCCTATGATGTGATCCAGTTATCAGGCAACAACACTTTGCACGTAGTTAGAAAACCTTGACTATCCTTGATCAACTAGCTGGCCAACTAGAGGCTTGCTAGGGACATTGTTGTGTCTATGTATCCACACATATATCTATGTTTTCATTCAATACAATTATAGCATGGATAATAAACGATTATCTTTAAACAAGAAATATAATAATAACTATTTATCATTGCCTCTAGGGCATATTTCCATCACATATATGGTGGACTCTCCTTCACCTGATTTTTGGACCATCGATGATGGTCGCTACTCCTACTTCCCCTAGTGCATAATAAATATATAGCACAAGGAGAAGAAGGAGAGGCGACCCCCACAACAACAGTTGGCATTCTTCTTCTCTCATATATGATGGATACTCCCTCACAAATCACTCTACTTCTAGAGCATTTGAAATGAGCTAAACTAACAGTTGGTGCATGGCTAAACCTAGACAAATATTGAGGAAAATGGAGCTTGAAGGTCGAGCATGGAGAGGAGAAAACTTAAGTAGTGTGGCTCGGGCATTTCATCGAACACCTCATGTGCATGAACTAGAGTGGCAAGAGCATGGCATGCATGGTCACACCTCAACACCCAAAAACAGAGCAGAGGGTGGGCAGGGGCGAGGGTTTATATAGGCAACACTTTGGTCCCGGTTTTTGTCTAAAACCGGGACTAATAGCCTACCGTTTAGTCCCGGTTCGTGCCACAAACCGGGACTAGTGCTCCGCGGCACGCCACGTGGCAGTCGCTGGATCTTTAGTCCCGGGTTTTTTCCTGAACCGGGACTAATGAGGTGAACCAAACCGGGACCAATTCCCCGGCAAACCGAACCGGTCCCGGTTTTTATTTGAACCGGGACTAATGGTCTTTCGGCCCTCGATCGAACGACCCTTTTTATACTAGTGTTGGTTGCCGATTGGAGAAAGATGACAAGAATCAAATCACGTTAACTGCCATCACATGGTTGCCGTTGCCTCTTTTGTTGTATTTGGGTTAATTGAGTACAATGGGAAATTAGTGTAACTAGTCGTCAACCCGTGCATCCGCACGGGCTAGCATTATACATAACTACACTTGGGAAAAGTTCATTGGAAGACCTTGACTCTACTTGCAATTTTTGGGAAAAGGAAATATGCATAGAAAAATCAAGTTTACTCAAATTTAAATGCAGCTAGGGAATTTTAAAACATTCTTGTGTTCTATTATGCTCAATTAAAAGTGGATAAATTGTGTTTTGATTTGTCTATTATATAATGAGGTGTGTGAAACTAACAATCAATGTATGAAAAGAGTGGTTCAAAGAAACACTAATCCAGAAAAAATGTTGTAGGGGGAAATTGGAGCATGAGAATCCACGATGACAAACCCAGGCTTAGTATTTTTGGTTTTACTAATATCTCGGATGTTTGGTTTTACTAATAGCTCGGATGTTCATTGACGTAACTTCTCCGTGTGGAATCAAACGTGTATAGAGGAATTCAAAGGGGTCGATTTATATGAGAAACTTGATTATATAAGTGACCTAAACTCTAGTGACTTGGAGAACAAATAGAAGCGATCTAGTATGCTAAATCTAGACTTTAAATGTGTGGTCACTGAGGTCTACCAACTTCAACCAGTTATGTTATGTTTCAAAAGTTTTATCCATTGAATAGTGTCCAAGAAGTCCTCTAGAAATACGGTTTACAAATAAACACGTATGTGTGAAGATTCGACCAACGAATTTTCTTGGTAAGTTGAAAACATAGATAGGAGAACAACTACGTTTACGTGATGTCGAAATCTCCATGTCCCAAAATGTATCAACCGATAGTTAAGTTTAGAAGCATCTTATAATTAATTAAGTGATAATTAGTTGATGAACATACATGTGAAACAGTCCGAGCAAGTCGTGTGTTTTACATCCATAGAATACAGAATGAAATAGTTCATAATATTTAACATGATACATGTACACGGACTCAAGTCTAAAAGCAAAAAATTAAAAATTAAAAACATAAACAGAATACATAATGCAAAACAATGTTTTTTTTCTCAAAATATCAAAAGAGTGGTGCGATAAAGCAAACCTCTGATTGGGCAAATATTCACCTGATTGAGGCTATCCATTATTATGACGCTGATTCGAATATACTTGCCAGGCTTAAAATCTAATTGTTGCCATGTAAATAGGAAGCTAAATGCTGAAGCATGTACAGAGCTTGAGCAAACAATACCGACAGTATTGCAGGCCCTATCATCTCTCATCGACGATTACTTGGCACCGAGAGCACTCTCACAGTCTTCAAATTGGCCACCTTATTTCTGGCCGTTCATGTAGTCATGGACATGCACATGCATGCTAGCTTGATTCAACCAAGCACGTCTCAAGGCTATGCCAAAGAATTTTTGACATTTTGTGCGTGTGTTTTCCCAAACAGACAGACGGGATTAGCATAATATACCTGTGTCTCATAGCGGAATCGATCCAGCAGCTGTATATTTTCAGCTGCTGTCAACACAAATAGGCTAGGAAATAATCAAGCAAACCTGTCAGTAGGTATCTGCTGCAGCTTTTCATCTCCCCCCAACACTGATTGGCAAGGAAGTAATCTAGCTAGCTGCATAAGTCCGATGCCTTTCAGCTTGTGAGATACATGTTGGCGTATTTTTTCATGGGAGAAGAGAGAGTTGATGAGAAGGAATAGATCTTGGAGAATAGTTAGTTAGAAATCATGGAGATTGAGGCCGTAGAGCTCTAGGTAGGTCGAGATCGAGATGTGAGTTTTTCTACTTCTACTCATCCAGACGTGAAAAGAGGCGTGGAGTTGTAGATAGATTGGGATTGATTTTTTTACTTCTATTTTTTTTACGGACCAAATATTATGGGCCTTGAGTATTTTATCTGGAAGTGTTTTACTTCTATTTTTCAATAAAAAAAGATTACGGGCCTTGATTTTTTACTGAAAGTTTTTATGGTTTTGAGAGAGAGAGAGGTGCGTTATGGGCCTTGCCTGTTTTCTTGATGATTTTATGGTCTTGAGAGAGAGGGAGAGAGAGGTGCGTGAGAAAGTAATAAAGAAACGTGAGAGTGTAAGCCAGCCAAAGAAAAAAGGGAGATGTGGGAGTCCGTAGGCTTATAACAACCTAGAAAGGAGATGGGGTGATTCTAAAAAAAAGGAGACGGGAAGTTCTACATAGATTGTGGTAGAAGTTATTTAATTCACTTTTTATCTAACAGATCAAGAATCGATCTACACCGTAATAATTCGGTCCCACCAGATTAACGGCTCATAAAATCTAATTAACGTGTGACTTCCTATAGAGAGCCACAAATTAGTATAAGTATAGATTGATAAAGAAATAGAATTTAAGCATGGTTCTTTTTGTTAAAAAATGGAAGAACAACCTTTTCTACCGGTGATGCCACATATGTGGTGGCTCCCTAAAATGGTATGAATGGTTAATCAATAGTCTTGCATGATTCACGGATGACTTTGGCATCTATTGGCATGCATTATTGCTGTCCATCCTATGAATGTATATTATTGATTTAGATATGCAAGTAAGTACAAAATGATGGTCCATGTCATCAATTTAATAGCAGCTTCATGCGGGACCGCAACATACATTTCTATCAGTAAGATTGGTAACTCTTAAAGAAAAATATTATTCGGGCACCTTTTCGCATTTTTTGTGTTGGTATTTGGGTTTAAGGTATTTGTTTCTTCATGAATGCTTTGTTTCTATCAACTAGACAAATGTGGAAGTCCAACAAAGAGACAACTAAAAACGTGAAACACGCACGGACATAAAATCTGGATCAACAGGTGTCCTAAGAAGCGAATGCATACGTGAAACATGCAAGACAACTTTCTAGGCTCCTTATCATGTTTGTGTTTCAATAGGGATGGGAGGCTGCGTCCTACTAATAGATCTAGGCAATAAGACTTCCATATAATAAAAATGCAAAATTGGTTCGACTGGTTGGTGGTTCATAACTTCTCTAAAGTTATTAGAGATCTGAGCATGGTCTATGAATTTTTGAGATGGTCCCTGTATGGTCTGGACCAGCGGGTTGGAGTGTAAATGTGATCTAGTACTCTAACATATATATCCATCTATTATCTACTAAAAGAAAAATAGGAATATAAAACAGGGAAATAGGCTAGAAAATTGCACATTAAGCAGCAGTATATGACCATTATTTAGTAAGCAATATATTATTGACTGCACGGTGGCAAGAAAGAGATGGAAACAAAAGGGTTATGTTCATCGAGCCAAGGTTGTTTTTGCTAGTGCATGTAACTAGTATGCAATTACTGCGTCTAGTGATTAGTTGGGTAATGCGTCTATTATAGTACACTGTTCAATCCATGTTGTCTTTCAGCTCACCTCCACTATTCTGGGCCATGGATTCATCACCTCCATTATTATGGATCACGGAGTCATCACCTCCACAGTTGTGGACCATGCGTGCCCATCATATGGTGACATATGACTTGTAAACTTGACTTGTAAACTTGGTTGCTCAGTATAAGACATATTATGTATTGCCCCATCTAGGTGTCCACAGGGCCATATTATGTATTGCCCCATCCAGATGTCCACAGGGACATATCGATTTATCACCTCCATTATTGTGGACCATGCACGCCCATCTTTAATATTCACAATAAAAAATCATCTTTAATGTAAATGTTGCAAACAATATGCTGTCTAAATTTCGCAAACTATATGCCCTCTTTTACTAGGTCTGCAAGCCAGATGCAAAAAATGAAAGTTTGGTAGAAGAATACCCCGAAGACTCATATGGTAGTTTGATAAGGTTCTTAAAGGCACAAATAACCAAAACAGAAATACTATGGCCTTACAGCTTCCAGTCATTGTTACGTACTGTCTTGTACTACACATTATACTTTGCGTATTCAATGTTAAATATAGTTGATGAGTTATGCATGCCTGCTTATATAAACGTGTGCAGGTTTCACTGGATGTTGTAAAACATTAGAGTTGATGCTGGAATTGTTGAAGTCAGAGACTCACTAAATAAAAATCCTGAAGATTACGCCAACGTAATTAAAATGCCCCACATGTAATTTCAATCATTATCGCACTAGCTATATCAGCCTATTTCGTTCATTTTCCGATATCAAGTAATTAATAATCCGTTTATTCATTTTTTTCCGGACAGGGTTCGGAAACGGTTCATCAGAGGTTAGGGGTCAATGGCAACTGGAGCTGCATTGGAAAGTGGTCAAGGTAATTAATTAAGTATTACTAGTTGAGCCAGCTTGGCCTCCTCTCTAGAAGCAGCTATATCTCTATTCGTACTCTTGCGATGGAGGTCTCGAACATAAGGGTCCTGCATGACTGAACTTAGTAGCGTCGAAGTCTATGGCGTGTCCATCGACTCTTCTCCGCCATGTCCACAGTCTTCTCCGACGCCCTGTCCGGACTCTTCCCCGCCACCGTGTCCGGAATCTTCCCCGCCGCCATGTTCGGACTGCTCACCGCCGGCGTGTCCGGCGCCATTGTCTTTTTGTCGATCGGTCATCTATTCGTCTAGACACATGTCGTTATTCCCTGCCATGTGGATGTCCTCGTCATCACCTTCACTTAATCCTTCTTTGCATTTTGTACAAGAACATCTGATCCCAGTCCGTTTATTTGCATACATGTCCATCACCGCCGATTGCAAATATCATTCAACCTTCCTACCACTCACCTTCATGACTGCTAGGTATAACAAGAAAAATAGTCATAAACAAAATGCATGCATATACAAATTTGGCATAACCTTGCCTAAAAATAGGACATATCGAGTTTGCACAAAATTCAACGAGACGGAAATAAATCGACATTTAGGCAAAACATAAGCAAATCACGGGTCATGTCACTCACACAAATCCCTTCATATCGCAAACACACATATTCCCATTATTGAAAATGCACAACTTTTTACACACCTATATATATCCCGAGAGAGATTCTGGACGACTAAATAGTGGAGAACTAATAATGGTGGAGAAGTAGCTTAGAGAGAGGAAAGGAGAAAGGAGGGGATAGGGCAAAGGGGGAGGAAGGGGGAGAGGAGGTGTGTGTGGGTGACAGGAGGGCAACAATGGTGGAGGAAAGGAGAAAGGAGGAGATAGGGCAAAGGGGGGAGGGGGAGAGGGGGTGTGTGTTGGTGATAGGTAGAAGGAAGAGAGAGGCAACAATGTTGGAGAAGTAACAATGGTGGAGAAGTAACTCAGTGAGAGGAAAGGAGAAAGGAGGGGATAGGGCAAACGGGGGAGGAAGGAGGAGAGGGGGTGTGTGTGGGTGAAAAGCTGCCAACAGCCACGTGTAGCAGTAGCACTGCTTCCGGAGGAGCGCTAGTGCTATTGCACTTAGAAGTAGCGCTTTTACCATGCCAGCGCTGCTAGTACAGCTACTGTCGGTGTCCTCGTTGGGCCCCTTTTAGCAGTAGCGCTGGATGCGTTGGAGCTCTACTGCTATGGACCTTAGCAGTAGCAATTTTACCATGCCAGCCCTGCTACTATAGCTACTCCAGGTGGCCTCGTTGGGCCCTATTTATCAGCAGCGCTGAAAACACAGTCAGCACTACTGATAAGGACATTATTAGTAGCGCTTTGAATTTCCAGCGCTACTGCTAAGTAGCAGCAGCGCGTGCTATTTTCCAGCGCTACTATCCTACCTATAACGTTTGCCGTACTAGTGTACCCTTTTAGATCGCTAAGCGGAAGCGTATATAACGCGTTTGATGTAGTGGAACATCTTCACGATCCAAATCGCAGCCCGTCCATCGATCTCATCATGATCCGTCCCACGATCCCATCACGATCCATCCCGATCTAGTGCCGAACGGACGACACCTCCGTGTTCAGCAGACGTACAACTCGATGACGATCCCTGCCTTCTTGATACAGCAATGTGCCTTAGTGGGTGGTTCATCCAGCCCACTAGGGGCTGGTTTGACTCCTCCCACAGCCCATGAGATCCTTTGGCGTCGAGAAATCCCTCCGGATGCCCCTCGTACCCTCCCGGCACTCTTAGTACACTTCCGACGTACCTGAAATTTGTCGGTGACCCAAACAGCACTTCCTACATATCTATCTTTACCTCCCGACCATTCCGGAGCTCCTCGTGACGTCCTGGATCTCATCCGGGACTCCGAGCAACCTTTGGTCACCAACATACATAACTCGATACTACGGAAACGTCACCAAACCTGAAGTGTGCAGACCATGCTGGTTTGAGAACTATGTAGACATGACCTGAGACTCTCTCCGGTCAATATACAATAGCGGGACATGGTGCCCAAATTGGATTCTACACATTCTACGAAGATCTTTATCGGTTGAACTTCTATGTCAATTATTCAGTTAATCTCATACGTTGTTTGCTTTGTGCTTCGGTATGTTACTTGCCCGAGATTCGATCGTCGGTATCTCCATACCTAGTTCAATCTCATTACCAGAAAGTCTTTTTACTCGCTCCGTAATACAAGATCCCGTGACTAACTCCTTAGTCACTTTGCTTGCAAGGCTTATTGTGATGTTGTATTACAGAGTGGGCCCTAAGATACCTCTCCATCACACGGAGTGACAAATCCCAGTCTTGATTCACGCCAACCCAACAAACACCTTCCGAGATACCTGTAGAGGACCCTCATAGTCACCCAGTTACGATGCGACGTTTGATACACACGAGGTATTCCTCCGGTGTTCGGGAGTTGCATGATCTCATGTTGATAGAAATAGATACATTGACATGCAGAAAAACAATAGCAATAAACTGACACGATCATATGCTACGTTCATAATTTTGGTCTTGTCCATCACATCATTCTCCTAATGATGTTATCCCGTTATCAAGTGCAAACACTTGTCTATGGCCAAGAAACCTTGACCATCTTTGATCAACGAGCTAGTCAACTAGAGGCTCACTAGGGACAGTGTGTTGTCTATGTATCCACAGATGTATTTGAGTTTCCAATCAATACATTTCTAACATGGATAATAAACGATTATCATGAACAAGGAAATATAGTAATAACCAATTTATTATTGCCTCTAGGTCATATTTCGAACAATCACAACAAGGAATCATATGCATATGAGTAATGGATAGTGGCAAACATCATGCAAAGTTGACAAATTCCATAGGAGTCAGTCCCAGAAGATTATTGAGGACTCCTCCCCCATGTCTGATGAGTCGTGCTATATTTAGGGAGAGCATACTTGGTGGACCGCCTCTCTCGTGCCTCTTCGACGTGCAAATCATGTTTTCATATGCCCCAAAATCAAAGTTATCGGGGTTATGTTTTAATTACAGCCCATCATGTCGAAGTTATCAGGGTTAAGTTTTAACGACCCCCTCTCTCATGTTTTCATATGCCTCAAAATCAAAGTTATCGGGGTTGTGTTTTAACGACAAGATGAATACAGGATTTATACACAAGATGAATACAAGATGAATACACGATTTATACACATGGATGAATACACAACTCAACAAATGAACCAATCATCATCCTATGAAAAAAACTCAACATACAACAAATGGAAACCTTTTGTCGAACAGCCAAGGGACGATCAGGCCAACTCCACGGAGATGCAAGACCACAATTTGTAATTCCAGCGATTGAAAAACAATTAGGAAAAACTCAAGTATAGTAGCGCTAGCAAGGCAAAAAAACCTAGTAAACCTAGTAAAACCTAGCACAAAGAAGTATATTTTTGACCAAAATACAACACTTGACATGGCAAAAAAACAATTTATGAAGGAGAAAATATATCCTGTTGAACTTGAGCATTTCTTAGACTTTGAATTGCTCCTGTTGAAATAAACTATTTCAAATGAACTTGACAGAAATTTCCAATATTACTTCTACCATGGCAAAAAGTGTTCTCCGTAAGCAAAAAACTTGAGAGAAACTTGAAAAAAATTGAAGTGGAACATGTCCATGATCACATCGATCTTGAGCAGAGTAGAGTATATGCTAGTAGAGTATAACTAAGCCAAAATTCAACATTATTAATATATGTTTGTGTCATCACTAAAGAAGTTTTGAAGCACTATCAATAAAATTTTGAATTACATTAAGTCTTCTATTAATTTTAGGACCTTGTCTTTTCTGTTTTTTAAAAAATCGTTTTCTCCATATAGAAACTTCTGTAAAATAATGTGGGTTTTAAAATTTACTCCCAATCCGTTTTTGAAATTCCCTCCATATAGAAATTGGCCATATGGAAACTATGCAAAAAATCATTCCCTCCATCTAGAAATTCCCTCCATAGAGAATCTTGAGCTAGCCCTAGCATTTCACCACACACGTTGAGGACATGGCAGAAATCTCGCAACTCTCTAAACCCTCAACAACCACCGCAAACCTCACCGACCTCACCGGATATACCTGGCTGACTGTGGGGATAGAACAAGGGAGGAAGGATGGAGGAGAGTGGTGGGAGGGAGGAGGGAGTACCTGGCCGGCTGTGGAGCGGCGTCGTCGGAGCAGGGGTGCGGAGTCGTCGGGGCAGGTCACTGCCGCGGGGAGTGGCGTCATCGGGGCAGGGCGCGCATCGTGGCAGAGGAGCAGGGCTTAGCGAGGGCGTCAACGGCGAGCTCCAGTAGCCTGGTGCCGTCAAGGTGGTCGTCGGTGCCATCGCGGGAGAGGAGGAGATCGAAGATACTGGATGGGGGTTGAAAATTTTCATAACTGCTGCTTATATAGACAGTTCGTGTTTTTATCAAGGTTTCATGTTTTCAAATATGTTTGTGATTTATTGAAAATATTATTGTTCCAAATTTTATTCGTGTTTTTGAAAAATGTAGTGCATTTTCAAATATATAGCAATTCATAATAAAATATAATAATATTTTAAATCTGACGCCGTTGTATCTTCTTAAATATATATTTGGTGCCCATTGGTTAGCATGACATATTAGTTCAAGTGGGTGGCTGGTGTTTTAGGTCGTGAGTTTGATCCTTCAATGTGTCTTCCTTTTTAGGTTTACCCGCGCCTTAGAACACACATGTCATTGCGATGGCTGGTCTTTTCACAGCCCATACAAATTAGTCGACCCAACTACTTGGAAAATAAGGCAATTTTTTTTAAATAGTCATATATTTTGCATTTACATATAGTCGTTTCATATTTATTTGTGGAACTAGATGTTGTGGACCATGAGCCATGCCGTTCATGCTTCGCTCAGAATGTAGTCCATCATCGTTTTCATGGAAAGAAGCACTCATTCTTATTTTCGGTATGCTTGTCGTTATAGACATTAACTCACCCTATTGATTTCCGCCTTTCAATTATCCAAGCAGAGTTTTATTTTCTTGCCGGGGAGAATAGATAGAGATGTGAGAGACAAGAATAAGGTCTGAGGGGTTAGTCATCACTGAGGACCATTGGTTTTTTGTGTCAGAATAGGTATGATGTATATTCAAATGCTAACACACTTAGTGGGATAGTGGACCAGAACTAGGTTGAGGCTGCATCATGTTATGGTTGTTGGCTTGTTGTTATCATGTGCATGGCTTGTTTGGCTTAAGTATCAATTCTTATTATCCTTTGGACCACCTGGCTAAGCTACTTGACGGTTTGCAATTATGTTTTCTGAAGCCTCTTCAACAAAACGTGAGACATGCAGAAGAAACATTGCATTGAACCATCCGTGCACAGCCTGTGCTCTACTATTCTGGGCAATGGATTCATCACCTCCATTATTGTGGATCACGGATTCATCACCACACTGTTGTGGAGCATGTGGGCGCATCATGTGGTGATGTGCCTTTTCTAGCGCCCAAGGAGCAACCTGTCTTGAAACTTGTTTGCTCAGTTCAACACATATTATATATTGCCACATGGCCATGTAGATAGCAGGGTCACGTGGTCAAGGCCGCGAGAAATTAGGGCGGAGTGGGAGTTGAATCCCAGCGGAGCTGCGGGGGAGTAGGACAGGGTTTGACCCGTAATTGCGCTGTGAAACATCATATATGCCGGCTGAAGGGATTTTTTTGTGGGCTGCGGTAAAAATATTACGGGCCAGATGAAAGATACGGGGTTTGTTCTGGCCATCAAAATGGGTCAAACTCGTATACTCGCGGCATTTTGTTGGTTCGGCCCTTTTACGGTGTCTGCTAGAGATGATCTAAGATATTCTCTAGCAGACCCCGTATAATGCCCCGACCCGCAAAATAACACCAAAAATATTGGTCGAGGCAGAAAATGCTGCCAGAACAAACCCCACAAACGCGTCCGGCCGTAAATTGTTTTGCGGGGCGCAGCAAAAGTCCGCCCTCAACCTTCAGTTTCACGGGGTGGGGTGCCAATCCCACAAACGCGTCCGATTTAGTTCTGGAGCATGTCCAAGTAGAAGGCAAGAGTTGCTGCAAGAACACGACTGGCAGAAACTGCTACAACGTCTGCCGTTTCGGTGGTGGTTCCCGACCAGTCTGCGCAAGTGCTTGTGGTTGTAAAATCATAAGCGGCCCAACATGTCCTAGGGACTATCCTAAGGTGAATCTTCTCCATGAATCCGGTAAAGAGATATCATTTTAATTCTTTCCAGCTTCTTGATAATTATCTACTAATAAGAAATTATTTACATACTTGTGGTTCAAATTACTTTTGTAGCTGAACCAAATGCGACCGAGTACTGCACAATTGGATGCATGACTTCCGTTTGTGACAACATGGAAAATGGTAATTTTCATTTACCACATTTATTTTTATTTTTGTAACAGTTTTTAAATTTCCCGATGTTGTTTCATGTATAACGTCAACTATTTTGTAACGTCAACTATTTTGTAACAGTTTTCCGTGGCCAAGAGATGAAATTCGACATGGGACTCTGCAACAACGCATGTGTCGGTTTCTGTAATGATGGTGCAGTCATTCAGTCTGTTGAAGCCTAATCATTCCTTCTTGGGCATGATTTCTATGGCCAAGGTCGTATTGTCATTTTGTCTTGAATAATCTTGAAACCATCAGCTGTATCGAAGCAAATGTATCATCTTAGTTATGTATTTCTGTTTTTCCCTTGTTCCAATAAGAGTCCCCACGATGAATCTTTTTGTACCCTTGGCTTAATATAATAGTTCCACGGATATATTATGTGATACACCACAATTTTTAAATGTGGAGATGTTGTTTCATGTATATCAATCGTTTTATATGAAGACCAAACATTTTGAGATTATATTTACCTTTGAACATATGAGCTGTCATGTTTTTACCGTGAAAGCTTTTTTCTCCACTAAACATTAATTAGGCGTTACACTACAGAAAGGAACTCGAAGGGCCATCAACTGGCTAGTCGAACAGAATGTCGCTAACAGGAAATTAATGGTAATCACCAACATGTTTTGTGTATTTTAGGACAACTATGATCACTAAGGGACGAGGGGCGGTCGGTGGAGACATATAACTTTGATTGATATCTCGTTAGTCCACAACGAGCGTATATAACCACCAAATTGCCCCTTAAAATATAAAAATTTCTAGTGTTATAGGGAATTTGTGTACATTGTTTGGCGATGACCCATATCGTCACACAATAATGGAATATCGAGCTATATTTGTGTGTCGATTGTATTTCCTTTTGAGCATCTTGAACTTAGCATTATACATGTAAATGGGAGACATGTCTTTGGACTACAAACCAAATAAAAATGAGACTATGTTCATAGAGTCACTTTAAGTAATAAAATATAAATCCAAATAAAAAAGCAGTGACCTCGACTGTCTTTCGGTGACATAACTAATCGAAATTAGTTAATGGAGATGGTTTTATGTACAAAACCAACCCTAATAATACTGATAGTTTGTTTCTTGTTCACTGCATGTATCTATGATAATACTTAAGAACAAATCTTCATGTGACTCTATATACTGGGGCATTTCTTTATTCTGAATATTGTTTACCGAAAATGTAAATGGACCTAGATTTAATGAAGTGCGGGTATGCAATATAAATTTGATTCTTTGTTTGAGAATATGTATGTAGGGTATTCACATGCTAGCACCCCGTGAGTGCCCTGTATATATCGGGTGCGGTTGACAGGTGGGACATTTCAGCCCGCGCTTTCCCCCCACCCCATCGTCGTCGGGCTGCCGCCTATGACTCCTGCCATACCAGCCGTCGGGATCACGTTGGTGGGTCGCCATAGGCCCGGGATTCACCCGTACCCCTTCTTGCTGCCTCGGCCGGTCGAAAAGTTGCATATCGGCGACTGTTTGTCGTGCCTGTCGGATCTGACATTCATGGCCACGAGAGGCTGCGCCAAGCCATGGATTGGTCGCGGAGCACTCCGTAGTACCCTGGAAAAGCGCCAGCGCCACATGCAGGTACTGGTTCGTGCTCTAGTCGTCATCATTGGTTTGCCGGCAAGGCGTCGGCCGACCGTCGACCAGGCTCGGTGCTTGTGCAGCGGCTCGCCGGCTTGCCGATGCCGCTCATACAGTACGACGACTGCACAGAGACAGTGTTGCGGCTCACATCTAGTACGCGACAACACCTCGAATGGGTATTCTTCAAATGCAATAACGACGGTTTATACCCTTCTCTCTGTTCCTCAAAGATTTGGTCAATCATTACATATCCAATGCCTTTGAAGAAAATAAAGAAGCCAAAAAATGTGTTTTCATGCTTCAAATTGAAATGCAAATAACTGATTTACGGGTCGGTGGCGGATGACGACCGGGCAGCCGTTTTTCCGTAAACTGTAAACAACTTTTTGGGTCGCTGATATATGGGGTTTGCTAAACATGCTTTCGCTAGAGAGAAAAGAGAGAAGAGAGTGGGGGATGATATATGGGGGCTGCAGGATTGGTCAGAATAATTACTGCATTATCCTGTCCGAGAGCGGGTTCAATACTTGTTTAAAAAACTACCTCTGGCTTCTCCATTTGAAGAAATGGCGTTGCTGCTTTCTCATCCATGGACGATTGGAATCCACTATGCCATCGCTCGAGAGAAAAAAGAGAAGAGAGAATGTTGTTTTCATTGGTTGCCGATTGGAGAAAGATGACAACAATCAAAGGCAAGTTAACTGCCATCACATGGTCGACGTCGCCTCTTTTGTTGTATTTGGGCTAATTGAGTATAATAGGTACTTAGTGTAATTTATAAAGATATAGAATTTGCGCATGTTCCTTTTTTGATAAAAAGTGGAAGAACAACCTTTTCTACCGGTGATGCCACATATGTGGTGGCTCCCTAAAATGTAATCAATAGTCTTGCGTGATTCACGTATGAGTTTGGCGTCTATTGGCATGCATTATTGCTGCCCATACTATGATTGTATACTATTGATTTATAGATGCAAGTAAGTACAAAGTGATGGTCCATGTCATCAATTTAATAGCAGCTTCATGCGGGACCGCAACATACATTTCTACCAGTAAGATTGGTAAGTTTTAAAGACAAATGTTATTTGGACATCTTTTCGCATTTTTTACGTTGGTATTTGGGTTTAAGATATTTGTTTCTTCATGAATGCTTTGTTTCTATCAACTAGACAAATGCGGAAGTCCTACAAAGAGACAAATAAAAACGTGAAACACGCACAAACATAAAATCTAGATCAACATGTGTACTAAGGGACGAATGCATACGTGAAACATGCAAGCCAACTTTCAAGGCTCCTTATCATGTTGGTGCTTCAATAGGGATGGGAGGCTGCGTCCTACTAAAAGATCTAAGAAATAAAACTTCCATATAATAGAAAAGCAAAATTGTTTCGGCTGGTTGGTGGTTCATAATTTCTCTTAAGTTATTAGAGATCTGAGCATGGGCTCTGAATTTTTGAGATGGTCCCTGTACGGTCTGGACCAGCGGGTTGGCCTGTAAATGTGATATAGTACTCTAACCTATCTATCCATGTATTATCTACTAAAAGAAAAATACGAATATAAAATAGCGAAATAGGCTAGAAAATCAGACATTAACCAGCAACATATGACCATTATTTAAATTATGTATGAAATAGTCTATGGATATAAAAGTTCCATAATTATTACTTACCTATGACCATTATTTAGTATGCAGAAGATTATTGACTGCACGGTGGCAAGAAAGAGATGAAAACAAGAGGGTTATTTATAAACATAAGGTTGTTTTTGCGAGTGCATGTAACTAGTATTCAATTACTGCGTGTAGTGATTAGTTGCGTAATGGGTCTATTACCAGCAATACACTATTCAATCCATGCAGTAAGGGTTGCAGTAGCCAGCAACGGTGTTGTCTTTCAGCTCACCTCCAGTATTGTGGACCACGGAATCATCACCTCCATTATTGTGGATCACGGAGTCATCACCTCCACAGTTCTGGACCATGCGTCGGTTTTTGTAATGAGGGTGCAGCCATTCAACCCGTTGAATCCTAATCATGCATTCTTATGCATGATTTCTATGACCAAGGTCGTATTGCCATTTCATCTTCAATAGTATTGGATACCACCAGTTGTATCAAAGCCTATGTTGCATCTTACTAATGTATTTATGTTTCTTACTTGTTCCTATAAGAGTCGTCACGTGAATCTATTTGTACCCTTGGCCAATCAATATAAATGATTCATGCATATATTATGTGATATATTGTAATTTTTACATTTTTTATATTGTTTCCTCCAAATCAATCCTTTTATATTACGACCATGTGTTTTCATATTCTATTCAACAATCAACATATGAGCTATCATGTTGTTACCATGAAAGTTTTCTCCACTAAGCTTTAATTAGGTAACATAGATATAAAGGAACTTAAAGTTTGATCAAGTAGCTAGTTGAACAGAACTCGAAATTTAGAATAGGAGGATGGAGTTATAGAAATGATAGTTCCTTTCAGGATGGAGGAAGTATTTACTAATTGGAGGCACCTTTTAAGGATCTCTCATTAATCCACATCATCAAAATTAATTACATCATTGGATTGTGGAATTAACGTTCAGGATAAAAAAGAAAACGTACGTAACGCAGATGACCCCATGCCACAAAAAATAGGCATCTGACATGTGAAACATTCCATTACAGTTTTTTTATAGAAAACACAACAACACGTACATGTAGAAGGACTAAACCAACACGTACATGTAAGAGTCCTCCATCACCACGTTCAAGTTCTAAACACTAAAAATACACGTGCCTCTATCTGCCTACAGAAAAAGTAAACAAATAATGACCAGTTATCAAGCGTCACTAGTGGGGACGGGGCCTTTTTCCCCGGCCCGTAAGGGACTTTAGTCCCGGTTCACCAACCGGGACTAAAGGGGCGGGACTAAAGGCCTAACCTTTAGTCCCGGCCCTGTTATAGTCCGGGACTAAAGGTGCTCCACGTGGGCGCCTCGTAGCGCCCCAGGGGCAGGCCCTTTAGTCCCGGTTCGTTACACGGACCGGGACTAAAGAGTTTCAGATTTTGCTTATTTTTGGGTTTTTTTTAATGAAATTATTTTTGGGATTTAGGGTTGTAGGGTTTAGGTGTTCGGGAGATTAACGTGATGCCTCGTTTTGTGTTCGGGAATTAGTTTTTATATAATTTAAATAGAAATAATTATGCATATATATATAAGATTAACTTATCTTACAAGCGAGCATATATATACAATTATATGGAGATCTGAATTATCGGCACTAGAGCCCGTCTATTCGATTACATGGACGAACATCAGTAATGGCCCCTAGCTACACTAAATCGTCCTTTTTCATCTATAGCTTTCGTCCTCAGAAAGGTTGCAAGCTCCTCTGCAACAGCAATCGCGCGTTGCTCTGGTAGGACCTTCATCGTCATGGCCGTGTGCTATATAAGAAGAGGAGATGAATATGAATATCAATCATGATAACATAGAATGACGGGTAAAAATAGAGGTGTGAATGTTCATTGCTTACGTCAAATCTGTGATCCTTGTGCTCGGAGGTAAACGTGCGAATGGTCTTGCAAACATAGTATCCGCATAGATGCGTTCCCCGTGGTTGCTGGTCGCACTTTACGAGAATAGAATATATATAATAAAAATAATAATCTAGCATCATAAATGTATTGAAAATAAAAGTATATCATACTACTTCTTACCTGAGCCGCTCTAAAGGTCAGCTTCTCAGGAAAGTTACCGGGAGTCACGCACTTAAACCGCTTCCAAACCCTGCCCGACAAGGATAATGATTTGCTAAGTTTTTCATTAATTGATATATCAGAAAATCATCGAAAGAGACCGATAGAGCACAAGAATGATTGAAATTACCCTTGGAGCATGTCCTGCAGGCTTTGGAACTGTTCCAAGGGTCTCGATAATAGGTCGAAGGCATCAACTCTTCCCCTATCAATTTGAATGTCCAACAGAATCCAATGGAAGCTGCACATGTGTGTGTGTGTGTGTGTGTGTCTATATATATATATATATATATATATATGTCAGTAACTTATCAATTACACTTATAAGTGAATGGACACAACAGAGTAAAGACCCTCACCTGAAGTTGTATGAAAACAGTATGTGGTCATAGAAATTTTGATCTGTTAGAAACCTTAGAAGGTTTTCCTCCGTCTCCTTGGGTTTATCAGTTAGCGTCGCTATATGTATTTTATCTGGGTCAATAAACCCAATATTTAGGATGCTCTTACTTTTACAATCCAGAATCTTCATTCTGCATAATAGAGTACAAGTTATATATAAACAATGAATTGAAATAACTAAACAAGTTACATGTAGACAACGAATTGAAAAACTTACAGACAATAGCAACTCATAAGCGATTTGTCGAGGGCGTCGCCATTGTACATCTGGAAGAGTTCATCAAAGTCGATATGGATTTGTTCGGGACGGCCGTACTACTCCCGTGGGACACTCACCACGATCATCGTTCTCCCATTCTTTGATTCACTTAAGTACCATTGATGCAAGTAACGCATATTTGTTGGGAGATCATCTTTGCTGACCAAAGGCTCTCCCATGACAAACTGTGGCTTAGGGGCTACCATAGCCTTGGGTATCCTGTCGTCTTGGAAAAGCCAGCAAATCTTCAACCGAGACACCACATTCAGCCGCCAACTCCTTTGCTATTTCAAAAGCTTGCCCCTGCACCGGAGGGGGAACATTCTCGGTTAACACCTTGAGGGGTGGGATCGACTGTTTGGCCTGTTGTCCAAGCTGAGGAACGTCTGATTTTTTCTTGCTTGTAGATGAACTTGATTTGCTCCCACTTGCACTTGCACGTGATCTGCTCTTTTTCACTTCCTTCTGCAATGTGCGTGTATAGTCATCAGGCTTATGGTGTAAGTCATACTGTGATGGAAAGGTCAGAAGTCTTTTGCCCATGCTTTTTGCTTCTCGGTGTATTCCGGGCGGGGCTCGGGTTCCTTCTTTTTCATCTGCGCATCATGATGTTCCTTTGCTATCCTGGCGTTTTCCTTGGGGGTACGATCATAAGGTCTGATAGGAAGATTAGCATGACGTACCTTTGGGAGGGGCGACCGTTTGCGCTTTGGGGGGCTCCGTCGCTTAGGAATCGTCGGCGAAACGTTCTTGGTGGCATGCTCCCGCTTAGTATCCGGAGCGGGCGGCGGCGGAGACGGACGACCCAAGTCCGTCGGCGGTGATCGAGATGGACTCGTGTTGTGCTGTCCGACGTCATGTGGAGGGCTTGGAGGTGATCTGCTCTTTTTCACTTCCTTCTGCAATGTGTGTGTATAGTCATCAGGCTTATGGTGCAAGTCATACTGTGATGGAAGGGTCGTGAAGTATTTTGCAAATGCTATTTGCCTCTCGGTGTATTCCGGGCGGGGCTCGGGTTCCTTCTTTTTCATCTGCGCATCATGATGTTCCTTTGCTATCCTGGCGTTTTCCTCGGGGGTACGATCACAAGGTCTGATAGGAAGATTAGCATGACGTACCTTTGGGAGGGGCGACTGTTTGCGCTTTGGGGGGCTCCGTCGCTTAGGAATCGTCGGTGGAGCGTTCTTGGTGGCACGCTCCCGCTTATTATCCGGAGCGGGCGGCGGCGGAGACGGACGACCCAAGTCCGACGGCGGTGATCGAGATGGACTCGTGTTGTGCTGGCCGACGTCATGTGGAGGGCTTGGAGGTAATGGATGTGTAGGTGACCTGCGACGACTCGGAGGCGTTGTTGTCCTTGGGGCCGAGCCTGAAAGCTTGATGTAGTTCTTGTCCCATAGGATGACTCCACCCAGTACTTCTACGAGTGTCCTCTCATCTTCGGGTCCAGCTATGTCGAGCTCCATATCATGAAACCCCGTCAGGATTTCATCCACCCCGACTTTAGCAAAGCCAGCTGGAATCTCACGCCCATGCCAGCGTGCATCAGGGCCAGAAGGTAAACCTGGTCCGACAACCACCTTCATGGATATGTTCTTGAATTTCTGATGGAGTTCACATGATGTTGACTCCTTGATTCCATCCACGGGGTAGCCGGGACCGCCCTCTATCATTTTTCATGCATCGTTGGGCGGGGCGTCAGATGCAGCCGCGCTGCTTTTCCGCTTAGATGGGGCGCCGGTAATATCAAGTGCAGGATCTTCCTGGCGGGCTACTCCTCAAAGCTCATCAATCTGCTTCTCATGCTCGTTAATCCTGGCAAGCAACTGGTTGAACTTGTCATTCTCCTCATCCTGCTGCCGCTTATTTACTCTCTCTCTCGGCTTCTATAAGTGTCTTCGTCTCTGGCAAAGCCAAGCCACCACGGGTAAGAAGGACCGAAGCCTCGCGTTCGTCCTCCATTTTCGTCATTGCCGAGGACCAGTGTGAGCAAATCGTTCTCTCTATCTGCAGTGAACTTTCTTTTTCCCTCCATAATTTATTTCACTATCGTTTTCCAATTCTCACTGCAGATGAGGTCCCCTGTTTTTTCATCATACGAACCACCATGCGCAAGGAACCAATTTCTTGCTCTCAATTCCCACTCATCACGGAGTGGTTCAGGTACGATGCCTTTATCTAGCAGATCTTACTCTTTCTTATCCCACTTTGGGATGGCAGTCTCATAGCCCCCTGGCCCCAGCTTGTGGTGATATTTCTTCTTGTCGGCATTTATCTTGTTCTTTTCTGATAATGCATGGGCATCTTCTGACTCCTTGTACTCTTGAAATGCCTTCCAGTGATTCGCCTGCTTGGCTAGATACCCCTCGAATACTGGCACTTTCTTTGTCTTCAGATAGTTTTTCCATAGCTTCTTCTTCCAGCTACGGAACAGTTCGGCCATCTTCTTTAGAGTCCACTGGTTGACTTTGGCCCTCAGTTTGTCTGCGGCGTCTTCATTCTCACATTCCGGCAGGTTGAAATGTGACATCAGATCATTCCAAAGATTATCTTTGTACCTTTCGGCGACATAGTTACTATCGGCTGCCCCTTTGCGCTTGTTCCACTCCCGAACGCTGATTGGGACGTGATCCCTAACGAGAACTCCGCATTGCTTCTTGAATGTGTCAGCAGCATTCTTAGGAAGCTTGGGTTTGCCCGTAGGCAATATCACCTCAAAGGTGTAATGCGTCCGTGCATCCAACTTTCTAGTCGGGCCTCGTTTCGTAGCTTTGCTCGATGTGGAGGCCTAAGAGGGAGAAAAATTCGTAAAATGAATGTATATGTATACAATATAGAGCTATCTCCAATATTTTTCACATATTACAAGTGATTGTCGAACTTCATATGTATACCTCGTCGGACTTTATTATTTCTTCACCGGCTTCTCCACCGGCTTCTCCATCAGTGGAGCTATCACCTTCTTCATCATTGGACCTATCTCCTCCCTCATCGGCTTCATCTTCGTGTCGCTTGACCTCCATTCCATATCCAGAGGCGTTTAGATATGACGACGGGGCCATCTTTGATTATATCTTCGAGAAGTTCTTCCTCTTCGAGGTTCCTGATATGTGGATCCATGGTTCTGCAAAAAACGGACATTTGATTAACTAATAAACTAACAAACTATATAAGAGGGACTTAAGAATATACAATAGTAAATTAAACTAGTTCTATTAATTTTCTTGCTAAAAATAAACTATTAACACTTAAGCATATACAACAGCAAAATTAAACTATTAACACTTAAGCATATACAATAGCAAAATTAAGCAATAATCTAATAAACACTATTAACACTTAAGCATATACACTATACAATAGCAAAATTAAATGACAAATTTTTTTTCTTCTTCTTGTAACCCTAAACTAATTTTTCCTTTTCTTCTATTTCTCCTCTTCTTCTACTTCCTCTTCTACTTCTACTTCTCCTCTTCTTCTAGTACTTCTCCTCTTCTCTTCTTCTACTTCTCTCCTCCTCTTCTAATTTTTTATCTTCTTCTACTTCTCCTCTTCTTCTATTTTTCCTCTTCTTCTCCTCTCCTCCTCTTCTTATTCTCCTTTTTCTTCTTTTCTTCTCCTCCTCTTCTTATTTTTATTTTTCCTAATTCTACATATTACTAACCCTAATAATCTAGCACAAACCTAATAACAATAGGAATTAAATGACAAAAAAAATCTTTTTCTTCTTTTCTTCCCTTTTTCTTCCTTTCTTCTCCTTTTTCTTCCTTTCTTCTCCTTTTTCTTCCTTTCTTCCCTTTTTCTTCTTTTCTTCTACTTTTTCTTCTTTTCTTCTACTTTTTCTTCTTTTCTTCTCCTTCACCTTTTCTTCCTTTCTTCTCCTTTTCCTTTCTTCTCCTTTTTCTTCCTTTCTTCTCCTTTTCTTCTTTTCTTCTACTGGCCAGAGTGTTGGGGAGGAGGGGACGGGGGGCTTACCGGCCGGAGGTGTCGACGGGGCACGACGAGGAGGATGGCGGCGCGCGGCGAGGAGGGCGGCGCGCGGCGAGGAGGACGGCGGCGGGGAGCAGGACGACGGCGACGGCGAGGAGGCAGGCGGCGGGGAGCAGGACGGCGGGCAGCCTGATGGCGTCGTCGACTTCATCGTTGTGCCGCGCCGGGCAGGAGAACGAGAGGAAGAAGAAGAGAAATGGACGATTTGGGTTCGAAATTTTCTAACTCCCGCTTATATAGGTGGATCTTTAGTCCCGGTTCGGGGCTCGATCCGGAACTAAAGACCCCCTTTACTCCCGGGTGGAGCCTCGACCCGGGACTAAAGGCCCTTTTTCGGGCAGACCAAAAGGCGGGAAGCAGGGGCCTTTAGTCCCGGGGCGTGGCAAGAACCGGTACTAAAGGGGGTCTTTAATCCCGGGCGGAGCCACGACCCGGGACTAAAGGCCCTTTTTCGGCAGACCAGAAGGCGGGAAGCAGGGGCCTTTAGTCCCGGGGCATGGCAAGAACCGGGACTAAAGTGTTGCCTATATAAACCCTCGCCCCTGCCCACCATATCCCCTGTTTTTTTGTTGTTGAAGTGTGACCATGCCATGCTCTTGCCACTCTAGTTCATGCACATGTCGTGTTTGATGAAATTCCCGAGCCACTCTACTTAAGCTTTCTCCTCTCCAAGCTCGACCTTCAAGCTCCATTTTCCTTAATATTTGTCTAGGTTTGGCCATGCACCAACTGCACAATTGTTTTAAAAGGTTAGCTACTTCATCCTTTTGATTTGTCACTGCTAGTGTAGCTCATTTCAAATTTTCAAATTAACTTCTTAGAGTCTGCACATGCGTAGGGTGTCGTCCCGTGCCCGTCCTCACCATTGTCGATCGCCCCGTGCCGATCTCGTCGCGAGCACCACCGTGGTGAGCCTCTTGTTCTTATCTTCTTTTTAAAAGAAAAAAAATCTTACTTGTATGATTTAGATACATACTTGTATAAATTACTCACTTTCATTATTTTTTGTTATTATATAGTGCGATGGTTTTTGTATCCGCCTCCGTCGGCCCTCGTCCTGTCTATTATTCGGATGTGGTATATATTATCTTTTATAACTATTTGTTTTATTTAGTGTTTATGACAATTATGAAGACCAACGTGACATACATTTTTTTAATCTAGGAGGTATGTGAACCGGAAATTCCAACCCACATAAAAATTCTTGTCGAGAAGTTAAATTTGGTTGAAAAAGAAAACAAATACTTGAAGAAAAAATTAAAAATAATTGAGGATAAGAATATGGAACTGGAGTTGCATGTCGCCGATGTCATCGATGATCGCAAGATGAAGATCGATGCGATGCGGTTGAAGATGGATGCAATGTGCTTGAAGATGGATGAAATGCGCTTGAAGATTAGGAATATTAGAAAATATGCCATTGATAAAGAGGCTTGGTATCATTATGCTGTTGGGTCAATTGTTACCTTAGTTGCAATTTTGATCGCGTTTGTTGTTGCATTTAAATGTTTTACATAGTTGTATGTTGTTTTATGAGAGAACTTTATGTATTTATTTTTTGCAATAATAACATTTGATCACTACTGTTCTTTGGCTTTAATGTGATGATGAACTTGTATTAATTTGGTCATATGTTCTGCAATGGTTTTTTGATATATTTAGTTTCATAATAGAGATGAATCGCCAATTTGACCCTGAAATTGAAAAGCACTACAAATGAACTCTGAAAATGTTGAAAGTTGGCATGCTATCATCATTTCACCCACATAGAATGTGTTAAAAAGTTGTGAGGGCTACGACAAAAACTAGATGCACTTCGTGTACAAAACGGACAATCTCTCTCGAAGTATCAGGGTTTCGAACGAGAACTCATCTCTTACATGGATACTATGAAAATGAAAAGTGTTTGAAATTTAGTACATTCCATGCATGCATTACATAAAAGGATTAATACATTATTACATTATTACACCAATATTCCTATCTATTATTTCTGTTTTCTTCTGGGTCGTAGCCATGGAGAATCTTCATCATTCAGTAGAATGCTTGGGTTAGTTTTCACTTTGAAGGGCGGAATTTCATGAAACTTATTATAATCCTCTGACATGTCTGTCTTGTCATCTACTCCCACGATGTTTCTTTTCCCTGAAAGAACAATGTGGCTTTTTGGCTCATCGGACGATATCTTCTTTTGCTGATTTCTTTTTCTCGTTTTTCTAGACATGTCCTTCACATAGAAAACCTGAGCGACATCATTGGCTAGGACAAATGGTTCGTCCATGTACGCAAGATTGTTGAGATCCACTGAGTTCATTCCGTACTTTTGGTCTACAACTACCCCGCCTCCTGTCAGCTTCACCCATTTGCACCGAAACAAAGGGATCTTAAAAGTAGGTCCATAGTCAAGTTCCCATATCTCCTCTATGTACCCGTAATATGTTTTCAAACAGTGCCCATTCTCGTGTGTTGCATCAAAGCGGACACCACTATTTTGGTTGGTTCTCTTTTTATCTTGGGCAACCGTGTAAAATGTATTCCCATTTATCTCATACCCTTGGAAAGTACATATAGTCGAAGATGGTGGCCTGGCCAAAGAGTACAACACATCTCCAACGGTGTCGTCATTCATGAGATGTGTCTGCAACCAACTGCCGAAAGTCTTCTCGTGTTCCCCTTTAATCCAAGAGTCAGCCTTCCCGGGTTTTCGGAGCGTAGAATACTCTTGTGTCTCACGATATACGAAGCCACCACGGTGGAATTGTGTAGAACTGTGTAGTGTGCTTGAGAGAAAGAATGCCCGTCCATAAATACTTTTGCTTTCCTTCCTAGTGTGCCTTTTCCTGTTAGTCTACCCTCATAGTGAGATTCAGGAACACCAATCGGCTTAAGGTCAGGAAGAAAGTCCACACAAAACTCAATGACCTCCTCTGTTCCATAGCCCTTGGAAATGCTTCCTTCTGGCCTAGCACGGTTACGAACATATTTCTTTAAGACTCCCATGAACCTCTCGAAGGGGAACATATTGTGTAGAAACACAGGACCGAGAATTCTAATCTCTTCGACTAGGTGAACTAGGAGGTGTGTCATTATATTGAAGAAGGATGGCGGGAACAACAACTCAAAGCTGACCAGACATTGGACCACATCAATTTGTAACCCTGATAGACTTTCTCGATCGATTACCTTCTGAGAAATTGCATTGAGGAATGCACATACCTTCACAATTGCCAGGCGAACATTTTCCGGTAGAATTCCCCTCAATGCAACCGGAAGCAATTGCGTCATAAGCACGTGGCAGTCATGAGACTTTAGGATTTGGAATTTTTTGTCTTTAATATTTACGATTCCCTTTATATTCGACGAGAAGCCAGTCGGGACCTTGATACTGAAAAGGACTTCAAAGAAGATTTCCTTCTCTTCCTTAGTAAGAGCGTAGCTGGCACGCCCTTGAAACTGCCCTGGATGCATGCCATCTCTTCCTTTATGACGTTCCTGGTCCTCCCGTGCTTCCCGTGTATCTTTTGACTTCCCATACAAGCCCAGGAAGCCTAGAATATTCACGCAGAGATTCTTCGTCAGGTGCATCACGTCGATTGCCGAGAGGACCTCATGGACTTCCTAGTAGGGTAGCTCCCAAAATATAGATTTCTTCTTCCACATGGCTACGTGCTTATCAGGGCCGTTAGGAACAGGTTGGCTGCCAGGACCCTTTCCAAAGATTACTTTTAAATCTTTGACCATATCAAATACTTCAGCACCAGTACGGATGACAGGCTTCCCCCGGGGTTCTGCCTTGCCATTGAAATGCTTGCCTTTTTTCTTTAAGGGATGCTTGGGCGGAAGAAAATGACGATTGTACGGGTACACATTCTTCCTACATTTGTCCAGATATATACTTTCTGTCTGATCTAAACAGTGCGTGCATGCATTGTATCCCTTGTTTGACTGTCATGAAATGTTACTAAGAGCAGGCCAATCATTGATGGTTACGAAAAGCAACGCTCGAAGGTCAAATTCCTCTAGTTTGTGCTCGTCCCACACGCGTACACCTGGTTCGGCCCACAGCTGTAAACGTTCATCAACTAATGGCCTTAGGTACACATCAATATCGTTGCCGGGTTGCTTTGGACCTTGGATAAGCACTGGCATCATAATGAACTTCCGCTTCATGCACAACCAAGGAGGAAGGTTGCAGATACATAGAGTAACGGGCTAGGTGTTGTGACTGCAACTCTGCTCCCTAAAAAGATTCATGCCATCTGTACTCAGACCTAACCATAAGTTCCTTGCGTCAGCTGCAAATCTCGGGAACTCTCTCTCGATTTTTCTCCACTGCCGACCATCAGCGGTGTGCCTCAACTTATCGTCTTTCATACAATCTTCCATGTGCCATCGCAACAACTTCGCATGATCTTTATTTCTGAACAGACGTTTCAACCGTGGTATTATAGGAGCATACCGCATCACCTTGGCAGGAACCCTCTTCCTGGGTGGCTCGCCCTCAATATCACCAGGGTCATCTTTTCTGATCTTCTACCGCAATGGAGTGCATACCGGGCATTTATCCATATTCTCGTACTTCTCACCACGGTAGAGGATGCAGTCATTAGGGCATGCATGTATCTTCTGCACGTCTAATCATAGAGGGCAGACAAGCTTCTTTGCTTCGTACGTGCTGGTGGGCAATTCGTTCTTTCTTGGAAGCATCTTCTTCATGAGTACCAACAACTTTTTGAATGACGAGTCAGTCACACCGGTCTCTGCCTTCCACTTCAGCAATTCCAGTGTGCTACCCAGCTGCTTCTGGCCATCTTCACAAGTTGGGTACAACAATTTGTTGTGGTCCTGTAACATCTGCTCGAACTGCAACCTCTCCTTTTCTGTGTCGCAACCTCGCCGTGCATCAGAAATGACCCGGCCAGGATCATCAGCGGGCTCATCTGGTTCCCGTTCTTCATCCTGATCTTCTTCTTCATTGTCTTCCATTGCGGTATCAGCATACACAGGGAACATAGATCGGTAGTTGTCATCATCGTTCTCTTCTTCTTCATCGTCGTCTTCCATCATAACCCCTCTTTCTCCGTGCTTCGTCCAAACATTATAGCCCGACATAAAACCGGACCGAAGCAGGTGGCTCTAAATGACTCTTGAGGAAGTGTAATCCTTCTCATTCCGGCATTCAACACATGGACAAAATATATAGCCACCACCATGCTTGTTCGCATCGGCTGCATCTCGAAAAGAATGCACGCCTTCTTTGTAAGCGGCTGTGCATCGATCACCGTACATCCATGGACGGCTCATCTGTGTTATACGACAGTATATCAAATACAATCACGATCCTAAAAATTAGTACCGCACGGTCTATACGAGGAAATATAGTTGCTAACCTTTTAGAATAAGTAGAAATAAAGCGGAAGAGGTTTAAGCGTGGCTCAGGCATCTCATATCGTAGTTGTGTTTCGTGAACTGAAGTGGCATCGCTCTAACACACATTTCAACAAACACCTCTAGTGCATAAAAAAAGTGGAGAGCTAGCACACACCCACAATCCTCCATCCAAGAAAAATGCAAGGAAGAGGGGAGAGGGGGGTTTTGCTATATATAGGCAGAGGACTTTAGTCCCGGTATGAGACACAAACCAGGACTAAAGGTGGCGCACATGGGGGCTGCCCACCGCGTAGCCCTTTAGTCCAGGTTTGGGACACGAACCGGGGACTAAAGGCTCCTTACGGGCCGGGACTAAAGCCTCGAGGGAGGCATTCAGAATTGGTGCGACGTGGCCGGGCCTTTTGTCCCGGCCCAGAGGCAGGCCGGGACTAAAGGGTCCCGGCCAAAGGCCCGTTTTTCACTAGTGCGTTTAAGCCGAAGGATAAAAAGTGTCCACGTCCCAGTTATTTAAAAAACACGTGCATGTTCCATTCAAAAATAAAAAAAGCAATACACTAATTTTTCCAGAATTGTTTTTCAGTAGCACACACAATGAATAGTACTCAACGGCTTGTATCCTGATTGTATCCATATTTTCTAATCCTTATAATCTTCAAGCGCATTGTATCCATATTGATCTTGAGATCATCGACGAAATCGGCAACTTACAACTCCAATATCATCTTCTCTTCTTCAACTCTCCTCAATTTTCCTTTCAAATCCCCATTTTCTTTATTAACTAAATTTAACTTCTCGACAATAGGGTCCATTGGAATTTATGGTTCAACTACCTCCTAGATAAAAATATAAATGTCAACTTCATGGGCATAATTGTCATAAACACGAAATGCAACAAATAGTTAAAAAATAAAATATACCACATCCGAATCATAAACTGGACGAGGGCCGACGAGCACGGATATCAAAACCATGGCACTATGCATAACGAACAATCATACAAGTAAGAAAATTATACAAGTAACTATCTAAATCATACAGATAAGATCTTTTTTGTGAAAAGGATAAGAACAAGGGGCTCACCAAGATGGTACCATAGACGATGGGACAGTGCGGGCGATCGACGGTGCTTAGGACCGGGACGGCACTAAGTAAACCACACCTACACATATGCAAACTAGCAAGTTAATTTCAGCTCAAATTGTATATAAATCAAATAAACTACCACATAATTACTCCCAAACTAACATGCACAAATCACTATACTTATAGAGCATTGCACGAGCCGATCTAACAATGAAAGATGAAAGGACAAAGTTGCTAACTTTTGTGAACACTTAGAGAGATGGGGTGCCTCAAACCTTGAAAAATCTTGGCAAAAAATGGAGGTTGAGCTTGAGCCAAGGGGGAGAACAGAGAGGGGAATGGAGAAAACAGAGTAATGTGCTCGGGCTGGACGAAGGGGTTTACATAGGAAAATCTTTAGTCCTGTTTTGTATCACCAACCGGGACTAAAGGTCTACCTGTATTACTGGTTTGTGATACAAACCAGGACTAAAGGGGCTAGTGGGGGGCCAGCCTGACACCAGACTGCCACCAACACTTTAGTCCCGGTTTGTATCACAAACCGGGACTATAGGTGCAAATTTAACTGGGACTAATGGTACTCGTGCCCCCGACCGCTCCTTGCGGTTGGAACCTGGACTAATGGTCACATTAGTCCCCGTTCAAAACCAAACAGGGACTAAAGGGTCCAACAAAAGACCAGTTTTCTACTACTGCCTGTAACGTCTACTCTAGCTGGCCGGCGGTTAAATCTGCTTTAGTACTCTTGGAAATTGCTTTTGGAGGCCGAGCTCTATGGAGGCCTCCAAATGCAAAATTCAACACTTACCAAAAATCATATTTATACAAATAAAAAATTATGAAAATATACAGAGATAAGTGAGGTTGTAACACACGTGTGTAAATTTTAAAAAACAATTACGTTGAAATGAGATATGAACAAAAAGATAAGTCTAGGGCTTTTTAACATATGATACCATTCATCATCGCAGGCCATGAATTTGTCTTTTTTTGTGAATCGTATTTTAAGGTATTTCATACATAACATTCTTATTTACTTGCATAATTTTTTTCAGAGTTTTTAACATCGGGAAGCTTCAAATTTGATTTTAAAAAAATCATGCTCCATGGAGCTCGGTCTCCAAACTTCCGTTCTCTAGTACTCTAACCTATCTATCTATCTATTATCTATTCTTGTTTAAAAGGAAAATACGTATATAAAATAAGGAAATTGGATAGAAAATCCCACATTAAATAGTATCATATGCCCATCACCTAAATTATGTATTAAATAATCTATTGATATTGATGTTCAATAATAATTACCTACCTATGGCCATGATCAGTTGCTGCATCTAGTCTATGTATTCACCATGAGACGGATAGTGTTTTTTTTTTGCTTGGAAGAGAGGATAATATGATAAACTTTGTGATCACTATGGAATTTGTGAGTTCGTTAGAATAATCACTGCTGATCTGCTCTCAGGCAGATCCCTTATATCCGTCTTAAATGTCCGGCGAGGCTGCCTGTTCAGTGATTGATCATAAAATATCGATCCAGCTGGACCCCTCATACTCATTTCAAAAGCGCCCAGACTCACCTGCACCCTTGATATCTATCTCAATCATGAGGATGGTATAAGGGTTGAGGACATGGCCGGACACGCCCAATCAGTCCGCCACATAGGACACGACCCCATACCGTACCATGCATTCTCTTTCTTCATTGAGTTTTGCTTTCTCTTTCTTCTTCTCCAAAAATCACGTGCAAATGAACACACATATGAGATAAAAAATGAAGTGTGTCTTCGCAGACGAAAAAGTAAGGGCTTAAAACAAACATGCCCGTTGAGGGGCCGGATTTGCGCATGTTTCGGCTGTAGACGATCTAGCCTCCATTATTGTGGACAAATGATACATCACCTCCATTCTTGACCATGCAGGCCCATCGTGTGGTGATGTGCCTTAGAGCAACTCTAGCAGACCCCGCAAAACATGCAGACCTGTAAAAAGTTCGGGGAATATGCAGGCTCGGTCCAATTTTGTAAGCAGAACAGAGCCCGCATACTCGTCCAGCCCGTAAAAAATTTGGCGCGGCCCGCAAACAGCACGTCCCAACCGCTATATCTATGGTTCCGCGGTTCGTTTGTGGGTCGAAACCCTATCCCGCGATTCCCCACCCCTTCTCCATAATTCTCGCCGCCGGCGACCACCTCCCCCGCCTCCAGCCGCAATGTCGAGCTCCGGACGCGGCCCCGGCAGCATATTCGGCAACGGAAGCGACCCGGAGCGCGAGCGGCGCGTCCGCTCAAACGCCGCGAGGAAGCGCGGGGCCCGGAGGTGGACCAACCGCGGCATTTCGCAGCCGGCGAGCTTTCGGTGGAGCGAGACGGAGGAGTACGACCGACAGCGCGTGTCCATCTCCTCCGCTAGATGTTCGTATGCCGAGAGCTCCTCCTCCTCCGGCGTGGATCTTGTCCCCGTGAAGAGGGAGTTGTCAGAGGATGAAGAGGAGCCGGAGGAGCGGGCCGTCAAGGAGGAGCCCGAGGAGCCTGCTCCGCTCGGCCGTCTCGGAGTGATACGTCTCCGTCGTATCTATAATTTTTGATTGTTTCATGCCAATATTCTATAACTTTTTATACTATTTTTGGGACTAACATATTGATCCAGTGCCCACTGGCAGTTCCTGTTTGTTACATGTTTTTCGTTTCATAGATTATCCATACCGAACAAAGGCCAAACCCAATAAAAAACCTACGGGGATTTTTTTTTGAATATTTATGATTTTTGGGAAGAAGAATCTATGCGAAACGATGCCCGACGAGGTTACAAGCCCCCTAGGCGCGCCCTAGGGGGGGTGCGACTGGCAGGATTGTGAGCAATCCCTAAGGCAGTTGGGACCCTTCTTTCGCCGCAAGAAAGCTAATATCCGGAAGAAAATCGTGTTAAAATTTCAGCCCAATTGGAGTTACAGATCTCCGGGAATTTAAGAAATGGTGAAAGCCAGAATCTGGCAGCGCAGAAATAGAAGGACACAGAGAGAGATCCAATCTCGGAGGGGCTCTCGCCCCTCCGCGGCCATGGAGACCATGGACCAGAGGGGAAACCCTTCTCCCATCTAGGGAGGAGGTCAAGGAAGAAGAAGAAGAAGGGGGCTCTGTCCCCCTCTCTCCTGGCGGCGACGGAATGCCGCTCGGGACATCATCGTGTGACGACAATCTACACCAACACCTCCGTCATCTTCACCAACACCTCCATCACCTTCCCCCATCTATATTTAAGCTTCATATTATTATCCAATGATGTGTTGCCATCCTATGATGTCTGAGTAGATTTTCTTTGTCCTATCGGTGATTGAGGAATTGTTATGATTGCTTTAATTTGCTTGTGGTTATGTTGCTATCCTTTGGTGCCCATTGATACATCTCCTTCGTATCTACTTTTCCGAACTCTTTTGCCCTTGTTTTGGACTCTAATTTGCATGATTTGAATGGAACTAACCCGGACACACGCTGTTTTCAGCAGAATTGCCATGCTGTTGTTTTTTCGCAGAAATAAAAGTTCTCAGAATGACCTGGATATCTACGAGGATTTTTTGTGGAATATATAAAAAATATTGGCGCAAGAATCAACTGGAGGGAAGGAGCCAGGAGCCCACAAGCCCACCAGGCCCGCCACCACCCCACCCCCCGCCGGGGCTGGCAGGCTTGTGAGCCTCTTGGGACTCCGCCGCCCCCAATTCCAGCTCTATATAACCTCTTTCGTCCGGAAAAAAATCAGGGAGAAGAGTTCATCATGTTTTACCTCCTGTTCTTCCTCCTGTTCTTCCTCTGGAGGGCAGATCTGGAGTCCGTTTTGTGCTTCGAAGAGGGGAGATCGTCGCCATCGTCATCATCAACCTTCCTTCATCGCCAATTCCATGATGTTCTTCACCGTTCGTGAGTAATCTCATCGTAGGCTTGCTGGACAGTGACGGGTTGGATGAGATCTATCATGTAATCGAGTTAGTTTTGACGGGGATTGATCCCTAGTATCCACTATGTTATGAGATTGATGTTGCTACTACTTTGCCATGCTTAATGCTTGTCACTTGGGCCCGAGTGCCATGATTTCAGATCTGAACCTATTATGTTGTCGCCAATATATGTGTGTTTTAGATCCTATCTTGCAAGTTGTAGTCACCTACTATGTGTTATGACCCGGCAACCCCGGAGTGACAATTGCCAGAACCACCCCCGGAGATAACCATAGTATGAGGAGTTCATGTATTCACCAAGTGTTAATGCGTTGGTCCGGTTCTTTATTAAAAGGAGAACCTTAATATCCCGTAGTTTCCATTAGGACCCCGCTGCCACAGGAGGGATGGACAATAGATGTCATGCAAGTTCTTTTCCCTAGGCACGTATGACTACATACGGAATACATGCCTACATTAGATTGACGAACGGGAGCTAGTTACTTATCTCTTCGTGTTATAGCTGTTACATGATGAATCACATCCGGCATAATCATCCATCACCGATCCAATGCCTACGAGTTTTTCCTACTGGTCCTTGCTACGTTACTTTGCCGCTACTGCTGTCACTGCTACTGCTGTTACTCTGTTGCTACTGCTGTTACTTTGCTGATACTGGTTACTGTTGCTACTACTGCTATCATGCTACCTTGCTACTGATACTTTGCTGCAGACGCTAAATCTTTCAGGTGTGGTTGAATTGACAACTCAACTACTAATACTTGAGAATATTCTTTCGCTTCCCCTTGAGTCGAATCAATAAATTTGGGTTGAATACTCTACCCTCGAAAACTGTTGCGATCCCCTATACTTGTGGGTTATCACCCGTCATATGACCGCGCGCATGGATCACACCATAGGGTTAGCAGTATGTTCATAGGACTATGTATTGGAGGGAGAGGGTGACAGAAGCTTCAGCCTAGCATAGAAATTGATGCATACGGGATTGAAGGGGGACCAATATATCTTATTGCTATGGTTGGGTTTTACCTTAATGAACGTTAGTAGTTGCGGATGCTTGATAATAGTTCCTACCGTAAGTGCATAGAATTCCATGTAAGGGATGACATGCTAGCAGTGGCCTCTCCCACATAAAACTAGCTATCGTTCTAGTAACGTAGTCAATTGCTTAGGGGCCATTCCGCAACTCCTACCACCACTTTTCCATACTCGTTAAACTAACGTAATTGTTTCTTTGTCTTAGCAGCCCCTAGTTTTTTACTTATGTGTTCTTTATTTTCTTGCTAGCCTATCCTATCACTCCTACAAAGTACTTCTAGTTTCATACTTGTTCTAGGTAAAGCAAACGTAAAGTGTGCTTAGAGTTGTATCGGTGGTCGATAGAACTTGAGAGAATATTTGTCCTACCTTTAGCTCCTCGTTGGGTTCGACACTCTTACTTATCGAGAAAGGCTACAATTGACCCCCTATACTTGTGGGTTATCAAGACCTTTTTCTGGCGCCGTTGCCGGGGAGCAATAGCGTGGGGTGAATATTCTCGTGTGTGCTTCTTTGCTTTATCACTAAGTAGATTTATTTGTTGTTCTAAGTTGTTCTCTATCTTTAGTTGTGGATATGGAACACGAATTACAAAAAAAAATTAGGTGTACTTTCTACTAATGGAGATGGGGAACCTCCTAAAACCCTCGATACTCGTTATGTGGAAAATATTATGCACTTCTTTAATAATCCTGAGAAAACCCCATTCAATTATATAATGGGATAGACGTTGGATCAACGTGAATACTTTAGGGATAATCGCTTGACTCAAAAAGGGAAACTATTATTGGATCAAATTCATATGTTGAAATGGTATGCTTGGGAGCTATGCTCGAGATATGATGTTACTTGTTGCTCTAGGATGAAGGCTCAACACCTTCCATTTTCTTGTAAATTTAATGCGAATGCAACCTTTGCTTCTTATGTTAATGGTATATATGATTACTATGATGTCGAACAAATAGAAGAGTTTGTTGCTTTTATGGGTGCTTATGAAATTGAAGCTCTGTTTAAAAGGTTTGATGATAATGATGGTGCTGCGTACCGATCTGAAAATTTGGTTATGCTTAGTAATTGTTATACTAATTATTAATATAATGCCCATATTGATCGATTTATGGAGAAATTCTGCGCTGCCCAAGAAGAGAATAATATTTTGCAGGAAACTATGGAAGAAGAAAATGCTGAAATTGTGAGCTCATTAGATGAAAAAGATGACGAGGAGAGCAAAGAACAAAAGGAGGAAGAGCGGACTAGCTACCCGTTCCCACCTTCTAATGAGAGTAACTCTTCAACTTATATATTGTTTAATTTCCCTTCGTACTTACCGAAGGATGAATTCTATGTTGATTGGTATGATCCCTTGGATTCGTTTGAAATATCCCTTTTTGATCAACTTGATGCTTGCTATGCTTGTGGCCATGATGCAATATGAATGATGCTTATGAAGATGAACTTGCTGTAGTTCCTTATGTTAAACATGAAATTGTTGCTATCGTACCCACTTATGATAGTCCTACTATCTTTTTGAACTCTCCCAACTACACTATATCGGAGAAGTTTGCTCTTATTATAGGGATTACATAGATGGGTTGCCTTCTACTATTACGCATGATGATTTTGATGAATATAATACGCATGTGCTTGCTGCTCCTACTTGCAATTATTATGAGAGAGGAACTACATCTCCACCTCTCTATGCTTCCAATACAATAAAATTGCAAGAAACATCTTATGCTATGTATTGGCCTTTACTTGATGTGCATGAATTATTCTTTTATGACATGACAATGCATAGGAAGAGAGTTAGCCTTCGTCATTGCATGATATATGTTACCTTGTGCTCACTACTAAATTACAAATCATCGTTAATTAAAATTGGCTTTGATATACCTTGGGATCCGGGTGGATCCATTACTTGAGCACTTTATGCTTAGCATAATGGTTTTAAAGAAAGCGCTGCCTGGGAGACATCCCGGAAGATTTAGAGAGTCATTTAGTTCTGTTGAGTGCTTTTATTTAGTTTAAAAACAAAAAATATATAGGGGAACTTAAAGTTTTTCAAAAAGAAAAGCGATTCAAAGGTGATGCATTGCGGAAGTGAGGGTCGACCTTGAAACACTTGTGTTCATGCTCATGGAAACAATGTAGAATTTTTCATGGAAGTTTCTCGCAAAAATAATTATCCCCTTGTAAAATTCCATTGCATTATAAAAATAATGTTCCAAGTAAAGCCTTTATGATTATTTTGGGTGATAGTTGTTTGATCATGCTGAAAAAGACAGAAACTTTGCACTCACGAAGTAATTTATTATTTCTATACAGAGAGTGCTATTGAGTTGATTCTTTTTTATGCTGATTTATATACAAATTTCCTTTATTATCTTAATTGTTTCAGAATTTTTGGAGTAACAAAAGTATGATATACGTTCAGATTACTACAAACTGTTCTGTTTTTGACAAATTGTGTTTTCTATGCATTGTTCTCTTATTTTGATGAATCTATGGGTAGTATCGGGGGTATGAACAATGGTGAAGTTGGATTACAGTGGATATAATGCTAATATGAATTTGGAATGAGTTCACAACATTACTTAAAGTGGTGATTTACTTTATTATACTAACGGATCTCACGAATATTTTGTTGAGTTTTGTGTGATTGAAGTTTTCAAATTTTGGTTGAGAGCACGATGGATGAAGGCATAAGGAGAGGCAAGAGCCTAAGCTTGGGGATGACCGAGGCACCCCCAAGGTAATATTCGAGGAAGACGCAAGCGTCTAAGCTCGGGGATGCCCGGAAGTCATCCCCTCTTTCGTCTACAATCTATCGGAAATTTTACTCGGAGCTATATTTTTATTCGTCACATGATATGCGCAAACGCTTGGAGCGTCTTTTGTGTTTATTTTTCCTTTTTATTTTATGAACCATGCTGGTATGATATAGTCCTTGGTTGATTTATAGAATGCTCTTTGCACTTCACTTATATCTTTTGAGTATGGCTTTATAGAATGCTTCATGTGCTTCACTTATATCATTTGAATTTTTGATTTCCTGTTTGCCTACACATAGAAAACCGTCATTTGTAGAATGCTCTTTTGCTTCACTTATATTTGTTAGAGCGGGGCATATCTTTTGTAGAAAGAATCAAACTCTCATGCTTCACTTATACCTATTTAGAGAGTTAACAGGAGTTGGTCATTCAGATGGTTAGTCATAAAATCCTATATAAAACTTGTAGATCACTAAATATGATATGTTTGATTCCTTGCAATAGTTTTGCGACATGAAGATGTGACATTAGAGTCATGCTAGTGAGTAATTGTGTATTCGTAGAAAAACTTGTCTTAGGGTTTGTGATTCCCGTAGCATGCACGTATGGTGAACCGTTATGTCATGATGTCAGAGCATGATTTATTTATTGATTGTCAACCTTTGTGTGGAGGTCGGGATCGCACGATGGTTAACTCCCACCAACCCTTCCCCTAGGAGCATGCGTGTAGTAAGTTGTTTCGATGACTAATAGACTTTTGCAATAAGTATGTGAGTTATTTATGACTAATGTTGAGTCCATGGATTATTCGCACTCTCACCCTTCCACCATTGCTAGCCTCTCTAGTACCGCGCAACTTTAGCCGGTGCATTACACCCACCATATACACTTCCTCAAAACAGCCACCATACCTACCTATTATGGCATTTACATAGCCATTCTGAGATATATTGCCATGAAATTTCCATCGTTCCGTTTATTATGACACGCACCATCATTGTGATATTGCTTTGCATGATCGTAAGATAGCTAGCATGATGTTTTCATAGCTTGTCCGTTTTCTGATGTCATTGCTACGCTAGATGATTGCACATCCCGGTACACCGCCGGAGGCATTCACATAGAGTCATATTTTGTTCTAAATATCGAGTTGTAAGTAAATAAAAGTGTGATGATCATCATTATTAGAGCATTGTCCCATGTGAGGAAGTAATAAAAGAGGTCAATGAAGCCCAAATAAAAAAGAGAGGCCAAAGAAGCCCACCAAAAAAAAGAGAAAAAAATGAGAGAAGAGACAATGCTACTATCCTTTACCGCACTTGTGCTTCATAGTAGCACCATGATCTTCATGATAGAGAGTCTCCTCTGTTGTCTCTTTCATATACTAGTGGGAAATTTTCATTATAGAACTTGGCTTGTATATTCCAATGATGGGCTTCCTCAAATTGCCCTAGGTCTTCATGAGCAAGCATATTGGATGGACACCCACTAGTTCCCTTTTGAGCTTTCATACACTTATAGCTCTTGTGCATCTGTTGCATGGCAATCCCTACTCACTCACATTGATATCTATTGATGGGCATCTCCAGAGCCCGTTGATACGCCTAGTTGATGTGATACAATCTCCTTCTTTTTGTCTTCTCCACAACCACCCTATTCTATTCCACCTATAGTGCTATGTCCATGGCTCATGCTCATGTATTGTGTGAAAGTTGAAAAAGTTTGAGAACACAAAAGTATGAAACAATTGCTTGGCTAAAACCGGGGTTGTGCATGATTTAAATACGTTGTGTGGGGAAGATGGAGCATAGCCAGACTATATGATTTTGTAGGGATACCTTTCTTTGAACATGATACTTTGAGAAGACATGATTGCTTTGTTAGTATGCTTGAAATATTCTTGTCTTTATGTCAAATGATAGACTATTGCTTCGAATCACTCGTGTTTTAGTATTCATGCCATGATTAGATAATATGATCAAGATTATGTTAGGTAGCATTCCACATCAAAAATTGTCTTTTTTATCATTTACCTACTCGAGGACGAGCAGGAATTAAGCTTGGGGATGCTGATACGTCTCCCTCGTATCTATAATTTTTGATTGTTTCATGCCAATATTCTACAACTTTCATATAATTTTGGCAACTTTTTATACTACTTTTGGGACTAACATATTGATCCAGTCCACAGTGCCAGTTCGTGTTTGTTGCATGTTTTTTGTTTCGCAGATTATCCATACCAAACGAAGTCCAAAGACAATAAAAAACATACGATGATTTTTTTGGAATATTTATGATTTTTGGGAAGAAGAATCTACGCGGAACGATGCCCGAGGAGGTCACAAGCCCCCTAGGCGCGCCCTAGGGGGTGACGCGGCTGGCAGGCTTGTGACCAATACCTAAGGTTGTTGGGCCCTTCTTTCGCCGCAAGAAAGTTAATATCCGGAAAAAAATAGTGTTAAAATTTCAGCCCAATCGGAGTTACGGATCTCTGGGAATTTAAGAAACGGTGAAAGCCATAATCTGGCAGCGCAGAAACAGAAGGACACAGAGAGAGAGATCCAATCTCGGAGGAGCTCTCGCCCCTCCGCCGCCACGGAGACCATGGACTAGAGGGGAAACCCTTCTCCCATCTAGGGAGCAGGTCAAGGAAGAATAAGAAGAAGGGGGGCTCTCTCCTCGTCTGTCCCTGCGGCGCCGGAACGCCGTCCGGGACATCATAGTGTGACGACGATCTACACCAACACCGCCGTCTTCTTCACCAACAGCTCCATCACCTTCCCCCATCTATATTCAGCGGTCCACTCTCCTGCAACCCGCTGTACCCTCTACTTGAACATGGTGCTTTATGCTTCATATTAGTATCCAATGATGTGTTGCCATCCTATGATGTATGAGTAGATTTTCCTAGTCCTATCGGTGATTGATGAATTGCTATGATTGGTTTAATTTGCTTGTGGTTATGTTGCTGTCCTTTGGTGCCCATCATATGAGCGCGCGTATGGATCACACCATAGGGTTAGTAGTATGTTGATAGGACTATGAATTGGAGGGCAAGGGTGACAGAAGCTTCAGCCTAGCATAGAAATTAATGTATAGAGGATTGAAGGGGGACCAATATATCTTATTGCTATGGTTGGGTTTTACCTTAATGAATGTTACTAGTTACGGATGCTTGCTAATAGTTTTAATCATAAGAGCATAGAATTTCAAGTAAGGGATGACATGCTAGCAGTGGCCTCTCCCACATAAAACTAGCTATCGGTCTAATAACGTAGTCAATTGCTTAGGGACAATTCCGCAACTCCTACCACCAGTTCCCACACTCGTTAAACTAACGTATTTGTTTCTTTGTCTTAGCAGCCTCTAGTTTTTAGTTACGTGTTCTTTATTTTCTTGCTAGCATATTCTATCACTCCTACAAAGTACTTCTAGTTTCATACTTGTTCTAGGTAAAGCGAACGTAAAGTGTGCGTAGAGTTGTATCGGTGGTTGATAGAACTTGAGGGAATATTTGACCTACCTTTAGCTTCTCGTTGGGTTCGACACTCTTACTTATCGAGAAATGCTACAATTTATCCCCTATACTTTTGGGTTATCACGGATTCGTCGGGCCGGAAGACTACGTCGCCGACGTCAACGCCGTTGCAGCCGTCATCGCCGAGCGGAGCGTGCGCGAGGAGGCGGAGCGCCGACGTCACGCCGAGGAGCTCGAAGACCTCGAGTGGCGGAAGGCGGTCGCCGCCAACCTTGCCGCTAAGGAGAAGCACGAGGAGTGGCGCCGCATCCGCGAGGAGCAGACGGCGAAGTACATTGACCTCTTCAGCTCCGGTGAGGAGGATTGAGCGTCCTTCTCCTCCTCTAGTACTAGTATTAACGTACCATGTAGTATGAACTATGTTTATATTGTGTTGATCATGATCTATATTCTCCCGCGAAAGTGTTTTTTCAAATTATGCAGTTCTAGATACAGTTTATGTTCGGCCGCGCTAGTTTTCGACCCGCAAACGCAATCTTCGTGAAACCGCAAACGCATTTTGCGGTTCAAATTTTTGCGGGGTCTGCTAGAGTTGCTTTTATCAAGGCCCGAAGGTTGAAACTTGGTTGCTCAGTACAAAACATATTATAAGCATCGATTCATCAGTCGTAGCTGGGTCACGTGGTCAAAATGATGATAATGATTGAGTCATCCGTCCTAGCTGGTGCATGCACTCAATTATGGAACCAGAACTTGGAAGTAGGCTCCTCGATATGAAATTTCACTCTCCTACTTCATGAAGATAGTAACTACTCTCTTCGAAAGACTAGAGATTTTCACAAATTAATATTCACAATAAAAGTATTTCATTTTTAATGTAAGCCTTGCATAAAATAAGGTGTCTAAATTTGCAAAACTATATTCCCTCTTTCATATGTTTGTCAGGCGAGATGCAACAATGAAATTTAATTAAGCCACCAGCTTGGCAAGCCAGATGCAAACACTCAAATATAAATCACCATTTAGAAAAATTGGAAGTCATCATTTACAAATCTAATTAAGTCATCATTTACAAATCTAAGTGGCCAACTCGGCAATGAATTCATAAATATCTGGCACTACATTCTACTACTATAAATGATGAGGTGACGAGGCACTCCTCTATCAATTTTATAGAGTACGTGGTTGGTAACTAATTAGCTGCTCTCATGCAAGACAGTAGATGCATGGCCCCATTGGTGAGACCATCCTGCTGTGGATACAAGAGACCAAACCCATGTGACTTCCTATTACTGCGAAATAGTGGTTGAGTGAGAGAGATATTCGCACCGGCAGAAACTGAGTGGACACACTCCCTTCCCTCTATAAATAGGAGCCTCGTGCTCTAGGATTTCCATCAATCCAACGTAGCCATTTCTCATTCTTCTGGAGAAATTAAAGCCAACAAGCCAACCATGGCACCCAGTAAGAGTATTAAGAGTGTGGTCATTTGTGTTCTCATACTAGGTTTAGTTCTGGAGCAGGTCCAGGTGGAGGGAAAGAGTTGCTGCAAGACCACGTTTGCCAGAAACTGCTACAACACTTGCCGTTTCGCCGGTGGTTCCCGTCCAGTCTGTGCAGGTGCTTGTGGTTGTAAAATCATAAGCGGTTCAAAATGTCCTAGTGACTATCCTAAACTGAATCTTCTCCCTGAATCCGGTAAAGAGATATCATTGTTATTATTTTCAACTTGTTCATAATGACCTGCTAACATGAAATTATTTAAGTACTTATTGTTCAAATTACTTTGGCAGGTGAACCAGATGTCACTCAGTACTGCACCATTGGATGCAGGAATTCTGTCTGTGACAACGTGGACAATGGTAATTTTAATTTACCACATTTTTGTATTTTTTATTCATCTCATAGAAAAAATTTGTGTTTTAGACATACATAACGTCAACTATTTTGTAACAGTTTTCCGTGGCCAAGAGATGAAATTCGACATGGGACTCTGCAGCAACGCATGTGCCCGTTTCTGTAATGATGGTGCAGTCATTCAGTCTGTTGAAGCCTAATCATGCGTTCTTGTGCATGATTTCTATGGCCAAGGTCGTATAGTCATTTTGTCTTGAATAATCTTGATACCATCAGCTGTATGGAAGCCAATGTATCATCTTACTTATGTATTTGTCTTTTTCCCTTGTTCCAATAAGAGTCGCCACGATGAATCTATTTGTACCCTTGGCTTAATATAAAAGATCCATGGATATATTATGTGATACACTACAATTTTCAAATTTTCCGATGTCGTTTCATGTATATCAATCGTTTTATATTAAGTCCCAACATTTTGAGATTATATTTACCTTTGAACATATTAGCTATCATGTTTTTACCGTGAAAGTTTTTTCTCCACTACATATTAATTAGGCGTTACACGATATAAAGGAACTCGAAGGGCCATCAATTGGCTAGTCGAACAGAATGTTGCTAACAGGAAATTTATGGTAATCAACAACATGTTTTGCGTATTTTAGGACAATTATGATCACTAAGGGAGGAGGGACGGTCAGTGGAGCCATATAACTTTGATTGCTAACTCGTTAGGCCACGACGAGCGTATATAACCACCAAATTGCCCCTTAAAATTTGAAAAATTCTAGTGTTCTAGGGAATTTCTATACATTGTTTGGCGATGACCCAAATCGTCACACAATAATGGTATATCCAGCTATATTTTTGTGTCGATTGTATTTTCTTTTGAGCATCTTGAATATAACATTATAGAGTTGTGCGCCCTCATATTTGTGTCCTTGTAAAAGGGAGATATGGATTTGGACTACAAACCAAATGAAAATGAGAGTATGTTCATAGAGTCACTTTAAGTAATACTCCAAATAAAAAACACAGTGACCTCGACTGTGTTTCGGTCACAAAACTGATCAAAATTAGTTACTGGAGATGGTTCTATGCACAAACCAACCCTAATAATACTCATAGTTTGTTTCTTGTTCACTGGATGTATCTATGATAATACTTAAGAAAAAAATCTTCATGTGACTCTGTATACTGGGGCATCTCAAGCGTATATATTTCTTTATTCTGAATATTGTTTACCGAAAATGTCAATGGGCCTAGATTTAATGAATTGCGGGTATGCAATATAAATTTGTTTCTTTGTTTGAGAATATGTATGTAGGGTATTCACATGCTAGCACACTCAGAGGTATACTGGACCAGAACTAGGTTGAGGCTGCTTTCATGGTATGGTTAGTGGCTTGTTGCTGCCTTCTGCATGTACACTCAGAGGTAAGCCAATAATGCTTTTCTCAGCCCCTTCAACAAAACGCGAGACACGCAGAGGCATGTCGCAAAACAAAACAAAACGTTTGCACACCTAGATGGGGCAATGATGCTTTCGTCCATAATTTTTTCTCTCTAATTTGAATGTAATTTCCTCTTTTGAATAAAGTTTCATGCAGTAGTTAATGGTAAAATGTAATTAGTTTATTTGGTCATAACAGAACTGAGCGAGTACTACTTGGGTCGCTCCCGTGGTCAGTGGGTCATGATTTACTTAATGGGATATTTTCGTGAAAGATTCATTCCTCTATTATTTTTGAAAAAACTTCATGTGATTCTATATACTGGGGCATCTCACGCGTATATATTTCTTTATTCTGAATATTGTTTACCGAAAATGTCAATGAGCCTAGATTTAATGAAGTGCGGGTATGCAATATAAATTTGTTTCTTTGTTTGAGAATATGTATGTAGGGTATTCACATGCTAGCACACTCATGGTATGCTGCTTTCATGGTATGGTTAGTGGCTTGTTGCCGCCTTCCGTATGTCTTAAGTATCATTTCTTATCATCCCTTGGACCATGTGCCTTAGCTACTTGGCTATTTGTACACCTAGGTAAGCCAATAATGCTTTTCTCAGCCCCTTCAACAAAACGCAAAACACACAAAGGCTAGTCGCAAAACAAAACAAAAAGTTTGCACACCTAGATGGGGCAATGATGCTTTCATCCATAATGTTTTCTTTCTCATTTGAATGCGATTTCCTCTTTTGATTAAAGTTTCATGCAGTAGTTAATGGTAAAATGGAGTACTACTTGGGTAGCTCCTGTGGTCCGTGGGTCATGATTTTTGTCAAAGATTCACTCCTCTATTATTTTAAGATTCACTCCGTCTTAAAATAATGGGTCTGTACAATAGGGATGCTTGAATACTCGTGGTACACGAGTATACAATAGGCAAGGATGATGTGTGCTAATCTCGTTATGTATAAATAAGTTACGCCGTCAGGGCCGACAGCGCAATCACTTGTAATAGCATCCCTAGCAGATCCCGAATAAAAGCATCCCTAGCAGATCCAGAATAAAAGCATCCTTAGCAGATCCCGGATACAAAATAGAGACGATAGATTTTTTTTCTTGCCACAAAGGGATGATAGACATGTGAGAGACAAGAATAAAAGCATCCCTAGCAGATCTCGAATAATGCCCCGACCTGTAAAACAACCGTAAAAATATGAGTCCATGCAGAAAAAGTTACCCGATAAGACCCCTCAAACGCATCGGACCTGTAAATATTTTTGCGGGGCGCGGCAAAATTCCCACCCCAACCCGCGAAAACGCTGGTTCTCCCCTTCACCCCGTCAGTGCCTTGTATATATCGGGTGCGGTTGACATGTGGGACATACCAGCCCGGGCTTTTCCCCCACCCCATCGTCGTCGGGCTGCCGCCTATGACTCCTGCCATACCAGCCGTCGGGATCACGCTGGCGGGTCGCCATAGGCCCAGGATTGACCCGTACCCATTCTTGCTGCCTCGGCCGGTCGAAAAGTTGCATATCGGCGACTGTTTGTCGTGCCTGTGGGATCTGACATTCCCGGCGACCATCGGCTGCGCCAAGCCATGGATTGGTTACGGAGCACTCCGCAGAGTCCTGGAAAAGCGCCAGCGCCGCATGCAGGTACTGGATCGTCCTCTAGTCGTCATCGTTGGTTTGCCGGCAAGGCCTCGGCCGACCATCGACCAGGCTCGGTGCTCGTGCAGCGGCTCGCCGGCTTGCCGATGCCGCTCATACAGTGCGACGACTGCACAAAGACAGTGTTGCGGCTCACATCTAGCTTGTATGCGACAACACCTCGAATGCATATTCCTAAAATGCAATAACGACGGTTTATATCCTTCTTTCCGTTCCTCAAAGATTTGGTAAATCATTAGGTATTCCTAAAACCAACACGTACATGTATGAGTCCTCCATCTCCACGTTCAAGTTCTAAGCACTAAAAATACACGTGCCTCTATCTGCCTTAAACCATGGGAAAAACACGTGCATGTTCCATTCAAAAATAAAAAACAATACACTAATTTTTCCGGAATTGTTTTCCAGTAGCACACACAATGAATAGTACTCAACGTTCAAGTCACAAGGATAAAAAGGCATGTATCCCGATTTCCTGAAAAACACATATTTTTGCATGTTCCCCTCAAAAATGAAAGAAGACACATATTTTTTTTTATCAAGCACCACGTTATGGGGAATAAAGAGTTGATGCATGATAAAGACCCATGTAACCACGTTATGGGTTGGGAAATCGCACCATACAAAATATTAAATAAGAACATATACATAAAGTTGCATGCCCAAAAGAATATATATGAATATAAACCCCGTAAATTTTACTGTTATTTCAAATAGGTGTATTTTTCGCAACCATGCCCATTTAGATGGTAAATTAATTGGTAATTGTTTTTGAAGTATTATGGTATACTCTATTTTTTAATTCGATACACGAGAGATACATTCACAATTAAATGTTCTTTAGTTAAAGAGTAAGCTCTAAGCAATGCACACAGATGTGATGGAGATTATCTAAAATGCAGAAATAGGTTTGTTTTTCTTTGTCTAAGTATTTTTTTCGATGTGAATGAAGTCCAATTGTGGTTGTGCTATATTTACACCGAGCATGACAAATCAATAAAATCTTAGATAAACGAATTGAACACAAAATGGAACACACATTCACACAAAAAGTAGTCGGTAGAATAATATTTCGAAAACATGTTGTACTTCTTCTGATAATTTCAGTTTATTTAATATTTCCATGATTTATATATGCATCATCTTTGGAGAAAAAACAAACCCATGTAAGCCACTACATCTTGATTAGGGGACTCGATCATCATGAATCCCTTTTGTAAATGTATATCCGAGGAATAATATATCATGGCCAAACTACATTTTTGTTTGCCAGAATATAAATTATAATATATTATATTTTTGTACATATTGTTGACTCTTTTATATGACAAAAACTAATTATCGTAGTAGTATGCAATTACTGAACAATGTTAAAAAGGACTATATCTAGCCCGTGCAGAAGCACGGGTTGATGACTAGTTAACCTAATCCAACAACACTTGATTAGTATGATAGGATATAAAATTTCAGCCGTCTGATGCCTAGTAGTGCACGTTGATAAAACCATTGAATGAGTCTAGTACATCCATTAATTACTGATGTGCATCCTGCTGGACACTGGAGTAGCAAGAAGATGTGATTGACAAAATAATTGACGAATCTTAACTACGTTGTGTGTCAATTTTTTGTTTGTGTTATTAAGATCTATGTTAGTTCCCAAAATTTGCTGGTTCCGTACAAGTTTAGGCCTAGGATCTTCAATAATTGCAAGGAACCACCACATGTGTGCTATCACTTGTAAACAAGGTAGTTTTTATTCCGTTTCTCAAAGCACCGCCGACAAATTCTATAATTGTAGACTGCACAGGCCCACTCATTTCGCTTTATTAACAAAATTGAAGGTCAACAAGTATTACACGGAGAGGTTGGGGTGAAGGAGATTACGAGCAGTTACACGCCGGCCGTTGGATGTCCTTCTCCACATGAGCATCAGAGTGCACCGCCACGACGAGCGGCTGTTTTATCTTGCTCGACAACGAGTTCAAACTACAGCGGTGCTCGTTAAAAAAAACTAATTCTACTATCTCCATTTTAAGTATCTTTCTCCACCATGGCCGATTGTAGAAAAGAGAGAAAAGACTATGCCATCGCCAGAGAGAAAAGAGAGAAAAGAGACTCGAGTTTTCATGGGCCGCCGATTGGAGAAATATGACCACCAACAAAGGCCCTTTAACGGCCATCACATGGTCATGGTCGTCACTTTTCCTATTTTTTGGTTAATTGAGTAAAACATGCAATTGGTGTAATCTGTACAGTAATAGAATTAGTTTTTTTGCAAAAGAAAATGAAGAACAAACCTTTTTTCCCTTTTTTCAATATGTGGGGTGGTTCCCTACAATTAAGTCAATAAATTAGTCGGTTGTCTTGCGTGATTCTCGTGCGATTTTGTCGTGTATTGACATGTATTATTGCTGCCCATATTGCGGTTGTATATTATTTATTAGGAGATGCAAGTAAGTACAAAGAGATGGTGCAATTCTTGAATGAACTAGCAGCTTCATGCCGGACCCACAACTTGCATTTGTACGAGTGAGTATGGTAAAAAAAAATGTTATTTGGGCAGGCATTTTTTGCGTTGGTATTTGTTGCTTCATGAATATTTGGTATCTACCAACTAGACAAATGCGGAAGTCCAACAAAGAAAATAATACATACGTGAAACACGCACAAGCATACAACCTAAATCAACGGGGGTACTAAGAGACGAATGAATATGTGAAACAGGAAAGAGAGCCTTCTACCCTCGTTTCAATAGGGGCTCAGCATGGCGATGGACGGCTGTTCCTACTAAAAAGATATCAAAATAATAAGACTTCCATATAATAAGAAATGGAAAATTGTTCGGTCTTGTTGGTGCTTCATAGTCCCGGTTGGTAAGGGCCTATAGCCCCGGTTGGTAAGGGCCTAAAGCCCCGGTTTACAAACCCGGACTATTAACTTGGGACTAAAGACGTCCCCCCTTTAATGCCGGTTTGCTACAAACCGGGATTAATACCTTTCCACATGGCTGGCAGCGTGTGTGGCGTGGCCGGGATCTTTAGCCCCGATTGGTAACATCATCTCGGACTACAGCCTATGGTGATTTTGGGTTTTGGGGTTTATTGTTTATTTTTGCTTTTTATTTTTTGTTTTCTATTTAATTCTTTTTCATTTAAAACATATCTTATGCTAGTACATACCGTACACGTTATGCATATATCATAAGATATCTCGCAGGACCAATCATATATCATAGAATTTCGAGAGGGACCATATATATGCATGCGCATATTATATAACACACCCATATATATATACAATTTGGTATGTATAATTTCTCCTACAACTTGCTGATCCATTACATGCATGCATTAATTGGTGAAGTGGTATTCTTCTTTCGGATCTATAACCTGTTCCAGCAAAAATCCTGAAAATTTATCTTTGAAACGCTCGTATGCGTTCCGTTTGGAGGAGTTCCTCCCGCTTCTCCAAAATCTTTTAAATAACGAGACCAATATGAATATTTTATACGTGCGTATATACCGTAGATGAGGCATGTCGCACATACCCTGACAGTCACCGCAATATTCACACTTCCAATATTCATCGTGAGACATTTCCTGTTTTAATGTGGTAAATGTGTAAACAACAACCGTGACACTATGTCGAAATAATTCACACTCCCAAGCACTCCATATGTCCTAGTTTCTAGCACAAGTCATGACGAAATTCACGGAAATTTTCGGCATGACCTTTGCTAAATAGTGGACATATGGTGCGTCTGAAATTTGCCGGAACGGAAATGAATCAACATTCCGGCAAAACATAGGCCACTCGCACATTCCGGCAACACTCAAATAATAATGTGCACTACATATCAAATACAATATTTGCTAGATGCCAGGTAAGAAAAAACATGAGCTTAATTTTTGATTTCTCACCAATTTCAACTCTTCTTAAGCTTCTAGTGTCTAGAAAAATAACATTTATTATTTGAACCTAAATTACGCAAGAGGTGTTTCTTACTACGTCTAAGTACTTGAAATCATCAACCTTTAGGTGAACAACACCAACAATTTTAGATGATCAAGGATCATGTGACAAGGGTTATTTTCCCCAAGTTTAGATGACCAATGATCAACATGGAATAGCATGAACTGAATCTATTTATGTGGTCACAAACAACGAAGAAGTTGTCTTATCATTTTCATTCTATATAAACTAATAAACATACTACTCCCTATGTCCCTTGTGAAATAAACATGTGACTGTCCAGGCATGCATTGAAATATACATAGATGCGTACAAATCTAACAATGTATCTTTTATAATGACCTTTTGCAGGGTTGTGTTGCCAACATCTACGTGGGTACGAGGCCGTGAACAAGATCAAGGCCGTTGTGGGGACTTACTAGAGCGGGAGGAGAGCGGTGACGACGGCGAGGGAGGCGGCGGCGAGGGGGGCTGTGGCGGCGACGAGGGCAGGGGGCGGTGACGACGACGAGGGAGGCAGCAGCGATGACGACGACGACGGTAAGGGAGGCGAGGGAGGCAGCGGCGGCTTCAGATCAAGGAGAGGGGGTGCGGGAGTGGGGTAGTTAGGAAATTTCGAGGTCGCGGTGTTAACTAAACATAGTAGTAGTGTTGGTTCCTAAACATGCGCTACTCCTATTGTACTTAGCAGTAGCAGTGGTCCTAAACATGCGCTGCTACTACAACTACTGCGGCTACGTCGTTGGGCCCTTTTATCAGTAGCGCTCGATACTACGCAATGCTACTGATATTGAACTTAGTAGTAGCGGAGGTTTAGGAACGCCGCTGCTACTATAGCCACTGCGGGGTTTCCTGTTTATCAGTAGCTCATATTATGAGGCCTGCGCTACTGCTAAGGACATTAGCAGTAGCGCTGGGTGATATCCAGTGCTACTGCTTAATAGTATCAGCGCTTTCTACTTTCCAGCGCTATTAATAGGCTCCTACCTATAAGGTTTTTCCTAGTAGTGACATAGTGCGATAATGATTAAAATTACCGGTCAAGCATGAACTTCAGCAACATGTACTCATCATCGTCTATTCTTAGTGAGTCCAGTACGTGAACGGTTCCCTCGTCAACCATAATGACTAGTAGGATCTAGTGGAATCTGTGTTGTATAAGCGGGCATGCATGCAACTTATCAAGCACTATACTTAAACTTAACATTGATCGGGTAAGCAAAATTGAATTTATAGTACAAGACAGTAACACTCACCTGAAGTTGTGAGGAAATAATATTTTTTCATTGTGACTTGGTTTCTCCAAAAACCGGAACAAGTGATCCTTCGTATATTTTGGGAATTCTAGTACCGCCTTCTAAAAATGCAATTTGGGTCAATGAAGCCAATGCCATATGCTCCATCTTTTTTCCTTTCAAACATCTTCATTCTGCATAACACCACACACAAAAGAATAAAGTGGGGATAATTAAAGGCAAATGAATGAGCCGATGATCTAGGGACTTAGATTTTCGAGTACGTCTTGATTGTATAACTGCCATAATACTGGATTGTCAATCCACAAATCTTTTGGAGTGAACAAATGCTCTTCCTTCACATTCACCACGAGGGGTGTACGCCCGAGTTCTGATTCCTACATGTACCAGGTATGGAGTCTGTACATTTGCGTTGATAGCTGCTTCACTAGCTCAGGCCTGACGAGAGGTTTCTTGGGTTGAAATGTACATACTAGTTGGTTATCCCATTCCATCGTGGGAATGTCTTTGTTGCCTACAAGTTGTACAAGAGTGACACCGACCTCTCCAGCCATCTCTTTAGCAACATAGAGATCGACTTGCTCATTGGTACCCACCTTGAGCGGCGGGATCCATTGCACTGACTGTTCTCCCATCTAGGGAATGGTTTTCCTCCTTCTTTCAGTAAGGAGCTTCCCCCTCATTTGCCGTTTATGATGTGACTTGATAACAGAGCGGTCATAGTTTGATATAGTCCTCTTCGCAGGCGGAGGGTCCGAAAGATTGGCCAGAACGCGCTTGACGGTTTCCAGAGGTATTATCTCCTTTGGCGAGGGCTTTCTGTTGGCAAAATGGGCCCGCAACTCAGCATCAACTGTCTCGTCTCTTTGGCGGGGGAGGAGGGGTGTGTCTCTTCCTTGGCTAATTCCGCTTTGGACTCTCGTTCTTCATCAGAAAATGATATGGTCGCCCGGTGGCGGGTTGGCGGGGTGTGCTACGGCCACAATAGTCCTTCCCCGGCAACGGCACCAGAAATCTTTCTGCTACTTCTCAAACAATAGCGCTAGAAATTGAAACGTTGATGGAGACTTGCTTGCATTGGTTTCTTCCTTGAAGAGGAAAGGCTGATGGAGCACAGGAGTAGTAAGTATTTCCCTCTGTTTGAGAACCAAGGTATCAATCCAGTAGGAGAATCTCATCAAGTCCAGAGTACCTACGCAAACACAAACGAGCTTGCACCCAACGCTATAAAGGGGTTGTCAATCCCTTCAAGATTGATTGCAAAGTGAGATATGAAGGCGGAAAGTGCAACGAAGAAAAAGTGTAAGGCTGAAAATATAGTGTGGAGTAGCCCTGGGGGCCATAGTGTTCACTAGAGGCTTCTCTCAAAATAGAAAATATTACGGTGGGTGAACAAATTACTGTTGAGCAATTGATAGAACATTGCAAAGTCATGACGATATCTAAGGCAATGATCATACATATAGGCATCACGTCCGAGACAAGTAGACCGATACTTTCTGCATCTACTACTATTACTCCACACATCGACCGCTATCCAGCATGCATCTAGTGTATTGAGTTCATGACGAACAAAGTAACGCCTTAAGCAAGATGACATGATGTAGAGGGATAATCTCAAACCAATGATGAAAACCCCATCTTTTACCATTGATGGCAACAACACGATGCGGGCCTTGCTACCCCTTCTGTCACTGGGTGAGGTCACCGCACGGTATGAACCAAAAACCAAGCACTTCTCCCATTGCAAGAATGATATATCTCGTTGGCCAAACAAAACCCACGACTCGAAGAGAATTACAAGGATACGAAATCATGCATTAGAGAGATCAGAAGAAACTCAAATAAGATTCATAGATAATCTGATCATAAATCCACAATTCATCGGATCTCGACAAACACACCGCAAAAGAAGATTACATCGGATAGATCTCCATGAAGATCATGGAGAACTTTGTATTGAAGATCCAAGAGAGAGAAGAATCCATCTAGCTACTAGCTATGGACCCGTATGTCTATGGCGAACTACTCATGCATCATCAGAGAGGTCATGGTGTTGATGAAGAAGCCCTCTGTATCCGAATCCCCCCTCCGGCGGGGCACCAGAACGTGCACCAGATGGAATCTTGCGGAGACAGAAGCTTGCTGCGGTGAAAAAGTACTTTCGATGATCTCCTGATTCTTTCTGGGATTTTAGGGAATATATAGGTGCAAAACCTAGGCCAGAGAAGGTCCAGGGGGCCCACAAGCCTGGGAGCCCGGCCTCCCCGCCTGCCTTGGTTCTCAAGTCTCCCGATCTTCTTCTGTTTTGGAAAAATCTTTTCGGGGATTTTATTCCGTTTGGACTCCGTTTCAAATCTTCCTCTAAAGAGGGTCAAAAACACGGAAAAAATAGAAACTGGCACTTGGCACTGAGTTAAGAAGTTAGTCCCAAAAAAGATATAAAAGGCATACAAAACATCCAAAGTTTGACAAGATAATATCATGAAACCATCAAAAAAATTAGATACGTTTTAGACGTATCAAGCATCCCCAAGCTTAACTCCTGCTCGTCCTCGAGTAGGGAAGTGGTAAAGACTGAATTTTTGATGTTGAATGCTACCTAGCATAGTTGTCCTTTGTAACTTCTTTCATGTGACATGAATGTTCAGATCCATAAGATTTAAAACAATAGTTTGTTATTGACATGAAAACAATAATTCTTCAAGCAAACTAGCAAGGTAATCATGAACTTTCAAAATAACGAGGCCAAAGAAAGTTATCCCTACAAAATCATATAGTCTGGCTATGCTCCATCATCCTCACACAACTAATGTAAATCATGCACAACCCCGGTATTGGCCAAGTAATTATTTTCGCACTCTTACTTTCTCAAACCTTTTATAACTATCACGCAATACATGACCGTGAGCCATGGATATAGCACTATTGGTGGAATAGAGTATGGTCATGGTTCTGAGACAAAAAGGAGGAGATGGTCACATTGACTCTGCGTATAAAAGGGCTGTGGAGATGCCCATTCATAGATATCAATGTGAATGAGTAGGGATTGCCATACAAGGGATGCACTAGAGCTATAAGTATGTGAAAGCTCAAAAGGAGAACTAGTGGGTGTGCATCCAACTTGCTTGCTCACGAAGACCTAGGGCAATTTGAGGAAGCCCATATTGGAATATACAAGCCAAGTTATATAATGAAGATTCCCACTAGCATATGGTAGTGACGAACTTACCAAAAACTAATGGTACTCGTGCCCCCGACCGCTCCTTGCGGTTGGAACCGGGACTAATGGTCCCCGTTCAAAACCAAACAGGGACTAAAGGGTCCAACAAAAGACCAGTTTTCTACTACTGCCTGTAACGTCTACTCTAGCTGGCCGGCGGTTAAATCTGCTTTAGTACTCTTGGAAATTGCTTTTGGAGGCCGAGCTCTATGGAGGCCTCCAAATGCAAAATTCAACACTTACCAAAAATCATATTTATACAAATAAAAAATTATGAAAATATACAGAGATAAGTGAGGTTGTAACACACGTGTGTAAATTTTAAAAAACAATTACGTTGAAATGAGATATGAACAAAAAGATAAGTCTAGGGCTTTTTAACATATGATACCATTCATCATCGCAGGCCATGAATTTGTCTTTTTTTGTGAATCGTATTTTAAGGTATTTCATACATAACATTCTTATTTACTTGCATAATTTTTTTCAGAGTTTTTAACATCGGGAAGCTTCAAATTTGATTTTAAAAAAATCATGCTCCATGGAGCTCGGTCTCCAAACTTCCGTTCTCTAGTACTCTAACCTATCTATCTATCTATTATCTATTCTTGTTTAAAAGGAAAATACGTATATAAAATAAGGAAATTGGATAGAAAATCCCACATTAAATAGTATCATATGCCCATCACCTAAATTATGTATTAAATAATCTATTGATATTGATGTTCAATAATAATTACCTACCTATGGCCATGATCAGTTGCTGCATCTAGTCTATGTATTCACCATGAGACGGATAGTGTTTTTTTTTTGCTTGGAAGAGAGGATAATATGATAAACTTTGTGATCACTATGGAATTTGTGAGTTCGTTAGAATAATCACTGCTGATCTGCTCTCAGGCAGATCCCTTATATCCGTCTTAAATGTCCGGCGAGGCTGCCTGTTCAGTGATTGATCATAAAATATCGATCCAGCTGGACCCCTCATACTCATTTCAAAAGCGCCCAGACTCACCTGCACCCTTGATATCTATCTCAATCATGAGGATGGTATAAGGGTTGAGGACATGGCCGGACACGCCCAATCAGTCCGCCACATAGGACACGACCCCATACCGTACCATGCATTCTCTTTCTTCATTGAGTTTTGCTTTCTCTTTCTTCTTCTCCAAAAATCACGTGCAAATGAACACACATATGAGATAAAAAATGAAGTGTGTCTTCGCAGACGAAAAAGTAAGGGCTTAAAACAAACATGCCCGTTGAGGGGCCGGATTTGCGCATGTTTCGGCTGTAGACGATCTAGCCTCCATTATTGTGGACAAATGATACATCACCTCCATTCTTGACCATGCAGGCCCATCGTGTGGTGATGTGCCTTAGAGCAACTCTAGCAGACCCCGCAAAACATGCAGACCTGTAAAAAGTTCGGGGAATATGCAGGCTCGGTCCAATTTTGTAAGCAGAACAGAGCCCGCATACTCGTCCAGCCCGTAAAAAATTTGGCGCGGCCCGCAAACAGCACGTCCCAACCGCTATATCTATGGTTCCGCGGTTCGTTTGTGGGTCGAAACCCTATCCCGCGATTCCCCACCCCTTCTCCATAATTCTCGCCGCCGGCGACCACCTCCCCCGCCTCCAGCCGCAATGTCGAGCTCCGGACGCGGCCCCGGCAGCATATTCGGCAACGGAAGCGACCCGGAGCGCGAGCGGCGCGTCCGCTCAAACGCCGCGAGGAAGCGCGGGGCCCGGAGGTGGACCAACCGCGGCATTTCGCAGCCGGCGAGCTTTCGGTGGAGCGAGACGGAGGAGTACGACCGACAGCGCGTGTCCATCTCCTCCGCTAGATGTTCGTATGCCGAGAGCTCCTCCTCCTCCGGCGTGGATCTTGTCCCCGTGAAGAGGGAGTTGTCAGAGGATGAAGAGGAGCCGGAGGAGCGGGCCGTCAAGGAGGAGCCCGAGGAGCCTGCTCCGCTCGGCCGTCTCGGAGTGATACGTCTCCGTCGTATCTATAATTTTTGATTGTTTCATGCCAATATTCTATAACTTTTTATACTATTTTTGGGACTAACATATTGATCCAGTGCCCACTGGCAGTTCCTGTTTGTTACATGTTTTTCGTTTCATAGATTATCCATACCGAACAAAGGCCAAACCCAATAAAAAACCTACGGGGATTTTTTTTTGAATATTTATGATTTTTGGGAAGAAGAATCTATGCGAAACGATGCCCGACGAGGTTACAAGCCCCCTAGGCGCGCCCTAGGGGGGGTGCGACTGGCAGGATCGTGAGCAATCCCTAAGGCAGTTGGGACCCTTCTTTCGCCGCAAGAAAGCTAATATCCGGAAGAAAATCGTGTTAAAATTTCAGCCCAATTGGAGTTACAGATCTCCGGGAATTTAAGAAATGGTGAAAGCCAGAATCTGGCAGCGCAGAAATAGAAGGACACAGAGAGAGATCCAATCTCGGAGGGGCTCTCGCCCCTCCGCGGCCATGGAGACCATGGACCAGAGGGGAAACCCTTCTCCCATCTAGGGAGGAGGTCAAGGAAGAAGAAGAAGAAGGGGGCTCTGTCCCCCTCTCTCCTGGCGGCGACGGAATGCCGCTCGGGACATCATCGTGTGACGACAATCTACACCAACACCTCCGTCATCTTCACCAACACCTCCATCACCTTCCCCCATCTATATTTAAGCTGCATATTATTATCCAATGATGTGTTGCCATCCTATGATGTCTGAGTAGATTTTCTTTGTCCTATCGGTGATTGAGGAATTGTTATGATTGCTTTAATTTGCTTGTGGTTATGTTGCTATCCTTTGGTGCCCATTGATACATCTCCTTCGTATCTACTTTTCCGAACTCTTTTGCCCTTGTTTTGGACTCTAATTTGCATGATTTGAATGGAACTAACCCGGACACACGCTGTTTTCAGCAGAATTGCCATGCTGTTGTTTTTTCGCAGAAATAAAAGTTCTCAGAATGACCTGGATATCTACGAGGATTTTTTGTGGAATATATAAAAAATATTGGCGCAAGAATCAACTGGAGGGAAGGAGCCAGGAGCCCACAAGCCCACCAGGCCCGCCACCACCCCACCCCCCGCCGGGGCTGGCAGGCTTGTGAGCCTCTTGGGACTCCGCCGCCCCCAATTCCAGCTCTATATAACCTCTTTCGTCCGGAAAAAAATCAGGGAGAAGAGTTCATCACGTTTTACCTCCTGTTCTTCCTCCTGTTCTTCCTCTGGAGGGCAGATCTGGAGTCCGTTTTGTGCTTCGAAGAGGGGAGATCGTCGCCATCGTCATCATCAACCTTCCTTCATCGCCAATTCCATGATGTTCTTCACCGTTCGTGAGTAATCTCATCGTAGGCTTGCTGGACAGTGACGGGTTGGATGAGATCTATCATGTAATCGAGTTAGTTTTGACGGGGATTGATCCCTAGTATCCACTATGTTATGAGATTGATGTTGCTACTACTTTGCCATGCTTAATGCTTGTCACTTGGGCCCGAGTGCCATGATTTCAGATCTGAACCTATTATGTTGTCGCCAATATATGTGTGTTTTAGATCCTATCTTGCAAGTTGTAGTCACCTACTATGTGTTATGACCCGGCAACCCCGGAGTGACAATTGCCAGAACCACCCCCGGAGATAACCATAGTATGAGGAGTTCATGTATTCACCAAGTGTTAATGCGTTGGTCCGGTTCTTTATTAAAAGGAGAACCTTAATATCCCGTAGTTTCCATTAGGACCCCGCTGCCACAGGAGGGATGGACAATAGATGTCATGCAAGTTCTTTTCCCTAGGCACGTATGACTACATACGGAATACATGCCTACATTAGATTGACGAACGGGAGCTAGTTACTTATCTCTTCGTGTTATAGCTGTTACATGATGAATCACATCCGGCATAATCATCCATCACCGATCCAATGCCTACGAGTTTTTCCTACTGGTCCTTGCTACGTTACTTTGCCGCTACTGCTGTCACTGCTACTGCTGTTACTCTGTTGCTACTGCTGTTACTTTGCTGATACTGGTTACTGTTGCTACTACTGCTATCATGCTACCTTGCTACTGATACTTTGCTGCAGACGCTAAATCTTTCAGGTGTGGTTGAATTGACAACTCAACTACTAATACTTGAGAATATTCTTTCGCTTCCCCTTGAGTCGAATCAATAAATTTGGGTTGAATACTCTACCCTCGAAAACTGTTGCGATCCCCTATACTTGTGGGTTATCACCCGTCATATGACCGCGCGCATGGATCACACCATAGGGTTAGCAGTATGTTCATAGGACTATGTATTGGAGGGAGAGGGTGACAGAAGCTTCAGCCTAGCATAGAAATTGATGCATGCGGGATTGAAGGGGGACCAATATATCTTATTGCTATGGTTGGGTTTTACCTTAATGAACGTTAGTAGTTGCGGATGCTTGATAATAGTTCCTACCGTAAGTGCATAGAATTCCATGTAAGGGATGACATGCTAGCAGTGGCCTCTCCCACATAAAACTAGCTATCGTTCTAGTAACGTAGTCAATTGCTTAGGGGCCATTCCGCAACTCCTACCACCACTTTTCCATACTCGTTAAACTAACGTAATTGTTTCTTTGTCTTAGCAGCCCCTAGTTTTTTACTTATGTGTTCTTTATTTTCTTGCTAGCCTATCCTATCACTCCTACAAAGTACTTCTAGTTTCATACTTGTTCTAGGTAAAGCAAACGTAAAGTGTGCTTAGAGTTGTATCGGTGGTCGATAGAACTTGAGAGAATATTTGTCCTACCTTTAGCTCCTCGTTGGGTTCGACACTCTTACTTATCGAGAAAGGCTACAATTGACCCCCTATACTTGTGGGTTATCAAGACCTTTTTCTGGCGCCGTTGCCGGGGAGCAATAGCGTGGGGTGAATATTCTCGTGTGTGCTTCTTTGCTTTATCACTAAGTAGATTTATTTGTTGTTCTAAGTTGTTCTCTATCTTTAGTTGTGGATATGGAACACGAATTACAAAAAAAAATTAGGTGTACTTTCTACTAATGGAGATGGGGAACCTCCTAAAACCCTCGATACTCGTTATGTGGAAAATATTATGCACTTCTTTAATAATCCTGAGAAAACCCCATTCAATTATATAATGGGATAGACGTTGGATCAACGTGAATACTTTAGGGATAATCGCTTGACTCAAAAAGGGAAACTATTATTGGATCAAATTCATATGTTGAAATGGTATGCTTGGGAGCTATGCTCGAGATATGATGTTACTTGTTGCTCTAGGATGAAGGCTCAACACCTTCCATTTTCTTGTAAATTTAATGCGAATGCAACCTTTGCTTCTTATGTTAATGGTATATATGATTACTATGATGTCGAACAAATAGAAGAGTTTGTTGCTTTTATGGGTGCTTATGAAATTGAAGCTCTGTTTAAAAGGTTTGATGATAATGATGGTGCTGCGTACCGATCTGAAAATTTGGTTATGCTTAGTAATTGTTATACTAATTATTAATATAATGCCCATATTGATCGATTTATGGAGAAATTCTGCGCTGCCCAAGAAGAGAATAATATTTTGCAGGAAACTATGGAAGAAGAAAATGCTGAAATTGTGAGCTCATTAGATGAAAAAGATGACGAGGAGAGCAAAGAACAAAAGGAGGAAGAGCGGACTAGCTACCCGTTCCCACCTTCTAATGAGAGTAACTCTTCAACTTATATATTGTTTAATTTCCCTTCGTACTTACCGAAGGATGAATTCTATGTTGATTGGTATGATCCCTTGGATTCGTTTGAAATATCCCTTTTTGATCAACTTGATGCTTGCTATGCTTGTGGCCATGATGCAATATGAATGATGCTTATGAAGATGAACTTGCTGTAGTTCCTTATGTTAAACATGAAATTGTTGCTATCGTACCCACTTATGATAGTCCTACTATCTTTTTGAACTCTCCCAACTACACTATATCGGAGAAGTTTGCTCTTATTATAGGGATTACATAGATGGGTTGCCTTCTACTATTACGCATGATGATTTTGATGAATATAATACGCATGTGCTTGCTGCTCCTACTTGCAATTATTATGAGAGAGGAACTACATCTCCACCTCTCTATGCTTCCAATACAATAAAATTGCAAGAAACATCTTATGCTATGTATTGGCCTTTACTTGATGTGCATGAATTATTCTTTTATGACATGACAATGCATAGGAAGAGAGTTAGCCTTCGTCATTGCATGATATATGTTACCTTGTGCTCACTACTAAATTACAAATCATCGTTAATTAAAATTGGCTTTGATATACCTTGGGATCCGGGTGGATCCATTACTTGAGCACTTTATGCTTAGCATAATGGTTTTAAAGAAAGCGCTGCCTGGGAGACATCCCGGAAGATTTAGAGAGTCATTTAGTTCTGTTGAGTGCTTTTATTTAGTTTAAAAACAAAAAATATATAGGGGAACTTAAAGTTTTTCAAAAAGAAAAGCGATTCAAAGGTGATGCATTGCGGAAGTGAGGGTCGACCTTGAAACACTTGTGTTCATGCTCATGGAAACAATGTAGAATTTTTCATGGAAGTTTCTCGCAAAAATAATTATCCCCTTGTAAAATTCCATTGCATTATAAAAATAATGTTCCAAGTAAAGCCTTTATGATTATTTTGGGTGATAGTTGTTTGATCATGCTGAAAAAGACAGAAACTTTGCACTCACGAAGTAATTTATTATTTCTATACAGAGAGTGCTATTGAGTTGATTCTTTTTTATGCTGATTTATATACAAATTTCCTTTATTATCTTAATTGTTTCAGAATTTTTGGAGTAACAAAAGTATGATATACGTTCAGATTACTACAAACTGTTCTGTTTTTGACAAATTGTGTTTTCTATGCATTGTTCTCTTATTTTGATGAATCTATGGGTAGTATCGGGGGTATGAACAATGGTGAAGTTGGATTACAGTGGATATAATGCTAATATGAATTTGGAATGAGTTCACAACATTACTTAAAGTGGTGATTTACTTTATTATACTAACGGATCTCACGAATATTTTGTTGAGTTTTGTGTGATTGAAGATTTCAAATTTTGGTTGAGAGCACGATGGATGAAGGCATAAGGAGAGGCAAGAGCCTAAGCTTGGGGATGACCGAGGCACCCCCAAGGTAATATTCGAGGAAGACGCAAGCGTCTAAGCTCGGGGATGCCCGGAAGTCATCCCCTCTTTCGTCTACAATCTATCGGAAATTTTACTCGGAGCTATATTTTTATTCGTCACATGATATGCGCAAACGCTTGGAGCGTCTTTTGTGTTTATTTTTCCTTTTTATTTTATGAACCATGCTGGTATGATATAGTCCTTGGTTGATTTATAGAATGCTCTTTGCACTTCACTTATATCTTTTGAGTATGGCTTTATAGAATGCTTCATGTGCTTCACTTATATCATTTGAATTTTTGATTTCCTGTTTGCCTACACATAGAAAACCGTCATTTGTAGAATGCTCTTTTGCTTCACTTATATTTGTTAGAGCGGGGCATATCTTTTGTAGAAAGAATCAAACTCTCATGCTTCACTTATACCTATTTAGAGAGTTAACAGGAGTTGGTCATTCAGATGGTTAGTCATAAAATCCTATATAAAACTTGTAGATCACTAAATATGATATGTTTGATTCTTTGCAATAGTTTTGCGACATGAAGATGTGACATTAGAGTCATGCTAGTGAGTAATTGTGTATTCGTAGAAAAACTTGTCTTAGGGTTTGTGATTCCCGTAGCATGCACGTATGGTGAACCGTTATGTCATGATGTCAGAGCATGATTTATTTATTGATTGTCAACCTTTGTGTGGAGGTCGGGATCGCACGATGGTTAACTCCCACCAACCCTTCCCCTAGGAGCATGCGTGTAGTAAGTTGTTTCGATGACTAATAGACTTTTGCAATAAGTATGTGAGTTATTTATGACTAATGTTGAGTCCATGGATTATTCGCACTCTCACCCTTCCACCATTGCTAGCCTCTCTAGTACCGCGCAACTTTAGCCGGTGCATTACACCCACCATATACACTTCCTCAAAACAGCCACCATACCTACCTATTATGGCATTTACATAGCCATTCTGAGATATATTGCCATGAAATTTCCATCGTTCCGTTTATTATGACACGCACCATCATTGTGATATTGCTTTGCATGATCGTAAGATAGCTAGCATGATGTTTTCATAGCCTGTCCGTTTTCTGATGTCATTGCTACGCTAGATGATTGCACATCCCGGTACACCGCCGGAGGCATTCACATAGAGTCATATTTTGTTCTAAATATCGAGTTGTAAGTAAATAAAAGTGTGATGATCATCATTATTAGAGCATTGTCCCATGTGAGGAAGTAATAAAAGAGGTCAATGAAGCCCAAATAAAAAAGAGAGGCCAAAGAAGCCCACCAAAAAAAAGAGAAAAAAATGAGAGAAGAGACAATGCTACTATCCTTTACCGCACTTGTGCTTCATAGTAGCACCATGATCTTCATGATAGAGAGTCTCCTCTGTTGTCTCTTTCATATACTAGTGGGAAATTTTCATTATAGAACTTGGCTTGTATATTCCAATGATGGGCTTCCTCAAATTGCCCTAGGTCTTCATGAGCAAGCATATTGGATGGACACCCACTAGTTCCCTTTTGAGCTTTCATACACTTATAGCTCTTGTGCATCTGTTGCATGGCAATCCCTACTCACTCACATTGATATCTATTGATGGGCATCTCCAGAGCCCGTTGATACGCCTAGTTGATGTGATACAATCTCCTTCTTTTTGTCTTCTCCACAACCACCCTATTCTATTCCACCTATAGTGCTATGTCCATGGCTCATGCTCATGTATTGTGTGAAAGTTGAAAAAGTTTGAGAACACAAAAGTATGAAACAATTGCTTGGCTAAAACCGGGGTTGTGCATGATTTAAATACGTTGTGTGGGGAAGATGGAGCATAGCCAGACTATATGATTTTGTAGGGATACCTTTCTTTGAACATGATACTTTGAGAAGACATGATTGCTTTGTTAGTATGCTTGAAATATTCTTGTCTTTATGTCAAATGATAGACTATTGCTTCGAATCACTCGTGTTTTAGTATTCATGCCATGATTAGATAATATGATCAAGATTATGTTAGGTAGCATTCCACATCAAAAATTGTCTTTTTTATCATTTACCTACTCGAGGACGAGCAGGAATTAAGCTTGGGGATGCTGATACGTCTCCCTCGTATCTATAATTTTTGATTGTTTCATGCCAATATTCTACAACTTTCATATAATTTTGGCAACTTTTTATACTACTTTTGGGACTAACATATTGATCCAGTCCACAGTGCCAGTTCGTGTTTGTTGCATGTTTTTTGTTTCGCAGATTATCCATACCAAACGAAGTCCAAAGACAATAAAAAACATACGATGATTTTTTTGGAATATTTATGATTTTTGGGAAGAAGAATCTACGCGGAACGATGCCCGAGGAGGTCACAAGCCCCCTAGGCGCGCCCTAGGGGGTGACGCGGCTGGCAGGCTTGTGACCAATACCTAAGGTTGTTGGGCCCTTCTTTCGCCGCAAGAAAGTTAATATCCGGAAAAAAATAGTGTTAAAATTTCAGCCCAATCGGAGTTACGGATCTCTGGGAATTTAAGAAACGGTGAAAGCCATAATCTGGCAGCGCAGAAACAGAAGGACACAGAGAGAGAGATCCAATCTCGGAGGAGCTCTCGCCCCTCCGCCGCCACGGAGACCATGGACTAGAGGGGAAACCCTTCTCCCATCTAGGGAGCAGGTCAAGGAAGAATAAGAAGAAGGGGGGCTCTCTCCTCGTCTGTCCCTGCGGCGCCGGAACGCCGTCCGGGACATCATAGTGTGACGACGATCTACACCAACACCGCCGTCTTCTTCACCAACAGCTCCATCACCTTCCCCCATCTATATTCAGCGGTCCACTCTCCTGCAACCCGCTGTACCCTCTACTTGAACATGGTGCTTTATGCTTCATATTAGTATCCAATGATGTGTTGCCATCCTATGATGTATGAGTAGATTTTCCTAGTCCTATCGGTGATTGATGAATTGCTATGATTGGTTTAATTTGCTTGTGGTTATGTTGCTGTCCTTTGGTGCCCATCATATGAGCGCGCGTATGGATCACACCATAGGGTTAGTAGTATGTTGATAGGACTATGAATTGGAGGGCAAGGGTGACAGAAGCTTCAGCCTAGCATAGAAATTAATGTATAGAGGATTGAAGGGGGACCAATATATCTTATTGCTATGGTTGGGTTTTACCTTAATGAATGTTACTAGTTACGGATGCTTGCTAATAGTTTTAATCATAAGAGCATAGAATTTCAAGTAAGGGATGACATGCTAGCAGTGGCCTCTCCCACATAAAACTAGCTATCGGTCTAATAACGTAGTCAATTGCTTAGGGACAATTCCGCAACTCCTACCACCAGTTCCCACACTCGTTAAACTAACGTATTTGTTTCTTTGTCTTAGCAGCCTCTAGTTTTTAGTTACGTGTTCTTTATTTTCTTGCTAGCATATTCTATCACTCCTACAAAGTACTTCTAGTTTCATACTTGTTCTAGGTAAAGCGAACGTAAAGTGTGCGTAGAGTTGTATCGGTGGTTGATAGAACTTGAGGGAATATTTGACCTACCTTTAGCTTCTCGTTGGGTTCGACACTCTTACTTATCGAGAAATGCTACAATTTATCCCCTATACTTTTGGGTTATCACGGATTCGTCGGGCCGGAAGACTACGTCGCCGACGTCAACGCCGTTGCAGCCGTCATCGCCGAGCGGAGCGTGCGCGAGGAGGCGGAGCGCCGACGTCACGCCGAGGAGCTCGAAGACCTCGAGTGGCGGAAGGCGGTCGCCGCCAACCTTGCCGCTAAGGAGAAGCACGAGGAGTGGCGCCGCATCCGCGAGGAGCAGACGGCGAAGTACATCGACCTCTTCAGCTCCGGTGAGGAGGATTGAGCATCCTTCTCCTCCTCTAGTACTAGTATTAACGTACCATGTAGTATGAACTATGTTTATATTGTGTTGATCATGATCTATATTCTCCCGCGAAAGTGTTTTTTCAAATTATGCAGTTCTAGATACAGTTTATGTTCGGCCGCGCTAGTTTTCGACCCGCAAACGCAATCTTCGTGAAACCGCAAACGCATTTTGCGGTTCAAATTTTTGCGGGGTCTGCTAGAGTTGCTTTTATCAAGGCCCGAAGGTTGAAACTTGGTTGCTCAGTACAAAACATATTATAAGCATCGATTCATCAGTCGTAGCTGGGTCACGTGGTCAAAATGATGATAATGATTGAGTCATCCGTCCTAGCTGGTGCATGCACTCAATTATGGAACCAGAACTTGGAAGTAGGCTCCTCGATATGAAATTTCACTCTCCTACTTCATGAAGATAGTAACTACTCTCTTCGAAAGACTAGAGATTTTCACAAATTAATATTCACAATAAAAGTATTTCATTTTTAATGTAAGCCTTGCATAAAATAAGGTGTCTAAATTTGCAAAACTATATTCCCTCTTTCATATGTTTGTCAGGCGAGATGCAACAATGAAATTTAATTAAGCCACCAGCTTGGCAAGCCAGATGCAAACACTCAAATATAAATCACCATTTAGAAAAATTGGAAGTCATCATTTACAAATCTAATTAAGTCATCATTTACAAATCTAAGTGGCCAACTCGGCAATGAATTCATAAATATCTGGCACTACATTCTACTACTATAAATGATGAGGTGACGAGGCACTCCTCTATCAATTTTATAGAGTACGTGGTTGGTAACTAATTAGCTGCTCTCATGCAAGACAGTAGATGCATGGCCCCATTGGTGAGACCATCCTGCTGTGGATACAAGAGACCAAACCCATGTGACTTCCTATTACTGCGAAATAGTGGTTGAGTGAGAGAGATATTCGCACCGGCAGAAACTGAGTGGACACACTCCCTTCCCTCTATAAATAGGAGCCTCGTGCTCTAGGATTTCCATCAATCCAACGTAGCCATTTCTCATTCTTCTGGAGAAATTAAAGCCAACAAGCCAACCATGGCACCCAGTAAGAGTATTAAGAGTGTGGTCATTTGTGTTCTCATACTAGGTTTAGTTCTGGAGCAGGTCCAGGTGGAGGGAAAGAGTTGCTGCAAGACCACGTTTGCCAGAAACTGCTACAACACTTGCCGTTTCGCCGGTGGTTCCCGTCCAGTCTGTGCAGGTGCTTGTGGTTGTAAAATCATAAGCGGTTCAAAATGTCCTAGTGACTATCCTAAACTGAATCTTCTCCCTGAATCCGGTAAAGAGATATCATTGTTATTATTTTCAACTTGTTCATAATGACCTGCTAACATGAAATTATTTAAATACTTATTGTTCAAATTACTTTGGCAGGTGAACCAGATGTCACTCAGTACTGCACCATTGGATGCAGGAATTCTGTCTGTGACAACGTGGACAATGGTAATTTTAATTTACCACATTTTTGTATTTTTTATTCATCTCATAGAAAAAATTTGTGTTTTAGACATACATAACGTCAACTATTTTGTAACAGTTTTCCGTGGCCAAGAGATGAAATTCGACATGGGACTCTGCAGCAACGCATGTGCCCGTTTCTGTAATGATGGTGCAGTCATTCAGTCTGTTGAAGCCTAATCATGCGTTCTTGTGCATGATTTCTATGGCCAAGGTCGTATAGTCATTTTGTCTTGAATAATCTTGATACCATCAGCTGTATGGAAGCCAATGTATCATCTTACTTATGTATTTGTCTTTTTCCCTTGTTCCAATAAGAGTCGCCACGATGAATCTATTTGTACCCTTGGCTTAATATAAAAGATCCATGGATATATTATGTGATACACTACAATTTTCAAATTTTCCGATGTCGTTTCATGTATATCAATCGTTTTATATTAAGTCCCAACATTTTGAGATTATATTTACCTTTGAACATATTAGCTATCATGTTTTTACCGTGAAAGTTTTTTCTCCACTACATATTAATTAGGCGTTACACGATATAAAGGAACTCGAAGGGCCATCAATTGGCTAGTCGAACAGAATGTTGCTAACAGGAAATTTATGGTAATCAACAACATGTTTTGCGTATTTTAGGACAATTATGATCACTAAGGGAGGAGGGACGGTCAGTGGAGCCATATAACTTTGATTGCTAACTCGTTAGGCCACGACGAGCGTATATAACCACCAAATTGCCCCTTAAAATTTGAAAAATTCTAGTGTTCTAGGGAATTTCTATACATTGTTTGGCGATGACCCAAATCGTCACACAATAATGGTATATCCAGCTATATTTTTGTGTCGATTGTATTTTCTTTTGAGCATCTTGAATCTAACATTATAGAGTTGTGCGCCCTCATATTTGTGTCCTTGTAAAAGGGAGATATGGATTTGGACTACAAACCAAATGAAAATGAGAGTATGTTCATAGAGTCACTTTAAGTAATACTCCAAATAAAAAACACAGTGACCTCGACTGTGTTTCGGTCACAAAACTGATCAAAATTAGTTACTGGAGATGGTTCTATGCACAAACCAACCCTAATAATACTCATAGTTTGTTTCTTGTTCACTGGATGTATCTATGATAATACTTAAGAAAAAAATCTTCATGTGACTCTGTATACTGGGGCATCTCAAGCGTATATATTTCTTTATTCTGAATATTGTTTACCGAAAATGTCAATGGGCCTAGATTTAATGAATTGCGGGTATGCAATATAAATTTGTTTCTTTGTTTGAGAATATGTATGTAGGGTATTCACATGCTAGCACACTCAGAGGTATACTGGACCAGAACTAGGTTGAGGCTGCTTTCATGGTATGGTTAGTGGCTTGTTGCTGCCTTCTGCATGTACACTCAGAGGTAAGCCAATAATGCTTTTCTCAGCCCCTTCAACAAAACGCGAGACACGCAGAGGCATGTCGCAAAACAAAACAAAACGTTTGCACACCTAGATGGTGCAATGATGCTTTCGTCCATAATTTTTTCTCTCTAATTTGAATGTAATTTCCTCTTTTGAATAAAGTTTCATGCAGTAGTTAATGGTAAAATGTAATTAGTTTATTTGGTCATAACAGAACTGAGCGAGTACTACTTGGGTCGCTCCCGTGGTCAGTGGGTCATGATTTACTTAATGGGATATTTTCGTGAAAGATTCATTCCTCTATTATTTTTGAAAAAACTTCATGTGATTCTATATACTGGGGCATCTCACGCGTATATATTTCTTTATTCTGAATATTGTTTACCGAAAATGTCAATGAGCCTAGATTTAATGAAGTGCGGGTATGCAATATAAATTTGTTTCTTTGTTTGAGAATATGTATGTAGGGTATTCACATGCTAGCACACTCATGGTATGCTGCTTTCATGGTATGGTTAGTGGCTTGTTGCCGCCTTCCGTATGTCTTAAGTATCATTTCTTATCATCCCTTGGACCATGTGCCTTAGCTACTTGGCTATTTGTACACCTAGGTAAGCCAATAATGCTTTTCTCAGCCCCTTCAACAAAACGCAAGACACACAAAGGCTAGTCGCAAAACAAAACAAAAAGTTTGCACACCTAGATGGGGCAATGATGCTTTCATCCATAATGTTTTCTTTCTCATTTGAATGCGATTTCCTCTTTTGATTAAAGTTTCATGCAGTAGTTAATGGTAAAATGGAGTACTACTTGGGTAGCTCCTGTGGTCCGTTGGTCATGATTTTTGTCAAAGATTCACTCCTCTATTATTTTAAGATTCACTCCGTCTTAAAATAATGGGTCTGTACAATAGGGATGCTTGAATACTCGTGGTACACGAGTATACAATAGGCAAGGATGATGTGTGCTAATCTCGTTATGTATAAATAAGTTACGCCGTCAGGGCCGACAGCGCAATCACTTGTAATAGCATCCCTAGCAGATCCCGAATAAAAGCATCCCTAGCATATCCAGAATAAAAGCATCCTTAGCAGATCCCGGATACAAAATAGAGACGATAGATTTTTTTTCTTGCCACAAAGGGATGATAGACATGTGAGAGACAAGAATAAAAGCATCCCTAGCAGATCTCGAATAATGCCCCGACCTGTAAAACAACCGTAAAAATATGAGTCCATGCAGAAAAAGTTACCCGATAAGACCCCTCAAACGCATCGGACCTGTAAATATTTTTGCGGGGCGCGGCAAAATTCCCACCCCAACCCGCGAAAACGCTGGTTCTCCCCTTCACCCCGTCAGTGCCTTGTATATATCGGGTGCGGTTGACATGTGGGACATACCAGCCCGGGCTTTTCCCCCACCCCATCGTCGTCGGGCTGCCGCCTATGACTCCTGCCATACCAGCCGTCGGGATCACGCTGGCGGGTCGCCATAGGCCCAGGATTGACCCGTACCCATTCTTGCTGCCTCGGCCGGTCGAAAAGTTGCATATCGGCGACTGTTTGTCGTGCCTGTGGGATCTGACATTCCCGGCGACCATCGGCTGCGCCAAGCCATGGATTGGTTACGGAGCACTCCGCAGAGTCCTGGAAAAGCGCCAGCGCCGCATGCAGGTACTGGATCGTCCTCTAGTCGTCATCGTTGGTTTGCCGGCAAGGCCTCGGCCGACCATCGACCAGGCTCGGTGCTCGTGCAGTGGCTCGCCGGCTTGCCGATGCCGCTCATACAGTGCGACGACTGCACAAAGACAGTGTTGCGGCTCACATCTAGCTTGTATGCGACAACACCTCGAATGCATATTCCTAAAATGCAATAACGACGGTTTATATCCTTCTTTCCGTTCCTCAAAGATTTGGTAAATCATTAGGTATTCCTAAAACCAACACGTACATGTATGAGTCCTCCATCTCCACGTTCAAGTTCTAAGCACTAAAAATACACGTGCCTCTATCTGCCTTAAACCATGGGAAAAACACGTGCATGTTCCATTCAAAAATAAAAAACAATACACTAATTTTTCCGGAATTGTTTTCCAGTAGCACACACAATGAATAGTACTCAACGTTCAAGTCACAAGGATAAAAAGGCATGTATCCCGATTTCCTGAAAAACACATATTTTTGCATGTTCCCCTCAAAAATGAAAGAAGACACATATTTTTTTTTATCAAGCACCACGTTATGGGGAATAAAGAGTTGATGCATGATAAAGACCCATGTAACCACGTTATGGGTTGGGAAATCGCACCATACAAAATATTAAATAAGAACATATACATAAAGTTGCATGCCCAAAAGAATATATATGAATATAAACCCCGTAAATTTTACTGTTATTTCAAATAGGTGTATTTTTCGCAACCATGCCCATTTAGATGGTAAATTAATTGGTAATTGTTTTTGAAGTATTATGGTATACTCTATTTTTTAATTCGATACACGAGAGATACATTCACAATTAAATGTTCTTTAGTTAAAGAGTAAGCTCTAAGCAATGCACACAGATGTGATGGAGATTATCTAAAATGCAGAAATAGGTTTGTTTTTCTTTGTCTAAGTATTTTTTTTCGATGTGAATGAAGTCCAATTGTGGTTGTGCTATATTTACACCGAGCATGACAAATCAATAAAATCTTAGATAAACGAATTGAACACAAAATGGAACACACATTCACACAAAAAGTAGTCGGTAGAATAATATTTCGAAAACATGTTGTACTTCTTCTGATAATTTCAGTTTATTTAATATTTCCATGATTTATATATGCATCATCTTTGGAGAAAAAACAAACCCATGTAAGCCACTACATCTTGATTAGGGGACTCGATCATCATGAATCCCTTTTGTAAATGTATATCCGAGGAATAATATATCATGGCCAAACTACATTTTTGTTTGCCAGAATATAAATTATAATATATTATATTTTTGTACATATTGTTGACTCTTTTATATGACATAAACTAATTATCGTAGTAGTATGCAATTACTGAACAATGTTAAAAAGGACTATATCTAGCCCGTGCAGAAGCACGGGTTGATGACTAGTTAACCTAATCCAACAACACTTGATTAGTATGATTGGATATAAAATTTCAGCCGTCTGATGCCTAGTAGTGCACGTTGATAAAACCATTGAATGAGTCTAGTACATCCATTAATTACTGATGTGCATCCTGCTGGACGCTGGAGTAGCAAGAAGATGTGATTGACAAAATAATTGACGAATCTTAACTACGTTGTGTGTCAATTTTTTGTTTGTGTTATTAAGATCTATGTTAGTTCCCAAAATTTGCTGGTTCCGTACAAGTTTAGGCCTAGGATCTTCAATAATTGCAAGGAACCACCACACGTGTGCTATCACTTGTAAACAAGGTAGTTTTTATTCCGTTTCTCAAAGCACCGCCGACAAATTCTATAATTGTAGACTGCACAGGCCCACTCATTTCGCTTTATTAACAAAATTGAAGGTCAACAAGTATTACACGGAGAGGTTGGGGTGAAGGAGATTACGAGCAGTTACACGCCGGCCGTTGGATGTCCTTCTCCACATGAGCATCAGAGTGCACCGCCACGACGAGCGGCTGTTTTATCTTGCTCGACAACGAGTTCAAACTACAGCGGTGCTCGTTAAAAAAAACTAATTCTACTATCTCCATTTTAAGTATCTTTCTCCACCATGGCCGATTGTAGAAAAGAGAGAAAAGACTATGCCATCGCCAGAGAGAAAAGAGAGAAAAGAGACTCGAGTTTTCATGGGCCGCCGATTGGAGAAATATGACCACCAACAAAGGCCCTTTAACGGCCATCACATGGTCATGGTCGTCACTTTTCCTATTTTTTGGTTAATTGAGTAAAACATGCAATTGGTGTAATCTGTACAGTAATAGAATTAGTTTTTTTGCAAAAGAAAATGAAGAACAAACCTTTTTTCCCTTTTTTCAATATGTGGGGTGGTTCCCTACAATTAAGTCAATAAATTAGTCGGTTGTCTTGCGTGATTCTCGTGCGATTTTGTCGTGTATTGACATGTATTATTGCTGCCCATATTGCGGTTGTATATTATTTATTAGGAGATGCAAGTAAGTACAAAGAGATGGTGCAATTCTTGAATGAACTAGCAGCTTCATGCCGGACCCACAACTTGCATTTGTACGAGTGAGTATGGTAAAAAAAAATGTTATTTGGGCAGGCATTTTTTGCGTTGGTATTTGTTGCTTCATGAATATTTGGTATCTACCAACTAGACAAATGCGGAAGTCCAACAAAGAAAATAATACATACGTGAAACACGCACAAGCATACAACCTAAATCAACGGGGGTACTAAGAGACGAATGAATATGTGAAACAGGAAAGAGAGCCTTCTACCCTCGTTTCAATAGGGGCTCAGCATGGCGATGGACGGCTGTTCCTACTAAAAAGATATCAAAATAATAAGACTTCCATATAATAAGAAATGGAAAATTGTTCGGTCTTGTTGGTGCTTCATAGTCCCGGTTGGTAAGGGCCTATAGCCCCGGTTGGTAAGGGCCTAAAGCCCCGGTTTACAAACCCGGACTATTAACTTGGGACTAAAGACGTCCCCCCTTTAATGCCGGTTTGCTACAAACCGGGATTAATACCTTTCCACATGGCTGGCAGCGTGTGTGGCGTGGCCGGGATCTTTAGCCCCGATTGGTAACATCATCTCGGACTACAGCCTATGGTGATTTTGGGTTTTGGGGTTTATTGTTTATTTTTGCTTTTTATTTTTTGTTTTCTATTTAATTCTTTTTCATTTAAAACATATCTTACGCTAGTACATACCGTACACGTTATGCATATATCATAAGATATCTCGCAGGACCAATCATATATCATAGAATTTCGAGAGGGACCATATATATGCATGCGCATATTATATAACACACCCATATATATATACAATTTGGTATGTATAATTTCTCCTACAACTTGCTGATCCATTACATGCATGCATTAATTGGTGAAGTGGTATTCTTCTTTCGGATCTATAACCTGTTCCAGCAAAAATCCTGAAAATTTATCTTTGAAACGCTCGTATGCGTTCCGTTTGGAGGAGTTCCTCCCGCTTCTCCAAAATCTTTTAAATAACGAGACCAATATGAATATTTTATACGTGCGTATATACCGTAGATGAGGCATGTCGCACATACCCTGACAGTCACCGCAATATTCACACTTCCAATATTCATCGTGAGACATTTCCTGTTTTAATGTGGTAAATGTGTAAACAACAACCGTGACACTATGTCGAAATAATTCACACTCCCAAGCACTCCATATGTCCTAGTTTCTAGCACAAGTCATGACGAAATTCACGGAAATTTTCGGCATGACCTTTGCTAAATAGTGGACATATGGTGCGTCTGAAATTTGCCGGAACGGAAATGAATCAACATTCCGGCAAAACATAGGCCACTCGCACATTCCGGCAACACTCAAATAATAATGTGCACTACATATCAAATACAATATTTGCTAGATGCCAGGTAAGAAAAAACATGAGCTTAATTTTTGATTTCTCACCAATTTCAACTCTTCTTAAGCTTCTAGTGTCTAGAAAAATAACATTTATTATTTGAACCTAAATTACGCAAGAGGTGTTTCTTACTACGTCTAAGTACTTGAAATCATCAACCTTTAGGTGAACAACACCAACAATTTTAGATGATCAAGGATCATGTGACAAGGGTTATTTTCCCCAAGTTTAGATGACCAATGATCAACATGGAATAGCATGAACTGAATCTATTTATGTGGTCACAAACAACGAAGAAGTTGTCTTATCATTTTCATTCTATATAAACTAATAAACATACTACTCCCTATGTCCCTTGTGAAATAAACATGTGACTGTCCAGGCATGCATTGAAATATACATAGATGCGTACAAATCTAACAATGTATCTTTTATAATGACCTTTTGCAGGGTTGTGTTGCCAACATCTACGTGGGTACGAGGCCATGAACAAGATCAAGGCCGTTGTGGGGACTTACTAGAGCGGGAGGAGAGCGGTGACGACGGCGAGGGAGGCGGCGGCGAGGGGGGCTGTGGCGGCGACGAGGGCAGGGGGCGGTGACGACGACGAGGGAGGCAGCAGCGATGACGACGACGACGGTAAGGGAGGCGAGGGAGGCAGCGGCGGCTTCAGATCAAGGAGAGGGGGTGCGGGAGTGGGGTAGTTAGGAAATTTCGAGGTCGCGGTGTTAACTAAACATAGTAGTAGTGTTGGTTCCTAAACATGCGCTACTCCTATTGTACTTAGCAGTAGCAGTGGTCCTAAACCTGCGCTGCTACTACAACTACTGCGGCTACGTCGTTGGGCCCTTTTATCAGTAGCGCTCGATACTACGCAATGCTACTGATATTGAACTTAGTAGTAGCGGAGGTTTAGGAACGCCGCTGCTACTATAGCCACTGCGGGGTTTCCTGTTTATCAGTAGCTCATATTATGAGGCCTGCGCTACTGCTAAGGACATTAGCAGTAGCGCTGGGTGATATCCAGTGCTACTGCTTAATAGTATCAGCGCTTTCTACTTTCCAGCGCTATTAATAGGCTCCTACCTATAAGGTTTTTCCTAGTAGTGACATAGTGCGATAATGATTAAAATTACCGGTCAAGCATGAACTTCAGCAACATGTACTCATCATCGTCTATTCTTAGTGAGTCCAGTACGTGAACGGTTCCCTCGTCAACCATAATGACTAGTAGGATCTAGTGGAATCTGTGTTGTATAAGCGGGCATGCATGCAACTTATCAAGCACTATACTTAAACTTAACATTGATCGGGTAAGCAAAATTGAATTTATAGTACAAGACAGTAACACTCACCTGAAGTTGTGAGGAAATAATATTTTTTCATTGTGACTTGGTTTCTCCAAAAACCGGAACAAGTGATCCTTCGTATATTTTGGGAATTCTAGTACCGCCTTCTAAAAATGCAATTTGGGTCAATGAAGCCAATGCCATATGCTCCATCTTTTTTCCTTTCAAACATCTTCATTCTGCATAACACCACACACAAAAGAATAAAGTGGGGATAATTAAAGGCAAATGAATGAGCCGATGATCTAGGGACTTAGATTTTCGAGTACGTCTTGATTGTATAACTGCCATAATACTGGATTGTCAATCCACAAATCTTTTGGAGTGAACAAATGCTCTTCCTTCACATTCACCACGAGGGGTGTACGCCCGAGTTCTGATTCCTACATGTACCAGGTATGGAGTCTGTACATTTGCGTTGATAGCTGCTTCACTAGCTCAGGCCTGACGAGAGGTTTCTTGGGTTGAAATGTACATACTAGTTGGTTATCCCCTTCCATCGTGGGAATGTCTTTGTTGCCTACAAGTTGTACAAGAGTGACACCGACCTCTCCAGCCATCTCTTTAGCAACATAGAGATCGACTTGCTCATTGGTACCCACCTTGAGCGGCGGGATCCATTGCACTGACTGTTCTCCCATCTAGGGAATGGTTTTCCTCCTTCTTTCAGTAAGGAGCTTCCCCCTCATTTGCCGTTTATGATGTGACTTGATAACAGAGCGGTCATAGTTTGATATAGTCCTCTTCGCAGGCGGAGGGTCCGAAAGATTGGCCAGAACGCGCTTGACGGTTTCCAGAGGTATTATCTCCTTTGGCGGGGGCTTTCTGTTGGCAAAATGGGCCCGCAACTCAGCATCAACTGTCTCGTCTCTTTGGCGGGGGAGGAGGGGTGTGTCTCTTCCTTGGCTAATTCCGCTTTGGACTCTCGTTCTTCATCAGAAAATGATATGGTCGCCCGGTGGCGGGTTGGCGGGGTGTGCTACGGCCACAATAGTCCTTCCCCGGCAACGGCACCAGAAATCTTTCTGCTACTTCTCAAACAATAGCGCTAGAAATTGAAACGTTGATGGAGACTTGCTTGCATTGGTTTCTTCCTTGAAGAGGAAAGGCTGATGGAGCACAGGAGTAGTAAGTATTTCCCTCTGTTTGAGAACCAAGGTATCAATCCAGTAGGAGAATCTCATCAAGTCCAGAGTACCTACGCAAACACAAACGAGCTTGCACCCAACGCTATAAAGGGGTTGTCAATCCCTTCAAGATTGATTGCAAAGTGAGATATGAAGGCGGAAAGTGCAACGAAGAAAAAGTGTAAGGCTGAAAATATAGTGTGGAGTAGCCCTGGGGGCCATAGTGTTCACTAGAGGCTTCTCTCAAAATAGAAAATATTACGGTGGGTGAACAAATTACTGTTGAGCAATTGATAGAACATTGCAAAGTCATGACGATATCTAAGGCAATGATCATACATATAGGCATCACGTCCGAGACAAGTAGACCGATACTTTCTGCATCTACTACTATTACTCCACACATCGACCGCTATCCAGCATGCATCTAGTGTATTGAGTTCATGACGAACAAAGTAACGCCTTAAGCAAGATGACATGATGTAGAGGGATAATCTCAAACCAATGATGAAAACCCCATCTTTTACCATTGATGGCAACAACACGATGCGGGCCTTGCTACCCCTTCTGTCACTGGGTGAGGTCACCGCACGGTATGAACCAAAAACCAAGCACTTCTCCCATTGCAAGAATGATATATCTCGTTGGCCAAACAAAACCCACGACTCGAAGAGAATTACAAGGATACGAAATCATGCATTAGAGAGATCAGAAGAAACTCAAATAAGATTCATAGATAATCTGATCATAAATCCACAATTCATCGGATCTCGACAAACACACCGCAAAAGAAGATTACATCGGATAGATCTCCATGAAGATCATGGAGAACTTTGTATTGAAGATCCAAGAGAGAGAAGAATCCATCTAGCTACTAGCTATGGACCCGTATGTCTATGGCGAACTACTCATGCATCATCAGAGAGGTCATGGTGTTGATGAAGAAGCCCTCTGTATCCGAATCCCCCCTCCGGCGGGGCACCAGAACGTGCACCAGATGGAATCTTGCGGAGACAGAAGCTTGCTGCGGTGAAAAAGTACTTTCGATGATCTCCTGATTCTTTCTGGGATTTTAGGGAATATATAGGTGCAAAACCTAGGCCAGAGAAGGTCCAGGGGGCCCACAAGCCTGGGAGCCCGGCCTCCCCGCCTGCCTTGGTTCTCAAGTCTCCCGATCTTCTTCTGTTTTGGAAAAATCTTTTCGGGGATTTTATTCCGTTTGGACTCCGTTTCAAATCTTCCTCTAAAGAGGGTCAAAAACACGGAAAAAATAGGAACTGGCACTTGGCACTGAGTTAAGAAGTTAGTCCCAAAAAAGATATAAAAGGCATACAAAACATCCAAAGTTTGACAAGATAATATCATGAAACCATCAAAAAAATTAGATACGTTTTAGACGTATCAAGCATCCCCAAGCTTAACTCCTGCTCGTCCTCGAGTAGGGAAGTGGTAAAGACTGAATTTTTGATGTTGAATGCTACCTAGCATAGTTGTCCTTTGTAACTTCTTTCATGTGACATGAATGTTCAGATCCATAAGATTTAAAACAATAGTTTGTTATTGACATGAAAACAATAATTCTTCAAGCAAACTAGCAAGGTAATCATGAACTTTCAAAATAACGAGGCCAAAGAAAGTTATCCCTACAAAATCATATAGTCTGGCTATGCTCCATCATCCTCACACAACTAATGTAAATCATGCACAACCCCGGTATTGGCCAAGTAATTATTTTCGCACTCTTACTTTCTCAAACCTTTTATAACTATCACGCAATACATGACCGTGAGCCATGGATATAGCACTATTGGTGGAATAGAGTATGGTCATGGTTCTGAGACAAAAAGGAGGAGATGGTCACATTGACTCTGCGTATAAAAGGGCTGTGGAGATGCCCATTCATAGATATCAATGTGAATGAGTAGGGATTGCCATACAAGGGATGCACTAGAGCTATAAGTATGTGAAAGCTCAAAAGGAGAACTAGTGGGTGTGCATCCAACTTGCTTGCTCACGAAGACCTAGGGCAATTTGAGGAAGCCCATATTGGAATATACAAGCCAAGTTATATAATGAAGATTCCCACTAGCATATGGTAGTGACGAAGCAAGAAGCTCTCAATCATGAAGAACATGGTGCTATTATCAAGCACAACACTAGTAGAAAATAGGCCTTTGGTTCGGGCCTGGCCAGCCCATTAGTCCCGGTTCTTCACGAACCGGGATCCATGGGGGGCATTAGTCCCGGTTCATGAGCCCAGGGGGCCGGCCGGGGCCTTGTGGGCAGTGGTCCCGGTTCGTGTGGACCCATTTGTCCCGGTTCTAGGCACGAACCGGGACCAATGGGCCGTGCTCCTGGCCAACATCCATTGGTACCGGTTCATGCCTTGAACCGGTTTAGAAGGGGGGCTTTAGCCCCGGTTTATGCCACGAACCTGGATAAATAATTTTCCTATATATACCCATCGATGCGGCAGAGCACTCTGTTTTTTTCTGGTCGGTGTGGGGAGGGTATTTGGGTGCTCTAGCTTACCTCCTATGCACATGTTGTGTTCGATGAAATGCCGGAGCCACACTAGTTAAGCTTTCTCCTCTCGAAGCAAGACCTCGGAGCTCCATTTTTCCCGATATTTGTCTAGATTTAGCGGTCCGTCACGCCCTGTCCCCGTTTTCACCGCTGGGGCACATCCATGTGTACGTCCGCAATGTCGTGTGCAAGCTCCTCCGCAGACAGTGAGGTAAGTCAATTTGGATTTTCGGTTGACATTGGATTTGGTGATTTCTCATTTAGGGTTTCGCGGGATGGGCCGTAATATGCGCCTTTCTGGCTCGTAGGTGGATGGCTGCGGGATTGTGCAGTTCCAATCCGAATTTTTCATTCCCAATCCAAGTTTCTACGGCCTTGAGGAGCGCTCGAATCACCGTTGCCCGGGGCATGGGCTAATTCCTGCTCGCCGTGTTTCTTGGGGTGGAGCAAGCACGGGAAGAAAGTTTTTGGGTTGTCCACTCGATGTAATTCCTCAAAACATCATTTGGTACTCTGTTTTCATCGATTTATTGCAAAGTTATGAATTTCACCTAATTATGTCAACTCTGATTTAACAGCTTCCTGATGAGTGTGATTGGGTTGTTTAGATTGACCCCCCTCCCACTGAGCTAGTGGGGCAAGCTTTTGAGGAGCTCCATGGTGGCCTTGAACGTAGTTGGATCAAAGCTACTAGGATGGAGAAGAAGGTTATGGATCTGAACAATGAAAACAAGAAAATGCAATTAAAGTTGCAGAAAAGGAATGAGCTCATGGAAACAATGGGTTTTCTCTTTGTTCTTGGCATCATCATTGTGGCTAGTTTAGTTTCTATTTGATCTAAGCAAACCAATTAAGTTGCAGTGTGTGTGTTATGTTTCTACTAGTGTGTTGTGCCCTAGATGTAATTCTATCATTTGTGCACTGTTGTGAACTTGAAAAAATGTAATTTTGTGCCCTAGATGTAATGGATATCATGTGTTGTGTTAAAATTGTTACCACTGCCAACTTGGAACCTTTTTAGAGTTCTTTTCAAATGCTTTTCAATTTTATGGTCTTATAGCTCAAAATAATCAGTAAATGCATGAAAAATAACAAAGGATGTCGGAAAGAATAAGTAATTAGAATTATGTTACAAACTTTAATAGAAAAAAGAATTATCATAAAAGAAAATAAATAAGTAATTAGAAACAAAAAAGAAAGCAAAAAACAGGAAAAAAATTAAAATAAAGGAATCAACTAAAAAGCTTTTGTAAATCTCTAGTATTATTGAAACTAAAATTATATAGAATTTTGTTACAAACTTTAATAGCAAACAGAATTATCATAAAAGAAAATAAATAAGTAATTAGAATTTTGTTCAAAACATTAAAAGCAGAAAGAATTATCATAAAAGAAAATAAATAAGTAATTAGAATTTTTTTACGAACTTTAATAGCAAAAAGAATTATCATAAAAGAAAATAAATAAGTAATTAGAAACAAAAAAAAGGAAAAAACAGGAAAGAAAATTAAAAAAAGTGTCACCTACAAGGCCACAATGGCATGGATACGACTAGAAACCCATTACTAGGGCCAGGATGCAGGCCCGCAGTAAGCCCCAATAGGCCCACAAGCACAGAGAGTGATTTTAGGCCTGTAAGCCTGCAGTAGAGAGGAGCTCAAAGTGGTTGGTTCGACAGGGCTTATAAACCACTCCGAGCCCCTCTCGGCTAGTGAGGTGGGACTAAACATAGCACCGCACCGCGCCAGCACATGCCCTTTGGTCCCGGTTGGTGCCACCAACCGGGACTAAAGGGGTGCATTGGTACCGGTTGGTGGCACCAACCGGGACCAAAGGTCTCTGTTTCCACCCTTTGCGCTGCTGAAAAGAGGGCTTTTGTCCCGGTTTGTGGCACCAACCGGGACCAAAGGTCTCTGTTTCCCGCACTTTGGGCTGCTGAAAAGAGGCCTTTGGTCCCGGTTGGTGCCACCAACCGGGACTAAAGGGGTGCATTGGTCCTAGTTGGTGCCATGAATCGGGACCAATGCTCTACCTATATAAGCAGCACTCATGAAAATATGGTTCAATTCATTCTTCCCCCCGCCCGACGCTGCCAGGCTGCCCGTCCGTCTCCACCTCGCCGTCGCCGTCGTCGCCCCGCGCCGTCCCACGCCGCCCCGACGCCGTCGCCGCCCCCGCCCCGCGCCCCGTGCCCCGCGACGCCGCCGGCCCCTGCCCGTCGCCGCACCTCACCGTCGCCGTCGCCGTCGCCGTGAGCAAAGAATTTTTTTCTGTTAAAAGAATTTTTTGGTGATATTATTGTTGAATATGCATGTTTGTATGTTCATATATATGCAAAGATCGAAATATGTCAAATATTTATGATTTTTTTCTGTTCATAGAATTTTTATGATTTTTTTCTGTTGTAATTTTGTTCATAGAATTTTAATGATTTTTTTGTTCATAGTATTTTCTTTGTCAATTTATGTATATGTTCATATTGTGTATGTATAGGAAAAATGTGCATGATCAAAGTCATTTACGAATATGTTCATATTTAGAATAGAGGAAAAAGGAAAAAATAAGAAGAAAAAGTGTTTAATATAATTAGTTAGAAAAATAATATAACTATAGTTAAACTAGTTTATTTTTAGTAAGTACTACTTTATTTTATTTATAGTAAGTGCTTCATATATAGTTGAACTAGCTAGTTGATTTAATAAACTACTTTATTTTACTATATATGGAAGTAGTTTGTTTTTAGTAAGTACAAATTTATTTGTTTATAGTAAGTGCTTAGTAGTTGAACTAGTTGATTTAATTAATAAAACTACTTTATTTAACTATATATAGAAGTAGTTTCCGCATCGACGTCGACTTGTTGTTATATATAATCGTGATACACTTTATTTAACTATGTATGTTGATGATTAATTAGTAAGACTTGTTGTTATATATGATGATGCATGATGAGAGCATGAAGAGTTATTATATATAGATGTTCAATTCTTTCGATATATATAGCATGTCACGATTATATTGTTGTTTACACACATTTACCACATTAAAACAGGAAATGTCTGACGATGGATATTGCGAGTGTGAATATTGCGGCGACTCTCGGGGTATGTGCGACATGCCTCACCTCCGAGACGATAGGTTCTTCAGCATGAAGCTTGACAAGTACGGCGATATGTACCTCCCTTGCCATGCAAGAAGATATGTGTTGGAGAGGCTCGGTTTCGAAGACCACGAGAGAATTGAAATGAGGACCGCTAAGCTGAGGACTATACATGGTCACACATTTGTTATCCAAGTATTTAATTCAGTTTTTGAAACAGAATTTGGGTGCCCAAAGTGGGAAGATCTTTGCAAGGCATATGGATTTCGGAAGGGTATGGAAATCACCTTGGATCTTCGTCCTCAAGATAATATGCGAGACAACATCGACATTTGGGTGGTTGTCGATGATATCCTCAAGATAATATGCCAGACAACATCGACATTTGGGTGGTTGTCGATGATATGCTTACTGTTTTACCTCCATATGAGTTTCTCAACCATATTTGTCAAGTAATTTGCATTTATATTTATAAATAGTTGGTGTAGTCAACCTGTTTTCCTCTTGCAATTTACATGTCATGTGGTGTTCATCGTCTATTAAAACTTTGGCCACACATTGCAGGTTTCTAGTTATTGGGCCATAGTTATAATTATATCATGTTACTTGTTGTACAAACAACAACAACAACCCAAATTGTCCTTTGAATGATCGTAGCACATGTGGTCGTTTTGAATGGTTTATATAATGCCCACATCTTGTGGACAATTACAAAATTTCTAAGTATTTTTGAAACATTAAATTATTACAAAATTTGGGTGGTTGTCGATGATATGCTTCCTGTTTTACCTCCATGTGAAGTAATTTGCATTTATATTTAGAAATAGTTGGTGTTCATCTATATACTAAATTTGTTAAATTATAATTTACAGCTTATTTCGTTGCTTCGACTGAATTACGAAAATTAATTGACATGACACACTACACGTATGGATCACATCTAACTTGGGAGGAGAAGGTTGATCTTCTCCACTTTCTTGTTGCTGGTGTTCTGGCTTCTAGGGATACCTTCCCGTATCATTTTGGAATTGGCCAAAATTATTCATTTTATATGCCACTATTGCATAGGTTGACTCCAGATGACATTCGCCGAAATGTCTTTATAAGAGTTTCCTAGTTAAGTACGCTCCACTATTGCAGAAATGGTGTTGATTACATTGCTAACTAGGTTATTATTATGTTCTTCAACAACAACTGCCACATGATGTAGTGCCTCCATTAATGGACCCAGAAGGTCAAATGATTATTAGAAGCCCGTTGAGGGCTGAGTTCTATGCTCCATACTTGATTAACTTCAAATCAAGATAAAAATTACTCCAAATTGAAGCATGGATAGAAATAAAGGAGGTTCGCAAGCCACAAGCCGGAGACCGTTGGATCTCTGTGATTCATCATGGAGCCATAGGTCTTATTCTATTTTATGACATTATATATAAGAGCGAGGACTAGCTCTTATGAGAGTCAAGTTATTCTAGTTTATATTATTACTTGACATGATCGATTAATTAGGATGCATGATGCATATGATGACTATATATATATTATGATGTTTCTCTATTTTATGTTATGTGTATCATATGATAACTTGGTATATGATTAAGTTGATGATGAGTTGTTAGATGATCGATTAGAATAGTATTGCCATTCGACGAAAATGATATGAAATGATATAGTGTAAGAAAGATGCATATATGTGCATGTAACTCGTGTCTACATTTTGTAAATATGTTCGACAAAGCACGACGGATGACCAAGCATGGAGATATATAAGAGAGGACACTTTTCTCTATTAGCCAGCTAATAACAACCTGAATTAACCCCTAAACCAGCCCCTTTAAAAAAACCTCAGCTCCAGCCAGGTGCTGACGCGTGGATGCCTTTTGGTCCCGGTTGGTGTCATCAACCTGTACTAAAGGCCCCCCTTCCTGGCCTGGCCGCAGCGGCCACGTGGAGGCCCATCTGTCCCGGTTCGTGTAAGAACCAGGACTAAAGGCAAAGGGCATTAGTAACAACCTTTTTGTCCCGGTTCCGAAACCGGGACAGAAGGTCCTTATGAACCGGGACAAAAGGCCCTTTTTATACTAGTGCAAGTGTGGAAAAAGATTGTAGCATTGTCCCTTCTCTCTTTTTCTCTTTTTTTCATTTGGGCTCTTGGGCCTCTTTTTTTCTTTTCTCATTTTTATTATTTGGGCTCTTTGGCCTCTCTTTTCTATTATTTCCTCACATGGGACAATGCTTTAATAATGATGATCATCACACTTTTATTTACTCACAGCTCAAAGCTCAAAATGACGATGACTCTATAGGAAATGCTTCCGACAGTGTACCGGGATGTGCAACGATCTAGCTTGGCGTATGACGTTGGAACATCTCGCTGGCTATCTTACGATAATGCAATGGCAATATGAAAGTGACGGCACAAGTCATGAGACGGAACGATGGGAATTGCATGGCAATATATCTTGGAATGGCTATGAAAATGCAATAGTAGGTAGGTATGGTGGCTGTTTTGAGGAAGCCATATGGTGGGTTTGTGTACCGGTGAGAATTGCGCGGCACTTGATAAGCTAGCAATGGTGGAAGGTGAAAGTGCATCTATACGATGGACTCACAATAGACATGAAGAACTCACATACTTGTTGCGAAAGTTTTTATTAGTAATCAAAACAAAGTGCTAAACGCATACTCCTAGGGGAAGGGTTGGTGGGTGTTAACCATCGCGCGACCCCGACCTCAACACAAAGGATGACAATCAATAGATCAATTACGCTCCGACTTCCTAACATAGCGGTTCACCATACGTGCATGCTACGGGAATCACTATCTTCAACACAAGTATTTCTAGATTCAAAACACCCTACAAACATAGCTCTTAATATTACCAAATCCACGTCTCAAAACTGATTGAGAGGAATCAAAACTTCTCTTTCTACTCAATGCACATGAAGATGGAGGTTTTTGTATCCTCTTTGGGTACCTATCACCTTTGGGACTACTTTCATAGCATGAGCAACTACCAATTCACGCACCGCCGTGCTCTACAAGATCTAAGTGAAGCACATAGAGCAAAATATCTAGCTTAAAAGATATAAGTGAAGCACGATCAGCATTCTAGCAAAATCACGATGAGTGCATGTCTCTCTCTAAAGGTGTGCAGAAAGGATGATTGTGACACAACAAAAAGAAAAGACTCCTAAGATACAAGACGCTCCAAGAAAAACACATATCATGTGGTGAATAAAAATATAGCTCCAAGTAATGTTACCGATGGATTGAAGACGAAAGAGGGGATGCCTTCCCGGGGCATCCCCAAGCATAGGCTTTATGGTGTCCTTGAATTTGGCTGGGAATGCCTTGGGCATCCGCAAGCTTGAGCTCTTTTCACTCCTTATCTCTTTGTCCATGAGAACATCACCCAAAACATGAAAACTTCACAACACAAACCTTAAACAGAAACTCGTGATAACATTAGCACAAGAAAACAAACTACCACCACTTTAGGTACTGTAGCAATCTTGATTTCTATTTCTATTGGTGTTTGGCTACTGTATTCTCACTTTTCCATGGCTAGTACCCCCCGATACTATCCATAGTTTCATCAAAACAAGCAACCAACTCAACAAAAACCGAATCTGTCAAAAACAGACCAGTCTTTAGCAATTTGTATACTTCGTATACTTCTGGTACATCACAAATTCTGAAAAATTACGACTGCCTGGGAAAAAGGCATATCAACCAGCAGCAAAAATAATAAACTCAAAATCACTTTCTGAATAAAAATGAAAAATCATCTCGTGAGCGAAAAGTTTCTGTCTTTTTCCAGCAGGATTAAACAACCCTCACAAAGACTAGTCATTAAGGTTTTGCTTGGCTCAAACACAAAAGGAAACACAAAAGACACAATCATAACAGAATTATGATGGTGTGGACGCAACAAAACAGAAAGAAAAATATAAATTCATTGGGTTGCCTCCCAACAAACGCTATTGTTTAATGCCCTTAGCTAGGCATTGATAATTAAATTATGCTCACATAAAAGATAGCAATCGGACACGAACAGAGCATCATGAAGCATGTGAAAATCACATCTAAGTCTAACATACTTCCTATGCATAGGCATTTTATAGGAAAACAAATTATCAAGACAAGGAATAACTGCCAAATGCAAGGAAGAAGAAAGTGACAAGAGCAATCTCAACACAACGAGAGGTGACTTAGTGATATGAAAGTTTCTACCACCATATTTTCCTCTCTCATAACAATTACATGTGGGATCATATTCGAATTCAACAATGTAACTATCACATAGGATATTCATTTCATGATCCACATGCATGCAAAGTTAACGCTCTTCAAAAATACTGGGATTATCATCAACTAAAGTCATGACTTCTCCAAACCCACTTTCAATAATATTGAAAATATCATATTCATAATGAGGCATAAACAAATTTTCAAAATCATAAGACAAATCATCACCCCAATCATGATCATTGCAACCAGTAGTGGACATAGCAAAACTAGCATCCCCAAGCTTAGGGTTTTGCATATTTTTAGCATGGTCGTCACTAATAGAATTTATAGTGAAACCATTGCAATCATGCTTTTCATCCAAGGAGCCCTCGTGAATCACTTCATAAATTTCTTCCTCAAAATTTTCAGATTCACGCATCTCAAGCAAAACTCCATAAAGATAGTCAAGTGCACTCAACTCACTAGCAATTGGATCAACATAATTGGATCTCTTAAAGAGATTAGCAAGTGGATGGGGATCCATATCACTAGATTTTCAGCAAGCGAAGATGCAAGCATATTGAAGGCACATGGCACACAAGCAAAGGAAAGGCACACGAAAAAGGCAAATAAAAAGGCAAAGTTTTTTTTGTAAATTTTTGTTTTTCAGAAGTGGGGGAGACGAAAACGAGAGGCAAAAAAGTAAATGCAAGAGATGAGTTTGCGACACTTACTTGGATGAGTTCTTGACTTGATCCTCCCCGGCAAAGGCGCCAGAAATTCTTCTGCTACGGGAACAGCAGTCCTTCCCTGGGAAAGGCACCAGAAATCCTTGTGCTACTTCTCAAACAACAGTGCCAGAAATTGACACGTTCAGGGAGACTTGCTTGCGTTGGTTTTTCCCTTGAAGAGGAAAGGGTGATGCAACACAGGAGTAGTAAGTATTTCCCTCAGTTTGAGAACCAAGGTATCAAGTCCAGAGTACCTGCACAAACACAAACGAGCTTGCACCCAACGCTATAAAGGGGTTGTCAATCCCTTCAAGATTGATTGCAAAGTGAGATCTGAAGGCGGAAAGTGCAACGAAGAAAAAGTGTAAGGCTGAAAATATAGTGTGGATTAGACCCGGGGGGCATAGTGTTCACTAGAGGCTTTTCTCAAAATAGCAAATATTACGGTGGGTGAGCAATTATTGTCGAGCAATTGATAGAACCGCGCAAAGTCATGACGATATCTAAGGCAATGATCATACATATAGGCATCACGTCGGAGACAAGTACACCGATACTTTCTGCATCTACTACTATTACTCCACAAATCGACCGCTATCCAGCATGCATCTAGTGTATTAAGTTCATGATGAATAGAGTAACGCCTTAAGCAAGATGACATGATGTAGAGGGATAATCTCAAACCAATGATGAAAACCCCATCTTTTTACCCTTGATGGCAACACCATGATGCATGCCTCGCTACCTCTTCTGTCACTGGGTGAGGTCACCGCACGGTATTAACCCAAAACCAAGCACTTCTCCCATTGCAAGAATCATAGATCTAGTTGGCCAAACAAAACCCACGACACGAAGAGAATTACAAGGATATGAAATCATGCATAAGAGAGATCAGAAGAAACTCAAATAAGATTCATAGATAATCTGATCATAAATCCACAATTCATCGGATCTCGACAAACAAACCGCAATAGAAGATTACATCGGATAGATCTCCATGAAGATCATGGAGAACTTTGTATTGAAGATCCAAGAGAGAGAAGAAGCCATCTAGCTACTAGCTATGGACCCGTAGTTCTATGGTGAACTAGTCACGCATCATTGGAGAGGTCATGGTGTTGATGAAGAAGCCCTTCGTATCCGAATCCCCCCTCCGGTAGGGCACCAGAACGTACCCCAGATGGGATCTTGCGGAGACAGAAGCTTGCGGCGGCGGAAAAGTACTTTTGATGATCTCCTGATTTTTCTAGGATTTTAGGGAATATATAGGTGCAAAACCTAGGGCAGAGGAGGTCCAGGGGGCCCACAAGCCTGGGAGGCCCGGCCTCCCCCCCTGGTCTGGGCTAGGGGATTGTGGTGTCCCTGGGGACCCCCTGCCTTCTCAAGTCTCCCGATCTTCTTCTGTTTTGGAAAAAATCTTTTCGGGGATTTTATTCCGTTTGGTCTCCGTTTCAAATCTTCCTCTGGAAAGGGTCAAAAACACGGAAAAACAGGAACTGATACTTGGCACTGAGTTAATAAGTTAGTCCCAAAAAAGATATAAAAGGCACACAAAATATCCAAAGTTTGACAAGATAATAGCATGAAACCATCAAAATTATAGATATGTTGGAGACGTATCAGGGTGGGATGTAGTCTGCAGACGTGGTGGCAGAGAAGCGTCCGGCTCCATGCCGGGGTGGGATGTAGTCGGCTGACGCGGTGGCGGACTAGTGCTATGCTCCGTGTCGGGCTGGCGAGGTGGAGTCGGCTGACGCGGCGGACTTGGAGGAGGAGTCGGTGGCCTTGGAAAGATGATGCAATCCTTTCTCCATAAGTAAAGACCACGTAAGACTTCTTGCAGTGTCTGTTGCCTTTCACCTCCAGGAATGTCGAGCTCTAGTGACTCATATCCTGGCATCACTTCATCCACCCCGACACGAGCATAGCCAAGTGGAATCATAGTGGAATGGAAGGTTGCATCAGGGGGATTTGTTAAAGCATAGCTGACCGCTGCCTTCATGGATATGTTCTTGAGTTTCATGTGTAGCTCACAACTTTGCGTCTCTCTGATTTCATTCACGGGGTAGGGAGTGAGCAGTGCATCGTTGGCAAGGACCCCCATGGAAACCTTGCTCCTTTTCGGCATCGATGAGATGGTACTATCCAATGTTGGCTCTGTTGGTTACTCTGGCAGCTAAGGCGTCCTTTGCTGGCTAAGTGTGTCGATCTGCTCCTGCTGCGGCATGAATTTGCATTCCAAATCCGCAAGCCGGTCAGCATCCTGCTTCCTGTTGGCTGCCTCCTGATTCTTGTTTCTCGAACGTCTTTTGTAAGAGTCGCTCCAGTCCTTCAACCCCTCAATCCATGGAATAATGCCTTTGCCTTGTGTTTGTCCCGGGTTTTTAGGATTCTTGAGGGCGCTGTAAGCTCATCGTTCTCTCTCTCGGGCTGGAACACCGTCGTTCGAGCATCTTCTATTGTAGAAAGAATAGCTTGAGAGGCAATTTTAAGACTTTCTTGCTCCATAAGCAACCCCGTGTTTGGGTCCAACTTTCCCCCATGTCCATAAAACCAATTCCTGCACCTTTTCAGGCCAAGTGGATGTTTGCAGAGTGACCACTGGATCAATCATCTTATATTGGAATTCATCCCACTTAGGAATGCCACTCTTGTAGCAACCTGGCCCCAGAGAATGGTGATGCTCTTATTTCTGAGCATTTTCATTGTCTATCCTCGCCCGCTCCTTAAATGTTTGTGATTGCTTGAACTGCACGAATAAGTCCTAGTGATCTTTTATCTTCTCGTATTGTCCAATGAATTCTAGTGTCTTGCCTTGTTTGCCGAATTCGACCCATGACCTTTTCTTCGAATTGCAGAATTGGGTGGCCATCTTCTTAAGAGAAAACTTCTTTACTTTCTCACATTGTTTATCTATCAAATGATCTGGGAAGGTGAAATGTGTCATGAGCGTATCCCAAAGCATATTTTTTGCTCTTTCATCCACAAAACTAACTTCTCGATCTTGCTTTGGCCTATGCCATTCTTCAATGGAGATAGGAATTTGGTCCCTGACAATAACTCTGCATTGAGGTACAAATTCGGATGCATTCTTTTTGGGATCAGTTGGTTTTCCACCTAATGTTATCACATCAATATTGTACCTTGTGCCCTTGGGCAACTTTTTGGCCGGGCCTCGTACTTCCTTGCTCGATCCGCAGGGCTAAAAGAGGAGATTCATTAATTAATATATATATAGATCAATTAATACACATCTAATGATCACCCCAGGCCAAATATACACCTTGCCGGACTTTGATAATTTGAGAAAATTTTCTTCAACATCATCGTCTGGTTCGCCTTCGTCTCTTGGTTGATCTTCCTCAATTCACTCACCAGATGGGTATTGTGAGAAATCATCTTCTTCTTCATTCTCTTCGTTTCCAAAGTGTACCATGTTATACAATACATGCTCTTGATCATGGTCTCTGTCTCTACCGTCCATAGCTTAACTAACCGAGAAAAAGATAAAACAATTTATTATTCACTTTATCTAGCAAGATCATCATGTATATATAATATCAATAATACATCGAATAATCCACTTAATTAATGCATCATCGAATACATCACTAATACATCTCTCGAATAATATCTAACTGATCAAGCAACAAAGAGCTGCCACTGTACTGAGCCGTGGGCGGTGGACACCAAAAGAGCAAGCCCCATAACCAGATCATAGCTCGGGTGAGATCCCTGAAGAACCTGCATGGTATTGGAGAACCTGGCGTCCAACGCCTCCATGTAGCGATGGACATGCCCATCCTCCTCCCTGGCACGGCGACGTACCTCCTCCTCGGGGGCCGACCGCCTCGGCATCGAAAGTGGCCCAAATGACCACCACCAAAGAAGCTCTGGGTCGACGATAGGAGCCCGGTTCCTCAAGGAGCTGCGCACCCCGGAAGGTAGCTCCTCCGAGTGCCAGCCCGGCCGAGCCGAGTGATACATCTCCAACATATCTATAATTTTTGATGGTTTCATGCTATTATCTTGTCAAAGTTTGGATGTTTTGTATGCCTTTTATATCTTTTTTGGGACTAACTTATTAACTCAGTGCCAAGTGCCAGTTCCTATTTTTTCCGTGCTTTTGACACTTTTCAGAGGAGAATTTTAAACGGAGTCCAAACGAAACGAAACTTCTAAAAAGATTTTTTCCGAAACAGAAGAAGATCGGGAAGCTTGAGAACCAAGGCACAGGGTCTCGAGGGAGCCCACAAGCCCCCTACCGGCGGCCAGGGGGGCCCGCGCCTCCCAAGCTTGTAGGCTCCCTCGGCCTCCCCTGCCCTAGGTCTTTCACCTATATATTCCCATAAATTCCAGAAAAAATCAGGAGATCATCGAAAGTACTTTTTGAGTTGATTCTTTTTTCTGCTGATTGATAGACAAATTTCCTTAATTATCATAATTGTTTTAGAATTTTTGGAGTACCAGAAGCATGGTATACGTTCAGATTACTACATACTGTTCTGTTTTTGACAGATTCTGTTTTCTATGCATTGCTCTCTTATTTTTGGAGTATCAGGGTGTATGAACCATGGTGAAGTTGCATTACAGTAGATATAATGCTAATATGAATTTGGAATGAGTTCACAACAGTACTTAAACTGGTGATTTACTTTATTATACTAACGGACCTCATGAAGGTTTTGTTGAGTTTTGTGTGATTGAAGTTTTCAAGTTTTGGGTGAGACCACGATGGATGAAGGATTAAGGAGAGGCAAGAGCCTAAGCTTGGGAATGCCCGAGGCACCCCAAGGTAATATTCAAGGAAGACTCAAGTGTCTAAGATTGGGGATGCCCCGGAAGGCATCCCCTCTTTCGTCTACAATCTATCGGTAATTTTACTCAGAGCTATATTTTTAATCGTCACATGATATGTGCAAATGCTTGGAGCTTTTGTGTTTATTCTTACTTTTTATTTTATGCACCATGCTGGTATGAGATAGTCCTTGGCTGATTTATAGAATTCTCTTTGCACTTCACTTATATCTTTTGAGTATGGCTTTATAGAATGCTTCATGTGCTTCACTTATATCATTTGAAGTTTGGATTGCCTGTTTCCCTACACATAGAAAACCGCCATTGATAGAATACTCTTTTGCATCACTTATATTTGTTAGAGAGGGACATATCTTTTGTAGAAATAATTAAACTCTCATGCTTCACTTATACCTATTTAGAGAGTTAACAAGAGTTGGTCATTCACATGGTTAGTCATAAAAGCCTACATAGAACTTGTAGATCAGTGAATATGATATGTTTGATTCCTTGCAATAGTTTTGCGACATGAATATGTGACATTAGAGTCATGCTAGTGAGTAATTGTGTATTCGTAGAAACACTTGTGTTAAGGTTTGTGATTCTCGTAGCATGCACGTATGGTGAACCATTATGTGACGAAGTCGGAGCATGATTTATTTATTGATTGTCATCATTTGTGTGGAGGTCGGGATCACGCGATGGTTAACTCCTACCAACCCTTCCCCTGGGAGCATGCATGTAGTACCTTGTTTCGATGACTAATGTTGAGTCCATGGATTATACGTACTCTCACCCTTCCACAATTGCTAGAATCTCTAGTACCGCACAACTTACGCCGGTGCATTACACCCACCATATACCCTTCCTCAAAACAGCCACCATACCTACCTATTATGGCATTTCCATAGCCATTCCGAGATATATTGCCATGCAACTTTCATCGTTCCGTTTATTATTCCGAGATATATTTGCATGATCGTAAGATAGCTAGCATGATGTTTTCATGGCTTGTCCGTTTTTTGATGTCATTGCTACGCTAGATGATTGCACATCCCGGTACACCGCCGGAGGCATTCATATAGAGTCATATTTTGTTCTAAATATCGTGTTGTAAGTAAATCAAAGTGTGATGATCATCATTATTAGACCATTGTCCCATGTGAGGAAGTAATAAAAGAGGCCAATGAAGCCCAAATAAAAAAAAGAGGCCAAAGAAGCCCACCAAAAAAAAGAGAAAAAAAAAAAAAAGAATAAAAATGAGAGAAAAGAGAGAAGGGATAATGCTACTATCCTTTACCACACTTGTGCTTCAAAGTAGCACCATGATCTTCATGATAGAGAGTCTCCTATGTTGTCACTTTCATATACTAGTGGGAAATTTTCATTATAGAACTTCGATTGTATATTCCAATGATGGGCTTCCTCAAATTGCCCTAGGTCTTCGTGAGCAAGCGAGTTGGATGGACACCCACTAGTTCTGTTTTGAGATTTCATACACTTATAGCTCTTGTGCATCTGTTGCATGGCAATCCCTACTCACTCACATTGATATCTATTGATGGACATCTCCATAGAACGTTGATACGCCTAGTTGATGTGAAACAATCTCCTCCTTTTTGTCTTCTCCACAACCACCATATTCTCTTCCAACTATAGTGCTATGTCCATGGCTCATGCTCATGTATTGCGTGAAAGTTGACAAAGTTTGAGAATACTAAAGTATGAAACAATTGCTTGGCTAAAACCGGGGTTGTGCATGATTTAAATACGTTGTGTGCGGAAGAGGGAGTATAGCCAGACTATATGATTTTGTAGGGATAACTTTCGTTGACCATGATATTTTGAGAAGACATGATTGCTTTGTTAGTATGCTTGAAATATTATTGTCTTTACGTCAAATGATAGACTATTGCTCCGAATAACTCGTGTTTTAGTATTCATGCCATGATTAGATTATACGATCAAGATTATGCTAGGTAGCATTCCACATAAAAACTTATCTTTTTTATCATTTACATACTCGAGGACGAGAAGGAATTAAGCTTGGGGATGCTGATACGTCTACGTCATATCTATAATTTTTGATTGCTTCATGCCAATATTCTACAACTTTCATATACTTTTGGCAACTTATTATACTATTTTTGGGACTAACATATTGATGCAGTGTGCAGTGCCAGTTCCTATTTGTTGCATGTTTTTTGTTTCGCAGATTATCCATACCAAACGAAACCCAAACGCAATAAAAACATACGATGATTTTTTTGGAATATTTATGATTTTTGGGAAGAAGAATCTATGCGAAACGATGCCCGAGGAGGTCACAAGCCCCCTAGGCGCGCCCTAGGGGGGTGACGCGGCTGGAAGGCTTGTGACCAATCCCTAAGGCGGTTGGGGCCCTTCTTCGCCGCAAGAAAGATAATATCCGGAATTTAGCCCAATCGGAGTTACGGATCTCTGGGAATTTAAGAAACGGTGAAAGCGAGAATCTGGCAGCGCAGAAACAGAAGGGCACAGAGAGGGAGATCCAATCTCGGAGGAGCTCTCGCCCCTCCGCCACCGTGGAGACCATGGACCAAAGGGGAAACCCTTCTCCCATATAGGGAGGAGGTCAAGGAAGAAGAAGAAGAAGAAGGGGGGCTCCCTCCCCCTCTCTCCCTGCGGCGCCGGAACGCCGCCCGAGACATGATTGTGTGACGACGATCTACACCAACACCTCCGTCATCTTCACCAACACCTCCATCACCTTCCCCCATCTATATTCAGCAGTCCACTCTCCCGCAACCCGCTGTACCCTCTACTTGAACATGGTGCTTTATGCTTCATATTATAATCCAATGATGTGTTCCCACCATGTGATGTCTGAGTAGATTTTCGTTGTCCTATCGGTGATTGATGAATTGCTATGATTGGTTTAATTTGCTTGTGGTTATGTTGCTGTCCTTTGGTGCCCATCATATGAGTGCGCGCATGGATCACACCATAGTGTTGCTAGTATGTTGATAGGACTATGTATTGGAGGGCAAGGGTGACAGAAGCTTCAGCCTAGCATAGAAATTGATGCATACGGAATTAAATGGAGGCCAATATATCTTATTGCTATGGTTGGGTTTTCCCTTAATGAACGTTAGTAGTTGCGGATGCTTGTTAATAGTTCTAATCAAGTAAGGGATGACTTGCTAGCAGTGGCCTCTCCCACATAAAACTAGCTATCGGTCTAGTAACGTAGTCAATTTCTTAGGGACAATTCCGCAACTCCTACCACCAGTTCCCACACTCGTTAAATTAACATATTTGTTTCTTTGTCTTAGCAGCCCCTAGTTTTTAGTTACGTGTTCTTTATTTTCTTGCTAGCCTATTCTATCACTCCTACAAAGTACTTCTAGTTTCATACTTGTTCTAGGTAAAGCGAACATAAAGTGTGCGTAGAGTTGTATCGGTGGTTGATAGAACTTGAGGGAATATTTGACCTACCTTTAGCTTCCCGTTTTGTTCGACACTCTTACTTATTGAGAAATGCTACAATTGATCCCCTATACTTTTGGGTTATCACGGATTCGTCGGGCTGGAAGACTACGTCGCCGACGTCAACGCCGTTGCGGCCGTCATCGCCGAGCGGAGCGTGCGCGAGGAGGCGGAGCGCCGACGTCACGCCGAGGAGCTCGAAGACCTCGAGTGGCGGAAGGTGGTCGCCGCCAACCTCGCCGCCAAGGAGAAGCACGAGGAGTGGCGCCGCATCCGCGAGGAGCAGACGGCGAAGTACATCGACCTCTTCAGCTCCGGTGAGGAGGATTGAGCGTCCTTCTCCTCCTCTAGTACTAGTATTAACGTACCATGTAGTATGAACTATGTTTATATTCTGTTGATCATGATCTATATTCTCCCGCGAAAGTGTTTTTTCAAATTATGCAGTTCTAGATACAGTTTATGTTCGGCCGCGCTAGTTTTCGACCCGCAAACGCAATCTTCGTGAAACCGCAAACGCATTTTGCGGTTCAAATTTTTGCGGGGTCTGCTAGAGTTGCTTTTATCAAGGCCCGAAGGTTGAAACTTGGTTGCTCAGTACAAAACATATTATAAGCATCGATTCATCAGTCGTAGCTGGGTCACGTGGTCAAAATGATGATAATGATTGAGTCATCCGTCCTAGCTGGTGCATGCACTCAATTATGGAACCAGAACTTGGAAGTAGGCTCCTCGATATGAAATTTCACTCTCCTACTTCATGAAGATAGTAACTACTCTCTTCGAAAGACTAGAGATTTTCACAAATTAATATTCACAATAAAAGTATTTCATTTTTAATGTAAGCCTTGCATAAAATAAGGTGTCTAAATTTGCAAAACTATATTCCCTCTTTCATATGTTTGTCAGGCGAGATGCAACAATGAAATTTAATTAAGCCACCAGCTTGGCAAGCCAGATGCAAGCACTCAAATATAAATCACCATTTAGAAAAATTGGAAGTCATCATTTACAAATCTAATTAAGTCATCATTTACAAATCTAAGTGGCCAACTCGGCAATGAATTCATAAATATCTGGCACTACATTCTACTACTATAAATGATGAGGTGACGAGGCACTCCTCTATCAATTTTATAGAGTACGTGGTTGGTAACTAATTAGCTGCTCTCATGCAAGACAGTAGATGCATGGCCCCATTGGTGAGACCATCCTGCTGTGGATACAAGAGACCAAACCCATGTGACTTCCTATTACTGCGAAATAGTGGTTGAGTGAGAGAGATATTCGCACCGGCAGAAACTGAGTGGACACACTCCCTTCCCTCTATAAATAGGAGCCTCGTGCTCTAGGATTTCCATCAATCCAACGTAGCCATTTCTCATTCTTCTGGAGAAATTAAAGCCAACAAGCCAACCATGGCACCCAGTAAGAGTATTAAGAGTGTGGTCATTTGTGTTCTCATACTAGGTTTAGTTCTGGAGCAGGTCCAGGTGGAGGGAAAGAGTTGCTGCAAGACCACGTTTGCCAGAAACTGCTACAACACTTGCCGTTTCGCCGGTGGTTCCCGTCCAGTCTGTGCAGGTGCTTGTGGTTGTAAAATCATAAGCGGTTCAAAATGTCCTAGTGACTATCCTAAACTGAATCTTCTCCCTGAATCCGGTAAAGAGATATCATTGTTATTATTTTCAACTTGTTCATAATGACCTGCTAACATGAAATTATTTAAATACTTATTGTTCAAATTACTTTGGCAGGTGAACCAGATGTCACTCAGTACTGCACCATTGGATGCAGGAATTCTGTCTGTGACAACATGGACAATGGTAATTTTAATTTACCACATTTTTGTATTTTTTATTCATCTCATAGAAAAAATTTGTGTTTTAGACATACATAACGTCAACTATTTTGTAACAGTTTTCCGTGGCCAAGAGATGAAATTCGACATGGGACTCTGCAGCAACGCATGTGCCCGTTTCTGTAATGATGGTGCAGTCATTCAGTCTGTTGAAGCCTAATCATGCGTTCTTGTGCATGATTTCTATGGCCAAGGTCGTATAGTCATTTTTTCTTGAATAATCTTGATACCATCAGCTGTATGGAAGCCAATGTATCAGCTTACTTATGTATTTGTCTTTTTCCCTTGTTCCAATAAGAGTCGCCACGATGAATCTATTTGTACCCTTGGCTTAATATAAAAGTTCCATGGATATATTATGTGATACACTACAATTTTCAAATTTTCCGATGTCGTTTCATGTATATCAATCGTTTTATATTAAGTCCCAACATTTTGAGATTATATTTACCTTTGAACATATTAGCTATCATGTTTTTACCGTGAAAGTTTTTTCTCCACTACATATTAATTAGGCGTTACACGATATAAAGGAACTCGAAGGGCCATCAATTGGCTAGTCGAACAGAATGTTGCTAACAGGAAATTTATGGTAATCAACAACATGTTTTGCGTATTTTAGGACAACTATGATCACTAAGGGAGGAGGGACAGTCAATGGAGCCATATAACTTTGATTGCTAACTCGTTAGGCCACGACGAGCGTATATAACCACCAAATTGCCCCTTAAAATTTGAAAAATTCTAGTGTTCTAGGGAATTTCTATACATTGTTTGGCGATGACCCAAATCGTCACACAATAATGGTATATCCAGCTATATTTTTGTGTCGATTGTATTTTCTTTTGAGCATCTTGAATCTAACATTATGGAGTTGTGCGCCCTCATATTTGTGTCCTTGTAAAAGGGAGATATGGATTTGGACTACAAACCAAATCAAAATGAGAGTATGTTCATAGAGTCACTTTAAGTAATACTCCAAATAAAAAACACAGTGACCTCGACTGTGTTTCGGTCACAAAACTGATCAAAATTAGTTACTGGAGATGGTTCCATGCACAAACCAACCCTAATAATACTCATAGTTTGTTTCTTGTTCACTGGATGTATCTATGATAATACTTAAGAAAAAAATCTTCATGTGACTCTGTATACTGGGGCATCTCAAGCGTATATATTTCTTTATTCTGAATATTGTTTACCGAAAATGTCAATGGGCCTAGATTTAATGAATTGCGGGTATGCAATATAAATTTGTTTCTTTGTTTGAGAATATGTATGTAGGGTATTCACATGCTAGCACACTCAGAGGTATACTGGACCAGAACTAGGTTGAGGCTGCTTTCATGGTATGGTTAGTGGCTTGTTGCTGCCTTCTGCATGTACACTCAGAGGTAAGCCAATAATGCTTTTCTCAGCCCCTTCAACAAAACGCGAGACACGCAGAGGCATGTCGCAAAACAAAACAAAACGTTTGCACACCTAGATGGTGCAATGATGCTTTCGTCCATAATTTTTTCTCTCTAATTTGAATGTAATTTCCTCTTTTGAATAAAGTTTCATGCAGTAGTTAATGGTAAAATGTAATTAGTTTATTTGGTCATAACAGAACTGAGCGAGTACTACTTGGGTCGCTCCCGTGGTCAGTGGGTCATGATTTACTTAATGGGATATTTTCGTGAAAGATTCATTCCTCTATTATTTTTGAAAAAACTTCATGTCATTCTATATACTGGGGCATCTCACGCGTATATATTTCTTTATTCTGAATATTGTTTACCGAAAATGTCAATGAGCCTAGATTTAATGAAGTGCGGGTATGCAATATAAATTTGTTTCTTTGTTTGAGAATATGTATGTAGGGTATTCACATGCTAGCACACTCATGGTATGCTGCTTTCATGGTATGGTTAGTGGCTTGTTGCCGCCTTCCGTATGTCTTAAGTATCATTTCTTATCATCCCTTGGACCATGTGCCTTAGCTACTTGGCTATTTGTACACCTAGGTAAGCCAATAATGCTTTTCTCAGCCCCTTCAACAAAACGCAAGACACACAAAGGCTAGTCGCAAAACAAAACAAAAAGTTTGCACACCTAGATGGGGCAATGATGCTTTCATCCATAATGTTTTCTTTCTCATTTGAATGCGATTTCCTCTTTTGATTAAAGTTTCATGCAGTAGTTAATGGTAAAATGGAGTACTACTTGGGTAGCTCCTGTGGTCCGTTGGTCATGATTTTTGTCAAAGATTCACTCCTCTATTATTTTAAGATTCACTCCGTCTTAAAATAATGGGTCTGTACAATAGGGATGCTTGAATACTCGTGGTACACGAGTATACAATAGGCAAGGATGATGTGTGCTAATCTCGTTATGTATAAATAAGTTACGCCGTCAGGGCCGACAGCGCAATCACTTGTAATAGCATCCCTAGCAGATCCCGAATAAAAGCATCCCTAGCATATCCAGAATAAAAGCATCCTTAGCAGATCCCGGATACAAAATAGAGACGATAGATTTTTTTTCTTGCCACAAAGGGATGATAGAGATGTGAGAGACAAGAATAAAAGCATCCCTAGCAGATCTCGAATAATGCCCCGACCTGTAAAACAACCGTAAAAATATGAGTCCATGCAGAAAAAGTTACCCGATAAGACCCCTCAAACGCGTCGGACCTGTAAATATTTTTGCGGGGCGCGGCAAAATTCCCACCCCAACCCGCGAAAACGCTGGTTCTCCCCTTCACCCCGTAAGTGCCTTGTATATATCGGGTGCGGTTGACAGGTGGGACATACCAGCCCGGGCTTTTTCCCCACCCTATCGTCGTCGGGCTGCCGCCTATGACTCCTGCCATACCAGCCGTCGGGATCACGCTGGCGGGTCGCCATAGGCCCAGGATTGACCCGTACCCCTTCTTGCTGCCTCGGCCGGTCGAAAAGTTGCATATCGGCGACTGTTTGTCGTGCCTGTGGGATCTGACATTCCCGGCGACCATCGGCTGCGCCAAGCCATGGATTGGTTACGGAGCACTCCGCAGAGTCCTGGAAAAGCGCCAGCGCCGCGTGCAGGTACTGGATCGTCCTCTAGTCGTCATCGTTGGTTTGCCGGCAAGGCCTCGGCCGACCGTCGACCAGGCTCGGTGCTCGTGCAGCGGCTCGCCGGCTTGCCGATGCCGCTCATACAGTGCGACGACTGCACAGAGACAGTGTTGCGGCTCACATCTAGCTTGTATGCGACAACACCTCGAATGCATATTCTTAAAATGCAATAACGACGGTTTATATCCTTCTTTCCGTTCCTTAAAGATTTGGTAAATCATTAGGTATCCAATGTCTTTGCAGAAAATAAAGAAGCAAAAAAAAATGTGTTTTCATGCTCCAAATTAAAATGCAAATAACAGATTTACGGGTCGGTGGCGGACGACGACCGAGAAGCCGTTTTTCCATAAACTGTAAAGGAATTTTTGGTTCGCTGATATATGGGTTCTGCTAAAGATGCTCAAAGGGCTGCCTGATTGGTCATCAAGGAATTTGTGAGTTGGTCAGAATAATTACTGCTGATAGTAGCTTCTCTCTACGAAAGAATAGATAGTTCACAAATTAGTATTCACAATAAAAAATGATTTTAATAGAAAATCTTGCATAAAATATGCTGTCTAAATTGGACAAACAATATGCCCTCTTTCACTTGGTCGGTAAGCCAGATGGAACACTGAAATTTTATTAAGTGAAGAGCTTGGCAAGAATTAATAATTAGTTTAAGTCTCCTTTTACTAGTTTAAGTCACCATTTTAAAATCTAATTATGTAATCATTTATAAATCTCAGTAACCAGCTCAGCCATGAATTAATAATTAGTATGCACGGCATTCTACTACTATAAAGGATGAGGTGACGAGGCACTCCTATATGATTTGGTCACCTGTTTTACTTTATTAACGAAATTCAAGGTCAACAAAGACTGCATTGAAAGGTTGGGACTGAAGGCGCATCAGAGTACACCACCATGGCGAGCAGCTGCAATATCCTGTCCAAGAGTGGGTTCAATGCTTGTTTAAAAAACTACCTCTGACTTCTCCATTTGAAGAAATGGCGTTGCTGCCTTCTCATCCATGGACGATAGGAATCCACTATGCCATCGCTAGAGAGAAAAGAGAGAAGAGAGAATGGAATTTGCATTGGTTGCCGATTGGAGAAAGATGACAACAATCAAAGGCAAGTTAATTGCCATCACATGGTCGACGTCGCCTCTTTTGTTGTATTTTGATTAATTGAGTACAATAGGTACTTAGTGTAATTTACAAAGATATAGAATTTGCGCATGGTACTTTTTTGTTAAAAAATGGAAGAACAACCTTTTCTACGGGTGATGCAACATATGTGGTGGCTCCCTAAAATGTTATCAATAGTCTTGCGTGATTCACGTATGAGTTTGGCGTCTATTGGCATGCATTATTGCTGCCCATACTATGATTGTATATTATTGATTTATATATGCAAGTAAGTACAAAGTGATGGTCCATGTCATCAATTTAATAGCAGCTTTATGCAGGACCGCAACATACATTTCTACCAGTAAGATTGGTAACGTTAAAAGAAAAATGTTATTCGGGCATCTTTTCGCATTTTTTGCGTTGGTATTTGGGTTTAAGATATTTGTTTCTTTATGAATGCTTTGATTCTAGCAAGTAGACAAATGCTGGAGTCCTACAAAGAGACAAATAAAAACGTGAAACACGCACAGACATAAAATCTAGATCAACAAGTGTACTAAGAGACGAATGCATACGTGAAACATGCAAGCCAACTTTCTAGGCTCCTTATCATGTTGGTGTTTCAACAGGGATGGGAGGCTGCGTCCTACTAAAAGATCGAAGCAATAAGACTTCCATATAATAAAAATGCAAAATTGTTTCGGCTGGCTGGTGGTTCATAATTTCTTTGAAGTTATTAGTGATCTGAGCATGGGCTCTGAATTTTTGAGATGGTCCCTGTATGGTCTGGACCAGCAGGTTGGCATGTAAATGTGATATATTACTCTAACCTATATATGCATCTATTATCTACTAAAAGAAAAATACGAATATAAAATAGGGAAATAGGCTAGAAAATCAGACATTAACCAGCAACATATGACCATTATTTAAATTATGTATGAAATAGTCTATGGATATAAAAGTTCCATAATTATTACTTACCTATGACCATTATTTAGTATGCAGAAGATTATTGACTGCAGGGTGGCAAGAAAGAGATTAGTTGGGTAATGGGTCTATTACCAGCAATACACTATTCAATCCATGCAGTAAGGGTTGCAGTAGCCAGCAACAATGTTGTCTTTCAGCTCACCTCCATTATTGTGGATCACGGAGTCATCACCTCCATTATTGTGGATCACGGAGTCGTCACCTCCACAGTTCTGGACCATGCGTCAGTTTTTGTAATGAGGGTGCAGCCATTCAACCCGTTGAAGCCTAATCATGCATTCTTATGCATGATTTCTATGGCCAAGGTCGTATTGCCATTTCATCTTCAATAGTATAGGATACCACGAGTTGTATCAAAGCCTATGTTGCATCTCACTAATATATTTATGTTTCTTACTTGTTCCTATAAGAGTCGTCACGGTGAATCTATTTGTACCCTTGGCCAATCAATATAAATGATTCATGCATATATTATGTGATATATTGTAATTTTTACATTTTTTATATTGTTTCCTCTAAATCAATCCTTTTAAATTACGACCATGTGTTTTCATATTTTATTCAACAGTCAACATATGAGCTATCATGTTGTTACCATGAAAGTTTTCTCCAGTAAGCTTTAATTAGGTATCATAGATATAAAGGAACTTAAAGTTTGATCAATAGCTAGTTGAACAGAACTCGAAATTTAGAATAGGAGGATGGAGTGACAGAAATGATAGTTCCTCGGTTGACAAGTTCTCGCATAAGGTCTAAATATGGAGCCAAGAGGATGTTATGGCTATGGTTGGGTATTTACCCTAATAAATCTTAGGATTTGTGTATTATTTGCTAAAAGCACAATGAAAGTATATGTGAGTCACTGGTCTCTCATGACATAAATTCTTACTTGGGAAGGCAAGCAATTTAATTTATTTTCTACAGAAAAATATTGGTTGGAAACATTTTTTCATAATATACTTGAATCCAGATTGCTGTGTAAGGATTAAGGAAGATAACTATGTAGCTCGCAAATCACGTTAACTAGCCATAGTTTAAGCATGTGAATCCAACAATAACTAGCCGGACGCCCCCACCCCTTTTACTAGCCTTTATAAAGTAAGCTCATTATCTCTTACTCCATCCGTCCCAAAATTCGTGTCTTAGATTTGTCTAGATATGAATGTACTTAGTCATGTTTTAATATTTAGATACATTCATTTTTAGACAAACCTAAGACAAGAATTTTAGGATAGAGGGAGTATTTACTAATTGGAGGCACCTTTTAAGGATCTCTCATTAATCCAGATCATCAAAATTAATTACACCATTGGATTGTGGAATTAACGTTCAGGTTAAAAAAGAAAACGTACGTAACGCGGATGACCCCATGCCACAAAAAATAGGCATCTGACATGTGAAACATTCCATTACAGTTTTTTTATAGAAAACACAACAACATGTACATGTAAGAGTCCTCCATCTCCACGTTCAAGTTCTAAGCACTAAAAATACACGTGCCTCGATCTGCCTACAGAAAAAGTAAACAAATAATGACAAGTTATCAAGCGTTTAAGCCCAAGGATAAAAAGTGTCCACCTCCCAATTATGGAAAAAACACGTGCATGTTCCATTCAAAGAAAGAAATAATACACTAATTTTTCCGGAATTGTTTTTCAGTAGCACACACGATGAATAGTACTCAACGTTCAAGTCACAAGGATAAAAAGGCCTGTATCCCGATTTCCTGAAAAACACGTGCATGTTCCCCTCAAAAATGAAAGAAGACACATAATTTTTTTATCAAGCACCACATTATGGGGAATGAAGAGTTGATGCATGATAAAGACCCATGTAACCACGTTATGGGTTGGGAAATCAGACCATACAAAATATTAAATAAGAACGTATACATAAAGTTGCATGCCCAAAATAATATATATGAACATAAACCCCGTAATTTTTATTGTTATTTCAAATAGGTGTATTTTTCGCAACCATGCCCACTTAAATTGTAAATTAATTGGTAATTGTTTTTGAAGTATTACTGTATACTCAATTTTTTAATTCGATAAACGAGAGATACATTCACAATTAAATGTTCTTTAGTTAAAGAGTAAGCTCTACGCAATGCACACAGATGTGATGGAGATTATCTAAAATGCAGAAATAGCTTTGTTTTTCTTTGTCTGAGTATTTTTTCCGATGTGAATGAAGTCGAATTGTGGTTGTGCTATATTTACACCGAGCATGATAAATCAATACAATCTTAGATAAAGGAATTGAACACAAAATGGAACACACATTCACGCAAAAAGTATTCGGTAGAATAATATTTCGAAAACATGTTGTACTTCTTCTGATAATTTCAGTTTATTTAATATTTCCATGATTTATATATGCATCATCTTTGGAGAAAAAACAAACCCATATGAGCCACTACATCTTGATTAGGGGACTCGATCATCATGAATCCCTTTTGTAAATGTATATCCGAGGAATAGTATATCATGGCCAAACTACATTTTTGTTAGCCAGAATATAAATTATTTTATATTATATTTTTGTACATATTTTTGACTCTTTTATATGACAAAATTTATTTATCGTAGTAGTATGCAATTACTGAACAATGTTAAAAAGGATTATATCTAGCCCGTGCAGAAGCACGGGTTGATGACTAGTTAACCTAATCCAACAACACTTGATTAGTATGATAGGATATGAAATTTAAGCCGTCTAATGCCTAGTAGTTCACGTTGATAAAACCACATATAGTCAGCCTTGCAAAATACCTGTGTAGTTGTAATACTAATGATGCCATTGAATGTGTCTAGTACATCCATCAATTACTGATGTGCATCCTGCTGGACGCTGGAGTAGCATGAAGATGTGATGGACAAAAAAATTAACGAATCTTAACTACGTTGTGTGTCGATTTTTTGTTTGTGTTATTAAGATCTATGTTAGTTCCCATAATTTGCTGGTTCCGTACAAGTTTAGGCCTACGATCTTCAATAATTGCAAGGAACCACCACATGTGTGCCATCACTTGTAAACAAGCTAGTTTTTATTTCGTTTTTGAAAGCACCGCCACAAATTCTATAATTGTAGATTGCACAGGCCCACTCATTTCGCTTTATTAACAAAATTGAAGGTCAACAAGTATTACACGGAGAGGTTTGGGACTGAAGGAGATTACGAGCAGTTACACGCCGGCCGTTGGATGTCCTTCTCCACATTAGCATCAGAGTGCACCGCCACGACGAGCGGCTGTTTTATCTTGCTCGACAAAGAGTTCAAACTAGAGCAATGCTCGTTAAAGAAACTACTTCTACCATCTCCATTTTAAGTATCTTTCTCCACCGTGGCCGATAGGAATCAACTATGCCATAGCCAGAGAGAAAAGAGAGAAAAGAGACTGGAGTTTTCATGGGCCGCCGATTTGAGAAATATGACAACCAACAAAGGCGCCTTAACGGCCATCACATGGTCACGGTCGTCACTTTACCTATTTTTTGGTTAATTGAGTAAAACATGCAATTGGTGTAGTCTGTACAGTAATAGAATTAGCTTTTTTTGCAAAAAATAATAAAGAACAAACTTTTTTCCCGTGTTTCCATATGTGGGGTGGTTCCCTACAATTAAGTCAATAAATTAGTCGGTTGTCTTGCGTGATTCTCGTGCGATTTTGTCGTGTATTGGCATGCATTGTTGCTGCCCATATTGTGGTTGTATATTATTTATTTGGAGACGCAAGTAAGTACAAAGAGATGGTGCATGTCTTGAATTAACTAGCAGCTTCATGCCGGACCCTCAACTTGCATTTCTACGAGTGAGTATGGTAAAAAAAATGTTATTCGGGCAGGCATTTTTTGCGTTGGTATTTGGGTTTAAGGTATTTGTTGCTTCATGAATATTTGGTGTCTAATATTCATACGTGAAACACGCACAAACATACAACCTAAATCAACGGGGGTACTAAGAGACGAATGCATATGTGAAACACGAAAGAGAGCCTTCTACCCTCGTTATCATGTCCGTGTTTCAATAGGGTCTCAGGATTGCGATGGACGGCTGTTCCTACTAAAAAGATATCAAAACAATAAGACTTCCATATAATAAGAAATGGAAAAGTGTTCGGTCTTGTTGGTGGTTCATAGTCCCGGTTGGTAAGGGCCTATAGCCCCTGTTTATCAACCGGGACTATTAACTTGGGACTAAAGACGCCTCGCCCTTTAGTCCCGGTTAGCTACAAACCGGAATTAATACCTCTCCACGTGGCTGGCAGCGTGTGTGGCGTGGCCGGGATCTTTAGTCCCGGTTGGTAACATCATTTGGGACTACAGGCTATGGTGATTTTGGGTTTATTATTTATTTTTGCTTTTTATTTTATGTTTTCTATTTAATTCTTTTTCATTTAAAACATATCTTACGCTAGTACATACCGTACACGTTATGCATATATCATAAGATATCTCGTAGGACCAATCATATATCATAGAATTTCGAGAGGGACCATATATTTGCATGCGCATATTATATAACACACCCATATATATATACGATTTGCTATATATAATTTCTCCTACAACTTGCGGATCAATTACATGCATGCATTAATTGTTGAAGTGGTATTCTCCTTTCGAATCTATAACCTGCTCCAGCAAAAATCCCGAAAATTAATCTTTGAAACGCTCGTATGCGTTCCATTTGGAGGAGTTCCAAGTAGTTTTGATGCGTAATATGGCCTCTAGGTACTTGTGGGAGTAGTTGCTATGAGTTTTGTTGAGCCTTGTTCACTTTTCCTTAGAATCACTAAAAAATTCAGAAATTTTCAGAGATAGAAAAGGAAAAAGATGAGGAGCTTCTTAAGTGGCTCTTCAAGCCGTGCCCCCAAGGATGATGAAGTGAGAAGAAGCCCAAGTATCCGGTCCCTCGAGTTGCAGAAGTTCGAGCGTGCGAATGGCCAAGCGATGTGTTCTTACGCGCCTCCAGAATTTATGAGGACTTTTACTACTTGGTGGAGAACGCAGGCCTTACCGCCTTCGTTGAAGATAAGTGTCCGCAATACCTCCTCCTCACTAATATCTTCGTACAAAGCTTTAACTTCTATGCGAGGAAGAATCCTCCTATGATATCCCCCAGTGCATGTCACTCCAGGATTTTTGCAATGTTTGCAAATTACCTTACGTTGGGGATATTCACGAACCTCGTCCAAGGGACTTGGAAGCTTTCATCAATACTATTGTTGTAGGAGAGGAGAGAGGAGTATCTTGCGCTAGAGCTGCTAGCGTTCATTTTCCCGTGCTTCGGTACTTCTCACTATTTGTGGGAAAATGTTTGATTGGTCGTGAGAAAGCTGGGTCACATAGTTCCCCAGATATTGCGGTCTTGCGCAAAGCCCTTTATAACGATAAAACTTATAGCTTGGGTGCTATAGTAGCTCAACGGTTGAACACGAACCGTTCTAAAGGGGTTGTCTATGGAGGTATCTATGCTACTCGTCTTGCTAGACAATTTGAGATACCTATTAGACTTGATGAAGAAGAAGAGATTCTTCTTCCTGAGAAATATCTAGATTATGATAGCATGGTTTTCCATGACTTTCTTGATAGAGATACAAATAGAAGGATGATTTATAACCTGTTATTTAGTCAGGGTACTCGTGAGACTATTACTTTGCCTGCTCCTTCTTTGTTCAACCTTCATACAGGCAGGTACATTATTATGCCCTCAGACATCTACGCATATTGGGGCCTAGCCCAACCACAGGTGTCCGTGCCCGAGCCACCAGTCGAGTACCAGACGCCGGTTTATCAGTGGAAGCCAGAGGAGCTCACACAGCAGTGGCATCCTCAGTCAACTCCGGAGTACCCCAGAGCTGGTTATTTCCCTCCATGGGAGTAGACCAACTTAGGCCAAAAGCCTAAGCTTGGGGGAGTATGTGTTTCTCACCTACTTTACATTCTTGCTTATGCTTTCACTTTGTTCGTCGGTGTTCACACTTTGCCACTATATCATCCATGTTAGTTTATTCTTTTTCTCGTTTTCTTTTCATGTGCCTGTTTAGTTTGAGAAAACCCAAAAATATTTTCTTGTTCTTCTTTTGCTTGTTGGGAGCTTTACCGTGTAAATAGTTTTCTTTTTCCTTGGGTCAAGGTAGAAGACCATGGTTACAATGTTTAGTGGCTCTCGCATGCATATCTGCTGATCTGTTTGCCTGCAGATTCCAGCTTTAGTCCAATGCACGAGCACTCTTATATTGTTCACATTATTCGATCGTGCAAGTGAAAGGAAATAATGACGATATATGATGAAGTGACTGAGCCTGGAAAAGATGGTATGAACTCGATCTATTTTGTTTTTGTAAATATGACTAGCTCATTGTGCCTGATTCAGCTTTGTTGTGAGGGAAACATGTTTGCAATGACAACTTAGAGAACATAGTTGCTGATGCCATGCTTACTTAGCTAGGAGCTTATAATGGTTTGTCTTTGATGCCCGCATGAATGTTGAGATGACTATGATGTAGTATGATAGGGTGGTATCCTCCTTTGAATGATTCAAGTGGCTTGACTTGGCGCATGTTCATGCATGTAGTTGAAACAAAATCAACACAGCCTCTATGATATTCATGTTCATGGTGATTTATGTCCTACTCATGCTTGCACTCAATGTTAGTCAATCTCATTGTATTTTGATGACTGTTGTCGCTCTCTAGTTGGTCGCTTTCGCAGTCTTTTGCTAGCCTTCACTTGTACTAAGCGGGAATACTGCTTGTGCATCCACTCCCATGAACCCAAAGTTGTTCCATATGAGTCCACCATACCTACCTATATGCGGTATCTACCTGCCGTTCCAAGTAAATTTGCATGTGCCACTCTCTAAATCTTAAAGAAATAATATGTTCTGCATGCCCGAACCGCTCATGTGGTGACAGGGGACTATCCGTATCTTCCATGCTAGGCGTGTTATCCTCGATATGTGTTTATTCACTATCATTCACGAGAAAGGGGACGATAATTGGAATGCCCAGTTCCATGCTCAAATCGAAAAGATAATTGCAAACAAAACTCCCCCAGGATTGTTGTTGGTATGGACGGTACCCGAGGATTCGTCTAGCCGTGGAGTGTGATTGATCGGTGGTGGGGGAGTCAAAAATTTACTATTCTGTTTGGTAACCGCCTATAGCATGTGTAGCGTGGAAGATGGTAAGAACTCTTAGTCATTGCGTTGACAATGAAAGTATGCCACCCAAAATTATTATCTCTGTTTTCAAAGCTTGAGCTCTGGCACCTCTACAAAATCAATGCTTCCCTCTGCGAAGGGTCTGTCTATTTATTTTCTTGTTGAATTAGGGAGCACCTCTGTCATTTTTCTGCTTTGCTTTTAACTGTGTTGAGTATGACTGTGACTGGATCTTCTTTGCAATGAATTACAATGTTTAGTCAGCCCTTGGTCTTTGAAAGTGCTCTGCATTTATGTTTTGCGGTTTCAGAAAGAGCTAGCGAGATACCATCTGTTCGTACTGCTTCATGATTGTTTTGATTGAAGTGTGGACGTTTGAGACTTATTGTTATTTGCTCGCTAGTTGATTATGCCATTGATACGAGTTTACCGTGAGACCTAGATGTCATTTGCTTATGTGGTTTGCTTATGATCTTGCTGAAATTCTGGATATGAGTTAGACATCGTTGCAACAACAAGATCAAATGGAGTTCGTCAAAGTTTTTCTTTTGTCTCTTTCAGTTTGTCAACTGAATTGCTTGACGATAAGCAAGGCTTTAAGCTTAGGGGAGTTGATACTTCTCCGTCATATCTACTTTTCTGAACTCTTTTGCCCTTGTTTTGGACTCTAATTTGCATGATTTGAATGGAACTAACCCGGACTGACGCTGTTTTCAGCAGAATTGCCATGGTATTGTTTTTGCGTAGAAATAAAAGTTCTCGAAATGACCTGGAAATCTACGAGAAAATTTTGTGGAATATATAACAAATATTAGTGCAAGAATCAACTGGAGGGACGGAGTCAGGAGCCCACGAGCCCACCAGCCCCCCCCCCCCCCCTGGCCGGGGCTGGCAGGGTTGTGAGCCCCTCGGGACTCCGCCGCCACCAATTCCAGCTCTATATAACCTCTTTCGTCCGAAAAAAATCAGGAAGAAGAGTTCATCGCGTTTTACGATACGGAGGCGCCACCACCTCCTGTTCTTCCTCTAGAGGGCAGATCTCGAGTCTGTTTTGGGCTCCGAAGAGGGGAGATCGTCACCATCGTCATCATCAACCTTCCTTCATCGCCAATTCCATGATGCTCTTCACCGTTCGTGAGTAATCTCATCGTAGGCTTGCTAGACGGTGATGGGTTGGATGAGATCTATCATGTAATCGAGTTAGTTTTGACGGGGATTGATCCCTAGTATCCACTATGTTCTGAGATTGATGTTGCTACTACTTTGCCATGCTCAATGCTTGACACTAGGGCCCGAGTGCCTTGATTTCAGATCTGAACCTATTATGTTGACGCCAATATATGTGTGTTTTAGATCCTATGTTGCAAGTTGTAATCACCTACTATGTGTTATGACCCGGCAACCACGGAGTGACAATAGCCGGATCCACTCCCGGAGATGACCATAGTATGAGAAGTTCATGTATTCACCAAGTGTTAATGCGTTGGTCCGGTTCTTTATTAAAAGGAGAACCTTAATATCCCGTAGTTTCTATTAGGACCCCGCTCCCACGGGAGGGATGGACAATAGATGTCATGCATGTTCTTTTCCCTAAGCACGTATGACTACGTATGGAATACATGCCTACATTAGATTGACGAACGGGAGCTAGTTACTTATCTCTCCATGTTATAGCTGTTACATGATGAATCACATCCAGCATAATCATCCATCACCGATCCAATGCCTACGAGTTTTACCTACTGGTCCTTGCTACGATACTTTGCCGCTACTGCTGTCACTACTACTGTTGTTACTCTGTTGCTACTGTTGTTACTTTGCTCCTACTGGTTATTGTTGCTACTGCTGCTATCATACTACCTTGTCACTGATACTTTGCTGCAGACACTAAATCTTTCAGGTGTGGTTGAATTGACAACTCAACTGCTAATACTTGAGAATGTTCTTTCGCTTCCCCTTGAGTCGAATCAATAAATTTGGGTTGAATACTCTACCCTCGAAAACTGTTGCGATCCCCTATACTTGTGGGATATCACCCATCATATGAGCACGCGCGTGGATTACACCATAGGGTTAGTAGTATGTTGATAGGACTATATATTGGAGGGCAAGGGTGACAGAACCTTCAGCCTAGCATAGAAATTGATGGATACGGGATTGAAGGGGGACCAATATATCTTATTGCTATGGTTGGGTTTTACCTTAATGAACGTTAGTAGTTGCGGATGCTTGCTAATAGTTCCAATCATAAGCGCATAGAATTCCAAGTAAGGGATGACATGCTAGCAGTGGCCTCTCCCACATAAAACTAGCTATCGGTCTAGTAACGTAGTCAATTACTTAGGGACAATTCCGCAACTCCTACCACCACTTTTCCACACTCGTTAAACTAACATAATTGTTTCTTTGTCTTATCAGCCCCTAATTTTTACTTACGTGTTCTTTATTTTCTTGCTAGGCTATCCTATCACTCCTACAAAGTACTTCTAGTTTCATACTTGTTGTAGGTAAAGCGAACGTAAAGTGTGCTTAGACTTGTATCGGTGGCCGATAGAACTTGAGGGAATATTTGTCCTACCTTTAGCTCCTCGTTGGGTTCGACACTTTTACTTATCGAGAAAGGCTACAATTGATCCCCTATACTTGTGGGTTATCAAGACCTTTTTGTGGCGCCGTTGCCGGGGAGCAATAGCGTGAGGTGAATATTCTCGTGTGTGCTTGTTTGCTTTATCCCTAAGTAGATTTATTTGCTGTTCTAAGTTGTTCTCTATCTTTAGTTATGGATATGGAACACGAATTACAAAAAAATTAGGTGTACTTGCTACTCATGGAGATGGGGAACCTCCTAAAACCCTCGATGCTCGTTATGTGGAAAATATTATGCAATTCTTCAATAATCCAGAGAAAACCCAATTCAATTATATAATGGGATAGACGTTGGATCAACGTCAATACTTTAGGGATTATCGCTTGACTCAAAAAGGGAAACTATTATGGGATCAAATTCATATGTTGAAATGGTATGCTCGGGAGCTATGCTCGAGATATGATGTTACTTGTTGCTCTATGATGAAGGCTCAATACCTTCCCTTTTCTTGTAAATTTAATGCTAATGCAACCTTGGCTTCTTATGCTAATGGTATATATGATTACTATGATGTGGAACAAATAGAAGAGTTTGTTTCTTTTATGGGTGCTTATGAAATTGAAGCTTTGTTTAAAAGGTGTGATGATAATGATGATGCTGCTTACCGATCTGAAAATTTGGTTATGCTTCGTTATTGTTATACTAATTATGAATATAGTACCCATATTTATTAATTTATGGAGAAATTCTGCACTGCCCAAGAAGAGACTAATATTTTGCAGGAAACTATGGAAGAAGAAAATGTTGAAAGTGTGAGCTGATTAGATGAAAAAGACGACGAGGAGAGCGAAGAACAAAAGGAGGAAGAGCGGACTAGCTACCCGTGCCCACCTTCTAATGAGAGTAACTATTCAACTCATACATTGTTTAATTTACCTTCGTACTTACCGAAGGATGAATGCTATGTTGATTGCTATGATCCCTTGGATTCGTTTGAAATATCCCTTTTTTATGAACTTGATGCTTGCTATGCTTGTGGCCATGATGCCAATATGAATGATGCTTATGAAGATGAACTTGCTATAGTTCCTTATTTTAAACATGAAAGTGTTGCTATCGCACCCACTTATGATAGTCCTACCATCTTTTTGAACTCTCCCAACTACACTATATCGGAGAAGTTTGCTCTTATTATAGGGATTACATAGATGGGTTGCCTTCTACTATTGCACATGATGATTTTGATGAATATAATATGCATGTGCCTGCTGCTCCTACTTGCAATTATTACAATAGAGGAACTACATCTCCACCTCTCTATGCTTCCAATACGATAAAACTACAAGGGATCTCTAATCCTAAACACGGATGGCGTCCCCCACCTCCCACCTCCCACCGCGGCGACCCAATGGCGATCTGGAACTCTAGCCGGCGTATGCTCCATCCTCGCAACTCCTCTGCTCAGGTGAACCTTCCCGACCCTCCTCACGTGGTCGTGCATGGCTTGCATGGGTGGTTCTACGTTGGATCTGGATTTCTCGCACGGTTTGGCTTTCTCTGATGAGGTTTATCGCCACTCGGGTATTACGGTGCACCCTATGAAGCACCACCGCCCTTTCATCATGGTGATTTCCTTTGGCCGTCATGTGTTCCGTCTTTCGACTGACACAGTCGTTGCAGCTCTGGAATCGGTGATTGGAGGATCGGCTATTGAGTTTCTTGTCTCTCAAGTCACAGATTCGGTTTTCTCATTCAAGGTCTCCTGCATGCAAGTTGGTTTTCATATTCTGGATTTGCGTTCTTTCAAGTGTTCATGTTTTAAGTGCTTCTTCCATCTATGGGGACATGGAGGTCCTAATTGGCATCGGGAATTTGCTCTGTGGAAGAAGCAATGTGATGCTGAGTGGATTATTGTGAGCCCTTCTAAGAGGAGAGCCTCTTTAGGTCTGATGGCCATGCATTCCAGACCCCTCAAGTCTTCACTTAAATCTGGATCTTCTGTTCGTAAGAAGCTGACTTTTGCATCCCTTCAGCAATATGAGGCTTGCAAGGGATACAGATATCCTATTTCCCATGATGAATTAGTCACGCTTGAACAGCCTGGTTATTCGGTGCCTTCCCCTGAGCATGTCGTCATCTCAGCACCACCGCCGGCGGAACTCCGGTGGATGACAGCCACGCCGCATATTACGTTTGGGACAGTTTCTTGCCAAGTTTCATCTCCCGGATCTCCCGGGGATGATTTTCAAACTACCAAAGTAATCGGAACTTCTGCCGTGCAACAAGGAGCTACATGTGATCCAGCCGAGATTCATGGTATTTCGAATGATGAGAATCAATTTTCGGTGGCAAGTTTGGATTCTGGGCCAATTTCCGCTCTCATTAATGAGCCTGCTGAGGTTACCTCTTTCTCTGGGCCCGAGCCTAATCACCTGATGGATATTCCTTCCTCTCAGGAGGCCCATCTGGCCTTTGACGATCTCATTAATTGCATGGTTGAGGATATCTTTTCTTGCTCTATTTGCAACGCTCGGGGCCATCTAGCTGCGAACTGCACGGCTTCGCCTGGATGCGCTGAGAACATGGTGGGCCACGCACGATCTAGAGGAACCTCTTTTATGCGTAATAATTGTCTTACTTGGAACTGTAAGAGACCCACCACCTCCCCTGTCGCTTATATCTCAGGAACTGCTGATACTCTCGGCGAAACAGCATCCCCTGCGACACAGTTCCGTCCTTTCTCATCACCGTCGCCTCCTCGAACTCCCTCTGAGACACCACCGGTCACTCCGCCACCGCCTCCCGCAATGGCGAACTTCAAGCTTGATCCCGAGTTCTTCCTCCCGCCTGGCCACAATATCATCGATTGAGGACCCGACCGGCTGCCTCGGACCTACACCATGCCTGCGGTCCCCATCAGCACACGTCATGAGCGCTTTGTCATCGCTGACGTCCACCCAGCGCCACCGGCTGAAGATGTGATTCAGGTACGGCAAGAAGTTGCTGCTCTTCTTCTTCACCAAGGGTTGCATGTTCGGTCTGCGCATCCTTGGATTGAGGGTGTTGGATTGTTTGAGCTCCGTGACGCGGCAGAGAGCTATGCTGTGGTCCACATGGTTCCGCACCCAGTTGCTCATAACTCTGTTGTGTGCTTCATGCGTCCTGATCAGGGTCTGGGGTTCCGTGGCCAAGAGGGTTTTCGTCAGGGCTGTCTCATGCTTTTCGGGGTCCCGCTGGATTTCCGTAATACTGAAGATCTCAGGGCCGCTGTCAATACCTTTGGGGAGTTTCACCATTGGGTCAGTGATGATCCATATTTGGTTCGCTCTATTGTGTTTGCGGAGTTCCCAGATGACCGGCTGGTACCTCGCATCATCAACTTTTCTGAATATGCTTCTTGGGGTGGCGCCAAGGTTTCCTGGTCTGCTCCAGTGTACATCCTGGGTGCGGCTGCTACGGAAATTCTACCTAATGATGAGGATCCCATGCCCCTCAATGGCAACCCTCATCCGCTCCCTGGACAGCATGGTCATGATAATCTGCAATTCCCTCTGCCCCCATATCCTGCACTGGGCTGGAATGCGGTTCCGCTGGCGCCTGGAGACCCAGGGCCTGCTGCTGGTGCTGCTGATGACAGAGGCTGGGGTCAGCCGCCTGCCGCTGCTCATGATGGAGGCTGGGGTCAGCCGCCCGCTGCTGCTGCTGGAGGAGGTTGGGAACCTGAAGCGGCCCCGGAAGCACCTGCTGCTGATCCTGTTCAGGATCAAGAATCTATGGTGATTGATCAGCCGAGTCCCTCTTCTTCGGATTCGGTTCACGAGCTGGTGGACCTTGACCATCTGCCGCAAGATGACATGGAGGTGGAACCTGCTGCTCAAGAACCACCGCTGGCTAATCCTGATGCTCCTGATGCTGACATACCAATGGCTGCCCCGGACAATGATGCTGAGCCAGAGGATGATGTGCTTGTTCTGGAAGAGGTGCATGATGACAATCCTCTCGCAATTGTTCTCTACAACCCCCCCACCCATTCAGACTGGCAACATCTTTGTTGGGGCTGCTAGGGTTATGTATGGGCCACCTCTGCCGCCTCTAATGTCCTGGGCACGCTCCTTTGATGCTCTTATGGGGGCTGCTGCTGCTATGCACGTACCTCGTCCACTACAGATGCCACTTCTAGAGCCCATTATGATCCCCAAGCGATCCTGGGACGTGGCTTTCGACACTGACGCTCCAGGACCTTCTCTATCGGAGCCTGCTGGTGCATCTCTCCCACTGCAGGAGGTAATCCCTCTTAGTCCTTCTTCATCATCAGAAGACTTATCTTTTCGCTCTCTTGCTCCATCCAAGAAGGGGACCCGCAAGAAGGCCACTCCAGTTGTTGACTCCTCGGTCCGTCGGTGTACTCGCAGCTCCATCAAACGAGACGGCTTCAAGCCAATCCTGCAAGAGCTGCCTGCGCATGTCCCCAAGAAGAGGAAGCCCAAGGCCAAGCCAATGTCCTCTACATCACAGGAGACGGAGGAGCTTCAAGTACCTCCTGCCACTCCTATCCCAGTGATTCAGGAGGTGGGACAGTCACTCGACATAGCCACTGAGAAGCTCACGGTGGATCGACTTATGGAAGATCCTGCTGATTCTGCGCCATCGTCTTCTGATGTTTAATCCATCTATGTTTATCTGTTACTGTACTGGTTCTATGTAGTGTCAAACTTCTGCTTGCGCTGTCTTTTGGCTTTCTGAACCTTGGTTGCACTGGCTATTACATACCATGCTTTTGCTATATATGTGATCTGCAATGGATAGTCGTTCCACTAGAAGTTGGTGTGTGCTGTGTTGGAATGTGCGTGGCCTAAATTCGGATCATAGACAGCGGGCGATCCGTAACAAGACTGATGAGAGCCTAGAGGCTGTGGTCTGCTTGCAGGAAACAAAAATGCAGTCCATTGACTTTCGTGCAGTTAAAGGTTTCTGCCCCAAACACTTTGATCAGTTTGCTTACTCTCCTTCCAGGGGTGCATCAGGAGGGCTTATCACCCTTTGGAACTATTCCATTCTTACTGGTCAATTAGTGGAATGCACACCATATGGATTGATCATCTCCTTTACGTCAAATCACATAGGTGAATCATGGACATCAGTTAATGTCGATGGGCCATGTCATGGAGAGGCCCGAGATCTTTTTGTGAGCTGGCTTTACAATCTTGATATTCCCACTGGGGCTAATTGGTTGCTTCTTGGAGATTTTAATTTTATTAGATCTCCTGACAACAGAAACCTTCCTGGGGCTGATGTGAATGACATGTTCATCTTCAATGAAATTATTGGGCATCTGGGATTGCTGGAACTTCCCATTAAAGGCAGATCTTACACTTGGTCCAATATGCAAGATTGCCCTCTTCTGGAGCAGCTTGACTGGTTTCTTACATCAACCAACTGGATCTCCTCATATCCTCTTACTCAAGTGCTACCCCTGGCAAAGATTGCTTCTGATCATGTTCCCTGTGTAGTCACTGTTAACACTTCCATCCCTAAATGCAACCTATTTCGCTTTGAAAACTACGGGGTTGAAATGTAGGGCTTCATGGAATGTGTACAGCAATCCTGGCTCATTCCTTCAAGAAAGACACACATTTCTGTTGTTATTATGGATAAGATGAAGCATCTTCGGCAGGCTTTGAAGAAATGGCAGACGTCCCTGTCACAGTTAAAAACTTTTATTTCCAGATGTAATCAAGTGGTGCTATGTTTGGATGAGCTTGAGGAGTTGAGGTCACTTTTCAGACCAGAAGCTACCTTCAGGAAAATTGTCAAATTACATTAGGAACATCTTCTGCATCTTCAGTGCTTGTACTGGAAGAAGAGAGCCACTATCAGCTTTGTTAAGGTTGGTGAGGAAAACACTAAGTTCTTCCATGCTATGGACACTGAGAGATATAGGAGGAATTCCATTGCATCTCTCAAGCTAAATGATGGTTCTACCATCTCTGATCATGATCAAATTGCTGCATGTTTTTGGGCATCTTTCAAGGATAGAATGGGAACTTCTGTTGGAATTAACATGGCATTTGATTTACAATCCATGCTGAATGAGGTGGAGGGTCTAGACATTCTCACAGAACCTTTTTCCAAGTCTGAAATGGACAAGACTGTGTAGGATATGCCCATTGACAAAGCTCCAGGGCCTGATGGTTTCAATGGTCTTTTTTCAAGAAATGCTGGCACATTATCTCCCCTGAGTTTTATCAACTTTCTGCCGATTTCCATGCTGGACAGGCCCAGCTTGTAAACATGAACTCATCCTATATTACACTCATTCCAAAGAAGAGATCACCTGAACATGTGGGAGACTACAGACCAATATCACTTACTGGTATGGGTCTCAAATTTCTGTCAAAAATGCTTGCTAACAGGCTACAGTTGCAGATTGTGAAGTGTCTTCACAAGAATCAATATAGTTTTATCAAATCTAGGACCATCCAGGATTGTGTGGGATGGACTCTAGAGTACCTGCACCAATGTCATCAATCCAAGAAGCCTATAGTTATTATTAAGCTGGACTTTGAAAAGGCATTTGATTCTGTGGAGCATGAGTTCATCTTCCAGATTCTTAAGCACAAGGGCTTCAATGACAGATGGATCCTTTGGGTTAGGCAGCTACTAACTTCTGGATCATCTTCAGTGCTGATCAATGGTGTGCCTGGAAAGAAGTTCATGTGCAAGAAAGGTGTCAAGCAGGGAGATCCTATGTCTCCACTGCTTTTTGCTATTGCTGATGATTTTCTACAAACTCTGGTTAACCAACTGCTGGTGGAGGGCCTGATACAGCTGCCTATACCTTGTCATGATAAGGATTACCCTATAGTGCAATATGCTGATGATACTCTTATCATCCTACCTGCTGATAAATCCCAGTTGTTATAGTTCAAGAAAATGCTCTTACTGTTCTCCCAGTCCAGTGGATTACAGGTCAATTACCACAAATCTGCACTTCTACCTGTCAACACTCCTCCTCAACATCTACAGGATCTGGCAGACTCCATTGGTTGCAGAGTGGGACCTTTACCCTTCACATATCTTGGCCTGCCTGGTGGGACAACTAAACCAACAATCATTGATCTCATGCCTCTGGTTGATAACATGGAAAGAAGACTCAGTGTTAGTTCCTCTTTTCTTGCTCAAGGGGGAAGGCTGCAGTATTTAAATTCAGCCCTGTCTTCTATACCTCTCTTCTTTCTATGCAGTCTGGATATCCCACCAGGTATTCTGAATCAATTGGAGAGGATTCAAAGGCAATGTCTGTGGAGAAGAAATGGGAATGATCATGCACCCTCTCTTGCTGCTTGGCCTCTGGTGTGCAGGCCTAAAAATAAAGGGGGGCTAGGGATTATGAATTTAGCTGTCCAGAATGAAGCACTCCTACTCAAACATGTTGATAAATTCCTCAATCATGTTGATATCCCTTGGGTTCATATGATTTGGAACACTTATTATCATAACACTGTTCCTCAGGGCACTGCACTTTGTGGTTCCGTTGGTGGAAGGATATCTGTAAACGGCTTGACAAATTCAGATCAGTTACATAATATGTTCTACCGAACAGGGGTGATTCCTTCCTGTTTTGGTCTGACTCTTGGTTGATTGGCAACTCCATTATGCCACTGGCGGCCAGATTCCAAAGACTGTTCTCCTTTGTGGCTAATCCTTTCTACACAACTCAAGAGGTCTTTACTGCTTTTTATGATGACAGCATGCTCTCCATGTTTCACTTACCACTGTCTGCTCAAGCTTATCAGGAACTGCTTTCCATCCAATCTTTGCTTCTGGACCTGGACCTCAATCATCAGGCCTCTGACAGATGGGTATGGGGAAAGGATGCTTAGGTCTACACAGCCAAGAGATACTATGCTCATATTCATAGCAGTATTATACCAAACCCTTTACTCAACTGGATCTGGAGAAGCTGCTGTACTATGAAGATTAAGATGTTTGCGTGGATGCTCATCATGGACAGGCTGAACACTCAAGACATGCTGGAACGGCGTCACTGGAAGGTCTCTGATTCTAACCTTTGTGTTCTATGCCATGCTTGAGTCAAGGAAGACAGAGATCATCTATTCTTCAACTGTCTTTTCAGTATCAGGGTCTGGAATTACCTGCAGATCACATGGAAGGGTTCATCTATGTGGAGTGCTGTTGTTGTGGCTAGAAAGGACTTTCATAACCCTTTCTTTCCTGAGGTGGGTTTCACCGCTTTTTGGAACATCTGGACTATTAGGAATGCAAAAGTCTTCAACCAGGAGCAGCCCAAGTTCAGAAAATGGAGATCTGGATTCATTCATGACATTTATCTGTTAGCTCATAGAATTAAGGCTAGTTTCAGGGATGATCTCCTTAGATGGATTTCCTTGTTGCCTCCTTGAGGTTTGTAATCCTTTGCTCTACTTCCCCTTGTACATTCTAAATCTCCTCTTGTACATATAGCTCTCATAGATGGGAATCAAGGAAAATGGATGTGGGGGGTTTTCCCTACAGTAGCCGGTCAAAAAAAATACGATAAAACTGCAAGAAACTGCTTATGCTATGTATTGGCCTTTACTTGATGTGCATGAATTATTGTATTATGACATGCCAATGCATAGGAAGAGAGTTAGACTTTGTCATTGCATGATATATGTTACCTTGTGCTCACTACTAAATTACAAAACATTGTTAATTAAAATTGGCTTTGATATACCTTGGGATCCGGGTGGATCCATTTCTTGAGCACCTTATACCTAGCATAATGGCATTAAAGAAAGCCCTGCCTGGGAGACATCCCCAAAGTTTTAGAGAGTCATTTAGTTCTGTTGACTGCTTTTATTTATTTTAAAAACAAAAAGAGAATTGATTGAAAGGTGATGCATTGCGGAAGTGAGGGTCGACCTTGAAACACTTGTGTTCATGCTCATGGAAACAATGTAGAATTTTTCATGGAAGCTTCTCGCAAAAATAATTATCCCCTTGTGAAATTCCATTGTATTATGAAAATAATGTGCCAAGTAAAGCCTTTATGATTAGTTTGGGTGATAGTTGTTTGATCATGCTGAAAAAGACAGAAACTTTGCAATCACGAAATCATTTCTTATTTCTATATAGAGAATGATATTGAGTTGATTCTTTTTACTGTTGATTGATATACAAGTTGCCTTAATTACCATAGTTGTTTCAGAATTTTTGGAGTATCATAAGTGTGGTATACGTTCATATTACTACAGACTGTTCTATTTTTGACATATTCTGTTTTCTATGCATTGTTCTCTTATTTTGATGAATCTATGGGTAGTATCGGGGGGTATGAACCATGGTGAAGTTGGATTACAGTATATGTAATGCTAATATGAATTTGGAATGACTTCACAACAGTACTTAAAGTGGTGATTTACTTTATTACACTAACGGATCTCACGAAGGTTTTGTAGAGTTTTGTGTAATTGAAGTTTTCAAGTTTTGGGTGAGACCATGATGGATGAAGGAATAAGGAGAGGCAAGAGCCTAAGCTTGGGGATGCCCGAGGCTCCCCAAGGTAATATTCAAGGAAGACTCAAGTGTCTAAGCTTGGGGATGCCCCGGAAGGCATCCCTCTTTCGTCTACAATCTAACGGTAATTTTACTCGGAGATATATTTTTATTCGTCACATGATATGTGCAAATCCTTGGAACGTCTTTTGTGTTTATTTTTCCTTTTTATTTTATGCACCATGCTGGTATGAGATAGTCCTTGGTTGATTTATAGAATGCTCTTTGCACTTCACTTATATGTTTTGAGTATGGCTTTATAGAATGCTTCATGTGCTTCACTTATATCATTTGAAATTTGGATTGTCTGTTTCCCTACACATAGAAAACCACCATTTGTAGAATGCTCTTTTGCTTCACTTATATTTGTTAGAGCGGGGCATATCTTCTGTAGAAATAACTAAACTCTCATGCTTCACTTATACCTATTTAGAGAGTTAACAGGAGTTGGTCATTCACATGGTTAGTCAAAAATCCTACATAAAACTTGTAGATCACTGTATATGATATGTTGATTTCTTGCAATAGTTTTGCGACATGAAGATGTGACATTAGAGTCATGCTATTGAGTAATTGTGTATTCGCAGAAATACTTGTCTTAAGGTTTGTGATTTCCGTAGCATGCACGTATGGTGAACCGTTATGTGATGAAGTCGGAGCATGATTTACTTATTGATTGTCATCCTTTTTGTGGAGGTCGGGATCGCGCGATGGTTAACTCCGACCAACCCTTCCCCTAGGAGCATGCATGTAGTACCTTGTTTCGATGACTAATAGACTTTTGCAATAAGTATGTGAGTTCTGAATGACTAATGTTGAGTCCATGGATTATATGCACTCTCATCCTTCCACCATTGCTAGCCTCTCTAGTACCACGCAACTTTCGCGGGTGCATTACACCCACCATATATCCTTCCTCAAAACAGCCACCATACCTACCTATTATGAGTTTTCCATACCCATTCCGAGAAATATTGCCATGCAACTTCCATCCTTCCGTTTATTATGACAAGCACCATCATTGTGATATTGCTTTGCATGATCGTAAGATAGCTAGCATGATGTTTTCATGGTTTGTCCATTTTTTGATGTCATTGCTACGCTAGATGATTGCACATTCCGGTACACCGCCAGAGGCATTCATATAGACTCTTATTATGTTCTAAATATCAAGTTGTAAGTAAATAAAAGTGTGATGATCATCATTATTAGAGCATTGTCCCATGTGAGGAAGTAATAAAAGAGGCCAATGAAGCCCAAATAAAAAAAAGGCCAAAGAAGCCCACCAAAAAAAAAGAGAAAATAATAAAAATAATTGTAAAAAAAGAGAGAAAAGAGAGAAGGGCAATGCTACTATCCTTTACCACACTTCTGCTTCAAAGTAGCACCGTGATCTTCATGATAGAGAGTCTCCTATGTTGTCACTTTCATATACTAGTGGGAAATTTTCATTATAGAAATCGGCTGTATATTTCAATGATGGGCTTCCTCAAATTGCCCTAGGTTTTCGTGAGCAAGCGAGTTGGATCGACACTCACTAGTTCCCTTTTGAGCTTTCATACACTTATAGCTCTTGTGCATCTGTTGCATGGCAATCCCTACTCAATCACATTGATATCTATTGATATGCATCTCCATAGCCCGTTGATACGCCTAGTTGATGTGAGACAATCTTCTCATTTTTGTCTTCTTCACAACCACCATATTCTATTCCACATATAGTGCTATGTCCATGGCTCACGCTCATGTATTGCGTGAAAGTTGAAAAAGTTTGAGAGCACTAAAGTATGAAACAATTGCTTGGCTAAAATGGGGGTTGCGCATGATTTAAATACGTTGTGTGGGGAAGATAGAGCATAGCCAGACTATACGATTTTGTAGGGATAACTTTCTTTGACCATGATATTTTGAGAAGACATGATTGCTTTGTTAGTATGCTTGAAATATTATTGTCTTTATGTAAAGTGATAGACTATTGCTTCGAATCACTCGTGTTTCCGTATTCATGCCATGATTAGATTATATGATCAAGATTATGCTAGGTAGCATTCCACATCAAAAATTATCTTTTTTATCATTTACCTACTCGAGGACGAGCAGGAATTAAGCTTGGGGATGCTGATACGTCTCCGTCGTATCTATAATTTTTTATTGTTTCATGCCAATATTCTACAACTTTCATATACTTTTGGCAACTTTTTATACTATTTTCGGGACTAACATATTGATCCAGTGCGCAGTGCCAGTTCATGTTTGTTGCATGTTTTTTGTTTCCCAGATTATCCATACCAAACGAAGTCTAAACGCAATAAAAACCCTACGGGTATTTTTCTGGAATATTTATGATTTTTGGGAAGAAGAATCTACGCGAAATGATGCCCGAGGAGGTCACAAGCCACCTATGCGCGCCCTAGGGGGATGACGCGGCTGTCCGGCTTGTGACCAATCCCTAAGGCGGTTGGGGCCCTTCTTTCGCCGCAAGAAATCTAACATCCGGAAAAAAATCGCTTTAAAATTTCAGCCCAATCGGAGTTACGGTCTCTAGGAATTCCAGAAACGGTGAAAGTCAGAATCTGGCAGCGTAAAAACAGAAGGACACAGAGAGAGAGATCCAATCTCGGAGGGGCTCTCGCCCCTCCGCCGCCATGGAGACCATGGACGAGAGGGGAAACCCTTCTCCCATCTAGGGAGGAGGTCAAGGAAGAAGAAGAAGAAGGGGGGCTCTCCCCACTCTCTCCCTGCGGCGCCGGAACGCCGCCCGGGACATCATCATGTGACGACGATCTACACCAACACCTCCGTCATCTTCACCAACACCTCCATCACCTTCCCCCATCTATATTCAGCGGTCCACTCTAGTAGTGATGTATTTCCATATGTCGAATGATGTATTGCCATCCTATGATGCCATCACGGAGTCGTCGGGCCGGAAGACTACGTCGCCGACGTCGACGTCGTTGCAGTTGTCATCACCGAGCGGAGCATGCGCGACGAGGCGGAGCGCCGACGTCACGCCGAGGAGCTCGAAGACCTCGAGTGGAGGAAGGCGGTCGCCGCCAACCTTGCATTTTTAATGTAAGCCTTGCATAAAATAAGGTGTCTAAGTTTGGAAAACTTTAATCCCTCTTTCATATGTTTGTCAAGCGAGATGCAACAATAAAATTTAATTAAGCCACCAGCTTGGCAAGCCAGATGCAAACACTCAAATATAAATCACCATTTAGAAAAATTGGAAGTCATCATTTACAAATCTAATTAAGTCATCATTTACAAATCTAACTCGCCAACTCGGCTGTCAGCACTAACGCTCTCTGTCGAGCCGGAGTGACTTAGCTACGGCTATGGCGAGAGGAGCGGGAGGTAGACAATGAGGTTTTGCGCAGCCTAACTTGCTGCTTTTCTGTTTCTTCTTCTTATTCACTTGTTGAACGGGAAAAACGGATCAGGAGCTACCCCCTCTACTGGATCATGCCATCCCACGATCAAGGGCGAGCTCGTGCCGTGATCTAAGGCCTCGGGAGCGCACACACCACGTCCTCAGGCGCTGACTAACAGAAACGAGAGAAAGTCTCTAACTGACGAAACTGAACTAAAACTACTGCACCTGCGGCTGCGGCATCATTCAGACACTTAGCAACGCTGGTGATCTGTCACGCTAGATTATTAGCTATCATCCGCCATGAATTCATAAATATCTGACCCTCCTGCTGTGGATACAAGAGACCAAACCCATGTGACTTCCTATTACTGCGAAATAGTGGTTGAGTGAGAGAGATATTTGCAGCGGCAGAAACTGAGTGGTACCAACACACTACTTTCCCTCTATAAATAGGAGCCTCGTGTTCTAGGATTTCCATCAATCCAACATAGCCATTTCTCATTCTTCTGGAGAAATTAAAGCCAAGAAGCCAACCATGGCACCCAGCAAGAGTATTAAGAGTGTGGTCATTTGTGTTCTCATACTGGGTTTAGTTCTGGAGCAGGTCCAGGTGGAGGGAAAAAGTTGCTGCAAGGACACGTTAGCTAGAAACTGCTACAACACTTGCCGTTTCGCGGGTGGTTCCCGTCCAGTCTGCGCAGGTGCTTGTCGTTGTAAAATCATAAGTGGTCCAAAATGCCCTAGTGACTATCCTAAACTGAATCTTATCCCTGAATCCGGTAAGAGATATCATTGTTATTCTTTTCAACTTGTTCATAATGACCTGCTAACATGAAATTATTTACATACTTATTGTTCAAATTACTTTGGCAGGTGAACCAGATGTCACTCAGTACTGCACCATTGGATGCAGGAATTCTGTCTGTGACAACATGGACAATGGTAATTTTAATTTACCACATTTTTATATTTTTTATTCATCTCATAGAAAACATTTGTGTTTTAGACATACATAACGTCAACTATTTTGTAACAGTTTTCCGTGGCCAAGAGATGAAATTCGACATGGGACTCTGCAGCAACGCATGTGCCCGTTTCTGTAATGATGGTGCAGTCATTCAGTCTGTTGAAGCCTAATCATGCCTTCTTGTGCATGATTTCTATGGCCAAGGTCGTATAGTCATTTTGTCTTGAATAATCTTGATACCATCAGCTGTATGGAAGCCAATGTATCATCTTACTTATGTATTTGTCTTTTTCCCTTGTTCCAATAAGAGTCGCCACGATGAATCTATTTGTACCCTTGGCTTAATATAAAAGTTCCATGGATATATTATGTGATACACTACAATTTTCAAATTTTCCGATGTTGTTTCATGTATATCAATCGTTTTATATTAAGTCCCAACATTTTGAGATTATATTTACCTTTGAACATATGAGCTATCATGTTTTTACCGTGAAAGTTTTTTCTCCACTAAATATTAATTAGGCGTTACACGATATAAAGGAACTCAAAGGGCCGTCAATTGGCTAGTCGAACAGAATGTTGCTAGCAGGAAATTAATGGTAATCACCAACATGTTTTGCGTATTTTAGGACAACTATGATCACTAAGGGAGGAGGGGCGGTCGGTGGAGACATATAACTTTGATTGCTAACTCGTTAGGCCACGACGAGCGTATATAACCACCAAATTGCCCCTTAAAATTTGAAAAATTCTAGTGTTCTAGGGAATTTCTATACATTGTTTGGCGATGACCCAAATCGTCACACAATAATGGTATATCCAGCTATATTTTTGTGTCGATTGTATTTCCTTTTCAGCATCTTGAATCTAACATTATAGACTTGTGCGCCCTCATATTTGTGGCCTTGTAAAAGGGAGATATGGATTTGGACTACAAACCAAATGAAAATGAGAGTATGTTCATACAGTCACTTTAAGTAATACTCCAAATAAAAAGCACAGTGACCTCGACTGTGTTTCGGTCACAAAACTGATCAAGATTAGTTACTGGAGATAGTTCTATGCACAAACCAGCCCTAATAATAGTCATAGTTTGTTTCTTGTTCACTGGACGTATCTATGATAATACTTAAGAAAAAACTTCAACAAAAGGCCATTTGTACACCTAGGTAATGATGCTTGTCTCAGCCCCTTCAACAAAAGGTATTATTTGGATGTGATTTCCTCTTTTGATTAAAGTTTCATGCAGTAGTTAATGGTAAAATGGAGTACTACTTGGGTAGCTCCCGTGGTCCGTGGGTCATGATTTACTTAATGGGATATTTTTGTGAAAGATTCACTCCTCTATTATTTTTAAAAAGTACCACTACTTCTTAAAATAAGTGAATTAACTTTGTACTAAATCTAAGTTAGTAAATGATGGGCTGTTCATATGCAACATGGCGGATGCATGGGTCTGTACAATAGGGATGCTTGAATACTCGTGGTACACGAGTATACAACAGGCAAGGATAAATAAGTTACGCCGTCAGGGCCGACAGCGCAATCACTTGTAAAAGCATCCCTAGCACATCCCGAGGAAAAGCATCCCTAGCATATCCAGAATAAAAGCATCCTTAGCAGATCCCGAATAGACAATAGAGACGATAGATTTTTTTTCTTGCCACAAAGGGATGATAGAGATGTGAGAGACAAGAATAAAAGTGCCCCCGACCTGTAAAACAACCGTAAAAATACGAGTCCATGCGGAAAAAGTTACCCGATAAGACCCCTCAAACGCGTCAGCCTTGTAAATATTTTTGCGGGGCGCGGCAAAATTCCCACCCCAACCCGTGAAAACGCAGGTTCTCCCCTTGACCCCATTAGTGCCCTGTATATATCGGGTGCGGTTGACAGGCGGGAAATTTCAGCCCAGGCTTTTCCCCCACCCCATCGTCGTCGGGCTGTCGCCTATGACTCCTGCCATACCAGCCGTCGGGATCACGCTGGCGGGTTGCCATAGGCCCGGGATTGACCCGTACCCCTTCTTGCTGCCTCGGCCGGTCGAAAAGTTGCATATCGGCGACTGTTTGTCGTGCCTGTGGGATCTGACATTCCCGGACACCAGCGGCTGCGCCAAGCCATGGATTGCTCGCGGAGCACTCCGCAGAGTCCTGGAAAAGCGTCAACGCCGCATGCAGGTACTGGATCGTCCTCTAGTCGTCATCATTGGTTTGTCGGCAAGGCCTCGGCCGACCGTCGACCAGGCTCGATGCTCGTGCAGCGGCTCGCCGGCTTGCCGATGTCGCTCATACAGTGCGACGACTGCACAGAGACAGTGTTGCGGCTCACATCTAGCTAGTATGCGACAACACCTCGAATGCGTATTCTTAAAATGCAATAACGACGGTTTATATCCTTCTTTCCGTTCCTCAGAGATTTGGTAAATCATTACGTATCCAATGTCTTTGCAGAAAATAAAGAAGCAAACAAAATATGTGTTTTCATGCTCCAAATTAAAATGCAAATAACAGATTTACGGGTCGGTGGCGGACGAGGACCGAGAAGCCGTTTTCCCATAAACTATAAAGGACTTTTTGGCTCGCTGATATATGGGGTCTGCTAAAGATGCTCTGGCGGATTGGTCATCAAGGAATTTGTGAGTTGGTCAGAATAATTACTGCTGATATACTAACTATAGTGTGGTGTTTTGCCTTCTCTAGCGCGGGAGGGGCAACGTGACTTGGAAATATTTGTTGCTTAGTAGTTATTACAAAACATATTTATACTTAGGTTGAGTCATCATTCATAGCTGGTGCGTACACTGAAGTACCGAAGTTGCACTTAGAGCTAGGTCCTAGATATGAAATTTTACTGTCCTACTTCATGACGATAGTTTAATGCTATTAATTAAGTCAAGAGCTTGGCAAGCCAGATACAAACACTCAAATCTAAATCACCTTTTACTAGTTTAAGTCACCATTTTAAAATCTAATTAAGTAATCATTTATAAATCTCAGTAACCAGCTCAGCCATGAATTAATAATTAGTATGCACTGCATTCTACTACTATAAAGGATGAGGTGACGAGGCACTCCTATATGATTTGGTCACTCGTTTTACTTTATTGACCAAATTCAAGGTCAACAAAGACTGCATGGACAGGTTGGGACTGAAGGCGCATCAGAGTACACCACCATGACGAGCAGCTGCATTATCCTGTCCAAGAGCGGGTTCAATGCTTGTTTAAAAAACTACCTCTGACTTCTCCATTTGAAGAAATGGCGTTGCTGCCTTCTCATCCATGGACGATAGGAATCCACTATGCCATCGCTAGAGAGAAAAGAGAGAAGAGAGAATGGAATTTGCATTGGTTGCCGATTGGAGAAAGATGACAACAATCAAAGGCAAGTTAATCGCCATCACATGGTCGACGTCGCCTCTTTTGTTGTATTTTGATTAATTGAGTACAATAGGTACTTAGTGTAATTTACAAAGATATAGAATTTGCACATGGTACTTTTTTGTTAAAAAATGGAAGAACAACCTTTTCTAGGGGTGATGCCACATATGTGGTGGCTCCCTAAAATGTAATCAATAGTCTTGCCTGATTCACGTATGAGTTTGGCGTCTATTGGCATGCATTATTGCTGCCCATACTATGATTGTATATTATTGATTTATATATGAAAGTAAGTTAAAAGTGATGGTCCATGTCATCAATTTAATAGCAGCTTTATGCAGGACCGCAACATACATTTCTACCAGTAAGATTGGTAACTTTAAAAGAAAAATGTTATTCGGGCATCTTTTCGCATTTTTTGCGTTGGTATTTGGGTTTAAGATATTTGTTTCTTTATGAATGCTTTGATTCTAGCAAGTAGACAAATGTTGGAGTCCTACAAAGAGACAAATAAAAACGTGAAACACGCACAGACATAAAATCTAGATCAACAAGCGTACTAAGAGACGAATGCATACGTGAAACATGCAAGCCAACTTTCTAGGCTCCTTATCATGTTGGTGTTTCAACAGGGATGGGAGGCTGCGTCCTACTAAAAGATCTAAGCAATAAGACTTCCATATAATAAAAATGCAAAATAGTTTCGGCTAGCTGGTGGTTCATAATTTCTTTGAAGTTATTAGTGATCTGAGCATGGGCTCTGAATTTTTGAGATGGTCCCTGTATGGTCTGGACCAGCGGGTTGGCATGTAAATTTGATATATTACTCTAACCTATATATGCATCTATTATCTACTAAAAGAAAAATACGAATATAAAATAGGGAAATAGGCTAGAAAATCAGACATTAACCAGCAACATATGACCATTATTTAAATTATGTATGAAATAGTCTATGGATATAAAAGTTCCACAAGTATTACTTACCTATGACCATTATTTAGTATGCAGAAGATTATTGACTGCACGGTGGCAAGAAAGAGATGAAAACAAAAGGGTTATTTAGTAAACATAAGGTTGTTTTTGCCAGTGCATGTAACTAGTGTTCAATTACTGCGTGTAGTGATTAGTTGGGTAATGGGTCTATTACCAGCAATACACTATTCAATCCACGAAGTAAGGGTTGCAGTAGCCAGCAACGGTGTTGTCTTTCAGCTCACCTCCAGTATTGTGGATCACGGAGTCATCACCTCCATTATTGTGGATCACGGAGTCATCACCTCGACAGTTCTGGACCATGCGTCAGTTTTTGTAATGAGGGTGCAGCCATTCAACCCGTGGAAGCCTAATCATGCATTCTTATGCATGATTTCTATGGCCAAGGTCGTATTGCCATTTCATCTTCAATAGTATTGGATACCACCAGTTGTATCAAAACCTATGTTGCATCTTACTTATGTATTTATGTTTCTTCCTTGTTCCTATAAGAGTCGTCATGGTGAATCTATTTGTACCCTTGGCCAATCAATATAAATGATTCATGCATATATTATGTGATATATTGTAATTTTTACATTTTTTTATATTGTTTCCTCTAAATCAATCCTTTTATATTACGACCATGTGTTTTCATATTCTATTCAACAATCAACATATGAGCTATCATGTTGTTACCATGAAAGTTTTCTCCACTAAGCTTTAATTAGGTATCATAGATATAAATGAACTTAAAGTTTGATCAAGTAGCTAGTTGAACAGAACTCGAAATTTAGAATAGGAGGATGGAGTGACAGAAATGATAGTTCCTCGGTTGACAAGTTCTCACATAAGGTCTAAATATGGAGCCAAGAGGAAGTTATGTCTATGGTTGGGTATTTACTCTAATAAATCTTAGGATTTGTGTATTATTTGCTAAAAGCACAATCAAAGTATATGTGAGTCACTGGTCTCTCATGACATAATATCTTACTTGGGAAGGCAAGCAATTTAATTTATTTTCTAGATATTTCATAATATACTTGGAAGGAAGATAACTATGTAGCTCGCAAATCACGTTAACTAGCCATAGTTTAAGCGTGTGAATCCAAAAATAACTTGGGACGCCCCCACCCCTTTTACTAGCCTTTATAAAGTAAGCTCAGTATCTCTTACTCCATCCGTCCCAAAATTCGTGTCTTAGATTTGTCTAGATATGAATGTACATAGTCAGGTTTTAATATTTAGATACATTCATTTTTAGACAAACCTAAGACAAGAATTTTAGGATGGAGGGAGTATTTACTAATTGGAGGCACCTTTTAAGGATCTCTCATTAATCCACATCATCAAAATTAATTACACCATTGCATTGTGGAATTAACGTTCAAGATAAAAAAGAAAACGTACGTAACGCGGATGACCCCATGGCACAAAAAATAGGCATCTGACTTGTGAAACATTACATTACTGTTTTTTTATAGAAAACACAACAACACGTACATGTAGAAGGACTAAACCAACACGTACATGTATGAGTCCTCCATCTCCACGTTCAAGTTCTAAGCACTAAAAATACACGTGCCTCTATCTGCCTTAAACCATGGAAAAAACACGTGCATGTTCCATTCGAAAATAAAAAAAACAATACACTAATTTTTCCAGAATTGTTTTCCAGTAGCACACACAATGAATAGTACTCAACGTTCAAGTCACAAGGATAAAAAGGCATGTATCCCGATTTCCTGAAAAACACATATTTTTGCATGTTCCCCTCAAAAATGAAAGAAGACACATATTTTTTTTTATCAAGCACCACGTTATGGGGAATAAAGAGTTGATGCATGATAAAGACCCATGTAACCACGTTATGGGTTGGGAAATCGCACCATACAAAATATTAAATAAGAACATATACATAAAGTTGCATGCCCAAAAGAATATATATGAATATAAACCCCGTAATTTTTATTGTTATTTCAAATAGGTGTATTTTTCGCAACCATGCCCATTTAGATGGTAAATTAATTGGTAATTGTTTTTGAAGTATTATGGTATACTCTATTTTTTAATTCGATACACGAGAGATACATTCACAATTAAATGTTCTTTAGTTAAAGAGTAAGCTCTAAGCAATGCACACAGATGTGATGGAGATTATCTAAAATGCAGAAATAGGTTTGTTTTTCTTTGTCTAAGTATTTTTTTCAATGTGAATGAAGTCGAATTGTGGTTGTGCTATATTTACACCGAGCATGACACATCAATACAATCTTAGATAAACGAATTGAACACAAAATGGAACACACATTCACACAAAAAGTAGTCGGTAGAATAATATTTCGAAAACATGTTGTACTTCTTCTGATAATTTCAGTTTATTTAATATTTCCATGATTTATATATGCATCATCTTTGGAGAAAAAACAAACCCATGTGAGCCACTACATCTTGATTAGGGGACTCGATCATCATGAATCCCTTTTGTAAATGTATATCCGAGGAATAATATATCATGGCGAAACTACATTTTTGTTAGCCAGAATATAAATTTTTTTATATTATATTTTTGTACATATTTTGGACTCTTTTATATGACAAAATTTAATTATCTTAGTAGTATGCAATTACTGAACAATGTTAAAAAGGACTATATCATAGTAATATGAAATTCTGAACAATGCAGAAGCACGGTTTGATGACTAGTTAACCTAATCCAACAACACTTGATTAGTATGATAGGATATAAAATTTCAGCCGTCTGATGCCTAGTAGTGCACGTTGATAAAACCACATATAGTCATCCTTGCGAATTACCCATGTAGTTGTAATACTCATGATGCCATTGAATGAGTCTAGTACATCCATCAATTACTGATGTGCATCCTGCTGGACGCTGGACTAGCATGAAGATGTGATGGACAAAATAATTGACGAATCTTAACTACGTTGTGTGTCGATTTTTTGTTTGTGTTATTAAGATCTATGTTAGTTCCCACAATTTGCTGGTTCCGTACAAGTTTAGGCCTACGATCTTCAATAATTGCAAGGAACCACCACACGTGTGCCATCACTTGTAAACAAGCTAGTTTTTATTCCGTTTTTGAAAGCACCGCCCACAAATTCTATAATTGTAGACTGCACAGGCCCACTCATTTCGCTTTATTAACAAAATTGATGGTCAACAAGTATTACACGGAGAGGTTGGGGACTGGAGGAGATTACGAGTAGTTACATGCCGGCCATTGGATGTCCTTCTCCACATTAGCATCAGAGTTCACCGCCACGACGAGCGGCTGTTTTATCTTGCTCGACAACGAGTTCAAACTAGAGCAATGCTCGTTAAAAAAATCTACTTCTACCATCTCCAGTTTAAGTATCTTTCTCCAGCATGGCCGATAGGAATCAACTATGCCATCGCCAGAGAGAAAAGAGAGAAAAAGAGACTGGAGTTTTCATGGGCCGCCGATTGGAGAAATATGACAACCAACAAAGGCGCTTTAACGGCCATCACATGGTCATGGTCGTCACTTTACCTTTTTTTTGGTTAATTGAGTCAAACATGCAATTGGTGTAATCTGTACAGTAATAGAATTAGCTTTTTTTTTGCAAAAAACAATAAAGAACAAACTTTTTTTCCGTGTTTCCATATGTGGGGTGGTTCCCTACAATTAAGTCAATAAATTAGTCGGTTGTCTTGCGTGATTCTCGTGCGATTTTTTCGTGTATTGGCATGCATTATTGCTGCCCATATTGTGGTTGTATATTATTTATTTGGAGATGCAAGTAAGTACAAAGAGATGGTGCATGTCTTGAATGAACTAGCAGCTTCATGCCGGACCCGCAACTTCCATTTCTACGAGTGAGTATGGTAAAAAAAAATGTTATTCAGGCAGGCATTTTTTGCGTTGGTATTTGGTTTTAAGGTATTTTTTGCTTCATGAATATTTGGTGTCTACCAACTAGACAAATGCGGAAGTCCAACACAGAGAATAATACATACGTGAAACATGCACAAGCATACAACCTAAATCAACGGGGTACTAAGAGACGAATGCATATGTGAAACAAGAAAGAGAGCCTGCTACCCTCGTTATCATGTCGTTGTTTCAATAGGGGCTCGGAATGGCGATGGACGGCTGTCCCTACTAAAAAGATATCAAAACAATAAGACTTTCATATAATAAGAAATGGAAAATTGTTCGGTCTTGTTGGTGGTTCATAGTCCCGGATGGTAAGGGCCTATAGCCCCGGTTTATCAACCGGTACTATTAACTTGGGACTAAAGACGCCTCTCCCTTTAGTCCCGGTTTGCTACAAACCGGGATTAATACCTTTCCACGTGGCTCGTATTTTTAGTCCCGGTTGGTAACATCATCTGGGACTACAGGCTAAGGTGATTTTGGGTTTTGAGGTTTATTGTTTATTTTTGCTTTTTATTTTCTTTTTTCTATTTAATTATTTTTCATTTAAAACATATCTTACGCTTGTACATATCGTACATGTTATGCATATATCATAAGATATCTCGTAGGACCAATCATATATCATAGAATTTCGAGAGGGGCCATATATGTGCATGCGCATATTATATAACACACCCATATATATATACAATTTGGTATATATAATTTCTACTACAACTTGCGGATCCATTACATGCATGCATTAATTGGTGAACTGGTATTCTCCTTTCGGATCTATAACCTGCTCCAACAAAAATCCCAAAAATTAATCTTTAAAACGCTCGTATGCGTTCCGTTCGGAGGAGTTCCTCCCGCTTCTCCAAAATCTTTTAAATAACGAGATCAATATGAATATTTTATACATGTGTATATATAGTAGGTGAGGCATGTCGCACATACCCCGATAGTCGCCGCAATATTCACACTTCCAATATTCATCGTTAGACATTTTCTGTTTTAATGTGGTAAATGTGTAAACAACAACCGTGACACTATATCGAAAGAATTCACACTCCCAAGCACTCCATATGTCCTAGTTTCTAGCACTAATCATGACGAAATTCACGGAAAATTTCGGCATGACCATTGCTAAATAGTGGACATATGGTGCGTCTGAAATTTGCCGGACCGGAAATGAATTAACATTCGGGCAAAACATAGGCCACTCGCACATTTCGGCAACACTCGAATAATAATGTGCACTACATTTCAAATACAACATTTGCTCGATGCCAGGTAAGAAAAAACATGAGCTTAATTTTTGGTTTCTCACCAACTTCAACTCTTATTAAGCTTCTACTGTCTAGAAAAATAAGATTTATTATTTAAACCAAAATTATGCAAGAGGTGTTTCTTACTAAGTCTAAGTACTTGAAATCATCAACCTTTAGGTAAACAACACCAACAATTTTAGATGATCAAGGATCATCTGACGAGGGTTATTTTCCCCAAGTTTAGATGACCAATCTCCTCATTTTTGTCTTCTTCACAACCACCATATTCTATTCCACATATAGTGCTATGTCCATGGCTCATGCTCATGTATTGCGTGAAAGTTGAAAAAGTTTGAGAGCACTAAAGTATGAAACAATTGCTTGGCTAAAATGGGGGTTGTGCATGATTTAAATACGTTGTGTGGGGAAGATAGAGCATACCAAGACTATACGATTTTGTAGGGATAACTTTCTTTGACCATGATATTTTGAGAAGACATGATTCTTTTGTTAGTATGCTTGAAATATTATTGTCTTTATCTAAAATGATAGACTATTGCTTCGAATCACAGGTGTTTCCGTATTCACGCCATGATTAGATTATATGATCAAGATTATGCTAGGTAGCATTCCACATCAAAAATTATCTTTTTTATCATTTACCTACTCGAGGACGAGCATGAATTTAAGCTTGGGGATGCTGATACGTCTCCGTCGTATCTATAATTTTTTATTGTTTCATGCCAATATTATACAACTTTCATATACTTTTGGCAACTTTTTATACTATTTTCGGGACTAACATATTGATCCAGTGCGCAGTGCCAGTTCATGTTTGTTGCATGTTTTTTGTTTCCCAGATTATCCATACCAAACGAAGTCTAAACGCAATAAAAACCCTACGGGTATTTTTCTGGAATATTTATGATTTTTGGGAAGAAGAATCTACGCGAAATGATGCCCGAGGAGGTCACAAGCCACCTATGCGCGCCCTAGGGGGATGACGCGGCTGTCCGGCTTGTGACCAATCCCTAAGGCGGTTGGGGCCCTTCTTTCGCCGCAAGAAATCTAACATCCGGAAAAAAATCGCTTTAAAAATTTCAGCCCAATCGGAGTTACGGTCTCTAGGAATTTCAGAAACGGTGAAAGTCAGAATCTGGCAGCGTAGAAACAGAAGGACACACAGAGAGAGATCCAATCTCGGAGGGGCTCTCGCCCCTCCGCCGCCATGGAGACCATGGACGAGAGGGGAAACCCTTCTCCCATCTAGGAAGGAGGTCAAGGAAGAAGAAGAAGAAGGGGGGCTCTCCCCCCTCTCTCCCTGCGGCGCCGGAACGCCGCCCGGGACATCATCGTGTGACGACGATCTACACCAACACCTCCGTCATCTTCACCAACACCTCCGTCACCTTCCCCCATCTATATTCAGCGGTCCACTCTAGTAGTGATGTATTTCCATATGTCGAATGATGTATTGCCATCCTATGATGCCATCACGGAGTTGTCGGGCCAGAAGACTACGTCGCCGACGTCGACGTCGTTGCAGTTGTCATCACCGAGCGGAGCATGCGCGACGAGGCAGAGCGCCGATGTCACGCCGAGGAGCTCGAAGACCTCGAGTGGAGGAAGGCGGTCGCCGCCAACCTTGCATTTTTAATGTAAGCCTTGCATAAAATAAGGTGTCTAAGTTTGGAAAACTTTAATCCCTCTTTCATATATTTGTCAAGCGAGATGCAACAATAAAAGTTAATTAAGCCACCAGCTTGGCAAGCCAGATGCAAACACTCAAATATAAATCACCATTTAGAAAAATTGGAAGTCATCATTTACAAATCTAATTAAGCCATCATTTACAAATCTAAGTCGCCAACTCGGCTGTCAGCACTAACGCTCTCTGTCGAGCCGGAGTGACTTAGCTACGGCTATGGCGAGAGGAGCGGGAGGTAGACAATGAGGTTTTGCGCAGCGCAACTAACTTGCTGCTTTCTGTTTCTTCTTCTTATTCACTTGTTGAATGGGAAAAACGGATCAGGAGCTACCCCCTCTACCGGATCGTGCCATGCCATGATCAAGGGCGAGCTCGTGCCGTGATCTAAGGCCTCGGGAGCGCACACACCACGTCCTCAGGCGCTGACTAACAGAAACGAGAGAAAGTCTCTAACTGACGAAACTGAACTAAAACTACTGCACCTGCGGCTGCGGCATCATTCAGACACTTAGCAACGCTGGTGATCTGTCACGCTAGATTATTAGCTATCATCCGCCATGAATTCATAAATATCTGACCCTCCTGCTGTGGATACAAGAGACCAAACCCATGTGACTTCCTATTACTGCGAAATAGTGGTTGAGTGAGAGAGACATTTGCAGCGGCAGAAACTGAGTGGTACCAACACACTCGTTTCCCTCTATAAATAGGAGCCTCGTGTTCTAGGATTTCCATCAATCCAACATAGCCATTTCTCATTCTTCTGGAGAAATTAAAGCCAAGAAGCCAACCATGGCACCCAGCAAGAGTATTAAGAGTGTGGTCATTTGTGTTCTCATACTGGGTTTAGTTCTGGAGCATGTCCAGGTGGAGGGAAAAAGTTGCTGCAAGGACACGTTAGCTAGAAACTGCTACAACACTTGCCGTTTCGCGGGTGGTTCCCGTCCAGTCTGCGCAGGTGCTTGTCGTTGTAAAATCATAAGTGGTCCAAAATGCCCTAGTGACTATCCTAAACTGAATCTTCTCCCTGAATCCGGTAAGAGATATCATTGTTATTCTTTTCAACTTGTTCATAATGACCTGCTAACATGAAATTATTTACATACTTATTGTTCAAATTACTTTGGCAGGTGAACCAGATGTCACTCAGTACTGCACCATTGGATGCAGGAATTCTGTCTGTGACAACATGGACAATGGTAATTTTAATTTACCACATTTTTATATTTTTTATTCATCTCATAGAAAAAATTTGTGTTTTAGACATACATAACGTCAACTATTTTGTAACAGTTTTCCGTGGCCAAGAGATGAAATTCGACATGGGACTCTGCAGCAACGCATGTGCCCGTTTCTGTAATGATGGTGCAGTCATTCAGTCTGTTGAAGCCTAATCATGCCTTCTTGTGCATGATTTCTATGGCCAAGGTCGTATAGTCATTTTGTCTTGAATAATCTTGATACCATCAGCTGTATGGAAGCCAATGTATCATCTTACTTATGAATTTGTCTTTTTCCCTTGTTCCAATAAGAGTCGCCACGATGAATCTATTTGTACCCTTGGCTTAATATAAAAGTTCCATGGATATATTATGTGATACACTACAATTTTCAAATTTTCCGATGTCGTTTCATGTATATCAATCGTTTTATATTAAGTCCCAACATTTTGAGATTATATTTACCTTTGAACATATTAGCTATCATGTTTTTACCGTGAAAGTTTTTTCTCCACTACATATTAATTAGGCGTTACACGATATAAAGGAACTCGAAGGGCCATCAATTGGCTAGTCGAACAGAATGTTGCTAACAGGAAATTTATGGTAATCAACAACATGTTTTGCGTATTTTAGGACAACTATGATCACTAAGGGAGGAGGGACGGTCAGTGGAGCCATATAACTTTGATTGCTAACTCGTTAGGCCACGACGAGCGTATATAACCACCAAATTGCCCCTTAAAATTTGAAAAATTCTAGTGTTCTAGGGAATTTCTATACATTGTTTGGCGATGACCCAAATCGTCACACAATAATGGTATATCCAGCTATATTTTTGTGTCGATTGTATTTTCTTTTGAGCATCTTGAATCTAACATTATAGAGTTGTGCGCCCTCATATTTGTGTCCTTGTAAAAGGGAGATATGGATTTGGACTACAAACCAAATGAAAATGAGAGTATGTTCATAGAGTCACTTTAAGTAATACTCCAAATAAAAAACACAGTGACCTCGACTGTGTTTCGGTCACAAAACTGATCAAAATTAGTTACTGGAGATGGTTCTATGCACAAACCAACCCTAATAATACTCATAGTTTGTTTCTTGTTCACTGGATGTATCTATGATAATACTTAAGAAAAAAAATCTTCATGTGACTCTGTATACTGGGGCATCTCAAGCGTATATATTTCTTTATTCTGAATATTGTTTACCGAAAATGTCAATGGGCCTAGATTTAATGAATTGCGGGTATGCAATATAAATTTGTTTCTTTGTTTGAGAATATGTATGTAGGGTATTCACATGCTAGCACACTCAGAGGTATACTGGACCAGAACTAGGTTGAGGCTGCTTTCATGGTATGGTTAGTGGCTTGTTGCTGCCTTCTGCATGTACACTCAGAGGTAAGCCAATAATGCTTTTCTCAGCCCCTTCAACAAAACGCGAGACACGCAGAGGCATGTCGCAAAACAAAACAAAACGTTTGCACACCTAGATGGGGCAATGATGCTTTCGTCCATAATTTTTTCTCTCTAATTTGAATGTAATTTCCTCTTTTGAATAAAGTTTCATGCAGTAGTTAATGGTAAAATGTAATTAGTTTATTTGGTCATAACAGAACTGAGCGAGTACTACTTGGGTCGCTCCCGTGGTCAGTGGGTCATGATTTACTTAATGGGATATTTTCGTGAAAGATTCATTCCTCTATTATTTTTGAAAAAACTTCATGTGATTCTATATACTGGGGCATCTCACGCGTATATATTTCTTTATTCTGAATATTGTTTACCGAAAATGTCAATGAGCCTAGATTTAATGAAGTGCGGGTACGCAATATAAATTTGTTTCTTTGTTTGAGAATATGTATGTAGGGTATTCACATGCTAGCACACTCATGGTATGCTGCTTTCATGGTATGGTTAGTGGCTTGTTGCCGCCTTCCGTATGTCTTAAGTATCATTTCTTATCATCCCTTGGACCATGTGCCTTAGCTACTTGGCTATTTGTACACCTAGGTAAGCCAATAATGCTTTTCTCAGCCCCTTCAACAAAACGCAAGACACACAAAGGCTAGTCGCAAAACAAAACAAAAAGTTTGCACACCTAGATGGGGCAATGATGCTTTCATCCATAATGTTTTCTTTCTCATTTGAATGCGATTTCCTCTTTTGATTAAAGTTTCATGCAGTAGTTAATGGTAAAATGGAGTACTACTTGGGTAGCTCCTGTGGTCCGTTGGTCATGATTTTTGTCAAAGATTCACTCCTCTATTATTTTAAGATTCACTCCGTCTTAAAATAATGGGTCTGTACAATAGGGATGCTTGAATACTCGTGGTACACGAGTATACAATAGGCAAGGATGATGTGTGCTAATCTCGTTATGTATAAATAAGTTACGCCGTCAGGGCCGACAGCGCAATCACTTGTAATAGCATCCCTAGCAGATCCCGAATAAAAGCATCCCTAGCATATCCAGAATAAAAGCATCCTTAGCAGATCCCGAATACAAAATAGAGACGATAGATTTTTTTTCTTGCCACAAAGGGATGATAGAGATGTGAGAGACAAGAATAAAAGCATCCCTAGCAGATCTCGAATAATGCCCCGACCTGTAAAACAACCGTAAAAATATGAGTCCATGCAGAAAAAGTTACCCGATAAGACCCCTCAAACGCGTCGGACCTGTAAATATTTTTGCGGGGCGCGGCAAAATTCCCACCCAAACCCGCGAAAACGCTGGTTCTCCCCTTCACCCCGTCAGTGCCTTGTATATATCGGGTGCGGTTGACAGGTGGGACATACCAGCCCGGGCTTTTCCCCCACCCCATCGTCGTCGGGCTGCCGCCTATGACTCCTGCCATACCAGCCGTCGGGATCACGCTGGCGGGTCGCCATAGGCCCAGGATTGACCCGTACCCATTCTTGCTGCCTCGGCCGGTCGAAAAGTTGCATATCGGCGACTGTTTGTCGTGCCTGTGGGATCTGACATTCTCGGCGACCATCGGCTGCGCCAAGCCATGGATTGGTTACGGAGCACTCCGCAGAGTCCTGGAAAAGCGCCAGCGCCGCGTGCAGGTACTGGATCGTCCTCTAGTCGTCATCGTTGGTTTGCCGGCAAGGCCTCGGCCGACCGTCGACCAGGCTCGGTGCTCGTGCAGCGGCTCGCCGGCTTGCCGATGCCGCTCATACAGTGCGACGACTGCACAGAGACAGTGTTGCGGCTCACATCTAGCTTGTATGCGAGAACACCTCGAATGCATATTCCTAAAATGCAATAACGACGGTTTATATCCTTCTTTCCGTTCCTCAAAGATATGGTAAATCATTAGGTATCCAATGTCTTTGCAGAAAATAAAGAAGCAAAAAAAAAATGTGTTTTCATGCTCCAAATTAAAATGCAAATAACAGATTTACGGGTCGGTGGCGGACGACGACCGAGAAGCCGTTTTTCCATAAACTGTAAAGGAATTTTTGGTTCGCTGATATATGGGTTCTGCTAAAGATGCTCAAAGGGCTGCCTGATTGGTCATCAAGGAATTTGTGAGTTGGTCAGAATAATTACTGCTGATTGTAGCTTCTCTCTAGGAAAGAATAGATAGTTCACAAATTAGTATTCACAATAAAAAATGATTTTAATAGAAAATCTTGCATAAAATATGCTGTCTAAATTGGACAAACAATATGCCCTCTTTCACTTGGTCGGTAAGCCAGATGGAACACTGAAATTTAATTAAGTGAAGAGCTTGGCAAGAATTAATAATTAGTTTAAGTGTCCTTTTACTAGTTTAAGTCACCATTTTAAAATATAATTATGTAATCATTTATAAATCTCAGTAACCAGCTCAGCCATGAATTAATAATTAGTATGCACTGCATTCTACTACTATAAAGGATGAGGTGACGAGGCACTCCTATATGATTTGGTCACTCGTTTTACTTTATTAACGAAATTCAAGGTCAACAAAGACTGCATTGAAAGGTTGGGACTGAAGGCGCATCAGAGTACACCACCATGACGAGCAGCTGCATTATCCTGTCCAAGAGCGGGTTCAATGCTTGTTTAAAAAACTACCTCTGACTTCTCCATTTGAAGAAATGGCGTTGCTGCCTTCTCATCCATGGACGATAGGAATCCACTATGCCATCGCTAGAGAGAAAAGAGAGAAGAGAAAATGGAATTTGCATTGGTTGCCGATTGGAGAAAGATGACAACAATCAAAGGCAAGTTAATTGCCATCACATGGTCGACGTCGCCTCTTTTGTTGTATTTTGATTAATTAAGTACAATAGGTACTTAGTGTAATTTACAAAGATATAGAATTTGCGCATGGTACTTTTTTGTTAAAAAATGGAAGAACAACCTTTTCTACGGGTGATGCAACATATGTGGTGGCTCCCTAAAATGTAATCAATAGTCTTGCGTGATTCACGTATGAGTTTGGCGTCTATTGGCATGCATTATTGCTGCCCATACTATGATTGTATATTATTGATTTATATATGCAAGTAAGTACAAAGTGATGGTCCATGTCATCAATTTAATAGCAGCTTTATGCAGGACCGCAACATACATTTCTACCAGTAAGATTGGTAACGTTAAAAGAAAAATGTTATTCGGGCATCTTTTCGCATTTTTCGCGTTGGTATTTGGGTTTAAGATATTTGTTTCTTTATGAATGCTTTGATTCTAGCAAGTAGACAAATGCTGGAGTCCTACAAAGAGACAAATAAAAACGTGAAACACGCACAGACATAAAATCTAGATCAAGAAGTGTACTAAGAGACGAATGCATACGTGAAACATGCAAGCCAACTTAGGAGGCTGCGTCCTACTAAAAGATCGAAGCAATAAGACTTCCATATAATAAAAATGCAAAATTGTTTCCGCTGGCTGGTGGTTCATAATTTCTTTGAAGTTATTAGTGATCTGAGCATGGGCTCTGAATTTTTGAGATGGTCCCTGTATGGTCTGGACCAGCGGGTTGGCATGTAAATGTGATATATTACTCTAACCTATATATGCATCTATTATCTACTAAAAGAAAAATACGAATATAAAATAGGGAAATAGGCTAGAAAATCAGACATTAACCAGCAACATATGACCATTATTTAAATTATGTATGAAATAGTCTATGGATATAAAAGTTCCATAATTATTACTTACCTATGACCATTATTTAGTATGCAGAAGATTATTGACTGCAGGGTGGCAACAAAGAGATTAGTTGGGTAATCGGTCTATTACCAACAATACACTATTCAATCCATGCAGTAAGGGTTGCAGTAGCCAGCAACAATGTTGTCTTTCAGCTCACCTCCATTATTGTGGATCACGGAGTCATCACCTCCATTTTTGTGGATCACGGAGTCGTCACCTCCACAGTTCTGGACCATGCATCAGTTTTTGTAATGAGGGTGCAGCCATTCAACCCGTTGAAGCCTAATCATGCATTCTTATGCATGATTTCTATGGCCAAGGTCGTATTGCCATTTCATCTTCAATAGTATAGGATACCACGAGTTGTATCAAAGCCTATGTTGCATCTCACTAATATATTTATGTTTCTTACTTGTTCCTATAAGAGTCGTCACGGTGAATTTATTTGTACCCTTGGCCAATCAATATAAATGATTCATGCATATATTATGTGATATATTGTAATTTTTACATTTTTTATATTGTTTCCTCTAAATCAATCCTTTTAAATTACGACCATGTGTTTTCATATTCTATTCAACAATCAACATATGAGCTATCATGTTGTTACCATGAAAGTTTTCTCCAGTAAGCTTTAATTAGGTATCATAGATATAAAGGAACTTAAAGTTTGATCAAGTAGCTAGTTGAACAGAACTCGAAATTTAGAATAGGAGGATGGAGTGACAGAAATGATAGTTCCTCGGTTGACAAGTTCTCGCATAAGGTCTAAATATGGAGCCAAGAGGATGTTATGGCTATGGTTGGGTATTTACCCTAATAAATCTTAGGATTTGTGTATTATTTGCTAAAAGCACAATCAAACTATATGTGAGTCACTGGTCTCTCATGACATAATTTCTTACTTGGGAAGACAAGCAATTTAATTTATTTTCTACAGAAAAATATTGGTTGGAAACAATTTTTCATAATATACTTGAATCCAGATTGCTGTGTAAGGATTAAGGAAGATAACTATGTAGCTCGCAAATCACGTTAACTAGCCATAGTTTAAGCATGTGAATCCAACAATAACTAGCCGGACGCCCCCACCCCTTTTACTAGCCTTTATAAAGTAAGCTCATTATCTCTTACTCCATCCGTCCCAAAATTCGTGTCTTAGATTTGTCTAGATATGAATGTACTTAGTCATGTTTTAATATTTAGATACATTCATTTTTAGACAAATCTAAGACAAGAATTTTAGGATAGAGGGAGTATTTACTAATTGGAGGCACCTTTTAAGGATCTCTCATTAATCCAGATCATCAAAATTAATTACACCATTGGATTGTGGAATTAACGTTCAGGTTAAAAAAGAAAACGTACGTAACGCGGATGACCCCATGCCACAAAAAATAGGCATCTGACATGTGAAACATTCCATTACAGTTTTTTTATAGAAAACACAACAACATGTACATGTAAGAGTCCTCCATCTCCACGTTCAAGTTCTAAGCACTAAAAATACACGTGCCTCGATCTGCCTACAGAAAAAGTAAACAAATAATGACAAGTTATCAAGCGTTTAAGCCCAAGGATAAAAAGTGTCCACCTCCCAATTATGGAAAAAACACGTGCATGTTCCATTCAAAAAAAGAAATAATACACTAATTTTTCCGGAATTGTTTTTCAGTAGCACACACAATGAATAGTACTCAACGTTCAAGTCACAAGGATAAAAAGGCCTGTATCCCGATTTCCTGAAAAACACGTGCATGTTCCCCTCAAAAATGAAAGAAGACACATAATTTTTTTATCAAGCACCACATTATGGGGAATAAAGAGTTGATGCATGATAAAGACCCATGTAACCACGTTATGGGTTGGGAAATCAGACCATACAAAATATTAAATAAGAACGTATACATAAAGTTGCATGCCCAAAATAATATATATGAACATAAACCCCGTAATTTTTATTGTTATTTCAAATAGGTGTATTTTTCGCAACCATGCCCACTTAAATTGTAAATTAATTGGTAATTGTTTTTGAAGTATTACTGTATACTCAATTTTTTAATTCGATAAACGAGAGATACATTCACAATTAAATGTTCTTTAGTTAAAGAGTAAGCTCTACGCAATGCACACAGATGTGATGGAGATTATCTAAAATGCAGAAATAGCTTTGTTTTTCTTTGTCTGAGTATTTTTTCCGATGTGAATGAAGTCGAATTGTGGTTGTGCTATATTTACACCGAGCATGATAAATCAATACAATCTTAGATAAACGAATTGAACACAAAATGGAACACACATTCTTCTGATAATTTCAGTTTATTTAATATTTCCATGATTTATATATGCATCATCTTTGGAGAAAAAACAAACCCATATGAGCCACTACATCTTGATTAGGGGACTCGATCATCATGAATCCCTTTTGTAAATGTATATCTGAGGAATAGTATATCATGGCCAAACTACATTTTTGTTAGCCAGAATATAAATTATTTTATATTGTACTTTTGTACATATTTTTGACTCTTTTATATGACAAAATTTAATTATCGTAGTAGTATGCAATTACTGAACAATGTTAAAAAGGACTATATCTAGCCCGTGCAGAAGCACGGGTTGATGACTAGTTAACCTAATCCAACAACACTTGATTAGTATGATAGGATATGAAATTTAAGCCGTCTAATGCCTAGTAGTTCACGTTGATAAAACCACATATAGTCAGCCTTGCAAAATACCTGTGTAGTTGTAATACTAATGATGCCATTGAATGAGTCTAGTACATCCATCAATTACTGATGTGCATCCTGCTGGACGCTGGAGTAGCATGAAGATGTGATGGACAAAAAAATTGACGAATCTTAACTACATTGTGTGTCGATTTTTTGTTTGTGTTATTAAGATCTATGTTAGTTCCCATAATTTGCTGGTTCCGTACAAGTTTAGGCCTACGATCTTCAATAATTGCAAGGAACCACCACATGTGTGCCGTCACTTGTAAACAAGCTAGTTTTTATTTCGTTTTTGAAAGCACCGCCCACAAATTCTATAATTGTAGATTGCACAGGCCCACTCATTTCGCTTTATTAACAAAATTGAAGGTCAACAAGTATTACATGGAGAGGTTTGGGACTGAAGGAGATTACGAGCAGTTATACGCCGGCCGTTGGATGTCCTTCTCCACATTAGCATCAGAGTGCACCGCCACGACGAGCGGCTGTTTTATCTTGATCGACAAAGAGTTCAAACTAGAGCAATGCTCGTTAAAGAAACTACTTCTACCATCTCCATTTTAAGTATCTTTCTCCACCATGGCCGATAGGAATCAACTATGCCATAGCCAGAGAGAAAAGAGAGAAAAGAGACTGGAGTTTTCATGGGCCGCCGATTTGAGAAATATGACAACCAACAAAGGCGCCTTAACGGCCATCACATGGTCACGGTCGTCACTTTACCTATTTTTTGGTTAATTGAGTAAAACATGCAATTGGTGTAGTCTGTACAGTAATAGAATTAGCTTTTTTTGCAAAAAATAATAAAGAACAAACTTTTTTCCTGTGTTTCCATATGTGGGGTGGTTCCCTACAATTAAGTCAATAAATTAGTCGGTTGTCTTGCGTGATTCTCGTGCGATTTTGTCGTGTATTGGCATGCATTGTTGCTGCCTATATTGTGGTTGTATATTATTTATTTGGAGATGCAAGTAAGTACAAAGAGATGGTGCATGTCTTGAATTAACTAGCAGCTTCATGCCGGACCCTCAACTTGCATTTCTACGAGTGAGTATGGTAAAAAAAATGTTATTCGGGCAGGCATTTTTTGCGTTGGTATTTGGGTTTAAGGTATTTGTTGCTTCATGAATATTTGGTGTCTAATATTCATACGTGAAACACGCACAAACATACAACCTAAATCAACGGGGGTACTAAGAGACGAATGCATATGTGAAACACGAAAGAGAGCCTTCTACCCTCGTTATCATGTCCGTGTTTCAATAGGGTCTCAGGATTGCGATGGACGGCTGTTCCTACTAAAAAGATATCAAAACAATAAGACTTCCATATAATAAGAAATGGAGAAGTGTTCGGTCTTGTTGGTGGTTCATAGTCCCGGTTGGTAAGGGCCTATAGCCCCTGTTTATCAACCGGGACTATTAACTTGGGACTAAAGACGCCTCGCCCTTTAGTCCCGGTTAGCTACAAACCGGGATTAATACCTCTCCACGTGGCTGGCAGCGTGTGTGGCGTGGCCGGGATCTTTAGTCCCGGTTGGTAACATCATTTGGGACTACAGGCTATGGTGATTTTGGGTTTTTGGGTTTATTATTTATTTTTGCTTTTTATTTTATGTTTTCTATTTCATTCTTTTTCATTTAAAACATATCTTACGCTAGTACATACTGTACACGTTATGCATATATCATAAGATATCTCGTAGGACCAATCATATATCATAGAATTTCGAGAGGGACCATATATTTGCATGCGCATATTATATAACACACCCATATATATATACGATTTGCTATATATAATTTCTCCTACAACTTGCGGATCAATTACATGCATGCATTAATTGCTGAAGTGGTATTCTCCTTTCGAATCTATAACCTGCTCCAGCAAAAATCCCGAAAATTAATCTTTGAAACGCTCGTATGCGTTCCATTCGGAGGAGTTCCAAGTAGTTTTGATGCGTAATATGGCCTCTAGGCACTTGTGGGAGTAGTTGCTATGAGTTTTGTTGAGCCTTGTTCACTTTTCCTTAGAATCACTAAAAAATTCAGAAATTTTCAGAGATAGAAAAGGAAAAAGATGAGGAGCTTCTTAAGTGGTTCTTCAAGCCGTGCCCCCAAGGATGATGAAGTGAGAAGAAGCCCAAGTATCCGTCCCTCGAGTTGCAGAAGTTCGAGCATGCGAATGGCCAAGCGATGTGTTCTTACGCGCCGCCGGAATTTATGAGGACTTTTACTACTTGGTGGAGAATGCAGGCCTTACCGCCTTCGTTGAAGATAAGTGTCCGCAATACCTCCTCCTCACTAATATCTTCGTACAAAGCTTTAACTTCTATGCGAGGAAGAATCCTCCTATGATATCCCCCAGTGCATGTCACTCCAGGATTTTTGCAATGTTTGCAAATTACCTTACGTTGGGGATATTCACGAACCTCGTCCAGGGGACTTGGAAGCTTTCATCAATACTATTGTTGTAGGAGAGGAGAGAGGAGTATCTTGCGCTAGAGCTGCTAGCGTTCATTTTCCTGTGCTTCGGTACTTCTCACTATTTGTGGGAAAATGTTTGATTGGTCGTGAGAAAGCTGGGTCACATAGTTCCCCAGATATTGCGGTCTTGCGCAAAGCCCTTTATAACGATAAAACTTATAGCTTGGGCGCTATAGTAGCTCAACGGTTGAACACGAACCGTTCTAAAGGGGTTGTCTATGGAGGTATCTATGCTACTCGTCTTGCTAGACAATTTGAGATACCTATTAGACTTGACGAAGAAGAAAAGATTCTTCTTCCTGAGAAATATCTAGATTATGATAGCATGGTTTTCCATGACTTTCTTGATAGAGATACAAATAGAAGGATGATTTATAACCTGTTATTTAGTCAGGGTACTCGTGAGACTATTACTTTGCCTGCTCCTTCTCTGTTCAACCTTCATACAGGCAGGTACATTATTATGCTGTAACATCCCAATTTTCTTAAATTCGGATGTTAATAGATCATTCATATGCATCTCATATTTTTATGCATTATTTGTTCTTTTGTAAATTTTATTCAGTTGGCAACTTCGAGAAATTTATTGGAGTGGAGATAATATGACTTCTCCCGTGTGAAATAAAAAGTTCATGATGTTAAAATGTTATTTGAAGTTGTCCGATTTGGTTTTGCGAATTTTATAATCTCTGAAATTGTTTTTAGTTAAGTTTTTAAATGCTTTTTGTGTGGCCTATTGCATAAAACTTATTTTAAAATTTTGCATTAGGTGGAACTAGGTTTCCTTTAGTATTTATTAGGATATTTATTTTATACTTATATATATATATATATCTATATTAGATTTATAATATGTATATCTATATATACTTATTTATATTTATTGCGATGTGCGTATATATATATATTATATGTATATATATGCATATATTTTTGTATACGAATATTATTATTTTATTTTATTTTCTCTGTTTGTTTTTCTTTAAAAAAACATATACTATTTTAAATTTATTTTTGAGGTTTTATTTAAAAAAAAAAAACCCAGGGGCCAGCCCACCAGCACCCAAGCACCACCATCCCCACGTGAACAACAAAGCTTCCCAGCACACAGAGGGCCAGCTCCAGGTGCCCCAGCGCACCAACAGAGGGCCAGCTCCAGGTGCCCAGCGCCCCCAGGACCAAGCCAGCTGGCCATGCTAGCTCAGCCAACCGAGCCAGGCCGAGCCCCACTTCGTTTTTTCCCCTGTCCCGAGGCGGACTCCCGCAGCTCTCAGCCTCCCGAGACCGTGTCTGGTCAGGACTCCTCCTCCTCACGAGTAGAAAAGTCCCGGGACCCGATTCTTGTGCTGACTTCGATCTGAGCCAGACCCCCATCTCGCCTAGACCGCAGAGGAGCCGCCCCCACCGCGCCGACGCTGGAGCACCGCACCGTCCACCGGAGTTCGCGAAGCCGTCACCGGAGTTTGCGCACGTCACCGGAGTTTGTCCGACCGCCACCGGAGAAGCACCATCGGAGGAGCCACACCGAGACGGTTTTGTTTTTCCCCGCTGTTCGTGGTGAGGACGCACGCACGAGCGATTCATCAAACCCCGATGAACAGCTTCAGGACGAAATAAAATCTGTTTTTATCTGTTTTCAGCTCTGTCAGATTCTCGGTATAATTTTGAAACGCGTTTATCTTTTTACTCGTAACTCCGATTCAGGAAATTCTTTTTCCTGTGATCTCGTATCGATGAGGAGAACATGTTAGAACCAGTAGTTTTCAGTTTTACGAATTTTTTTTTTTTTTTGTTAAAAACAGATTATTTTACACCTACCGGAGGCCATATTTTGCAAACCGTTCATCCGGTTTAGTTGATTTTTCTTTTGCGTTGTCATCGTATCAGCATGTAGATGATTTTACACCTGCTGCCATGCTATTTATGCTTTGGTTTTAAACAAGTTGTTTTATTGCCGATGATCTTTTTGGTGTTATGTGATTGTGGTGATTGATTGGTGTGATTGTTTGCAACGTGTAGATTGTGCGGAGTGCGACGGAAACTATTGTCAGGAGTGTGACCTTCTGAACCAGAATCAAGGCAAGTTACATGTTGATCATCCTTTACCTATTATTTTTCTATGCATGTAGTATTATACCACCCTATGAAAGTTATGCATGTATAGGAATATTATTATTGTTATGCTATTGAGCTATATCCCTTCGTCATTGAAGATCGTGTTAGATATATTTTGCTATGCTATGTAGACGGGGATTGGTTTCTGTATTCATTGAGATTATGTGAGGATTACTACAAAATAAATTGAGTAGTAATTCAGGATATAATACACCTCTGGGCGGATATGGTATTGCTGGGTGGTTTCAAGAACATCATGGTTTCTACCCTCTGAATGTAAGTATAATGCCGCCCAGGTTCAAAAAGATCAAACAGACTTAGTGACTAGTAGCTTCCTTGTGCGACCACTGGCTATTATGGGCTCTGGCTTAGTTGATCAGTCGTGGAAACCTTACCCGGATGTGCCAGCTGATGTAGCTATGATAGGTGGGATGGGCCTCCTGTGGGACTAGGTGACTGCTTCTGAAAGACTTCGTCTCAATCTTCGGGTTGGGTCCAGTGGGTACAGCGTACTAACCTCTGCAGAGTGTATAAACTAATCATGATTAGCCGTGTCCCCGGTTATGGACAATTTTGAGCAGCTAGGCCATTACAGTTGTTGGATGATCTTGACAGATGACTCACTTAATAAAACTTGTTGGGAAACTTAATAATGGTGATAGGTTGGAGTTGGAGATGCCAATTCAACCATGTGTGAGTTATTGTAGCAAACAAATTAAAACTTGACTATTAGGTAGCTATGAGGGTAAAATCAGCTTTCTGCAAAATAACCATCAGCCTTTCTTTTGTTATACTATGCATATACATGTAGGTCTGTTATATTACTTTTCTTGTGTAACTTGCCAATACATTCAAAGTATTGACCTATATGGCTGCAACGTATCATGTTGCAGGATATTCAGACGAGGAGTAAGGTACCGTTAGGGTCGCGAGTCTTCACTCAACATCGCCAGTGGGCTATGATGGGACTCATCGTTATTATTCTGCTACTTTTCTGCTGTTTATTAGTATAAAGCTAGCTAAGTGCTATGCAGATTGTTATATTTTATAAATTCTGGATCATACGTTATTACAAATGATGCACTTGCTATATCTGGTTTTCATCTATACTGTGTGTGCTAGCGAGTCGATCCAGGGACTAGCACAGTAAAGCATAGAGACTCAAATCCTTCGAGGTTTGGTCGTTACATATGCCCTCAGACATCTACGCATATTGGGGCCTAGCCCAACCACAGGTGTCCGTGCCCGAGCCACCAGTCGAGTACCAGACGCCGGTTTATCAGTGGAAGCCAGAGGAGCTCACACAGCAGTGGCATCCTCAGTCAACTCCGGATTACCCCAGAGCTGGTTATTTCCCTCCATGGGAGTAGACCAACTTAGGCCAAAAGCCTAAGCTTGGGGGAGTATGTGTTTCTCACCTACTTTACATTCTTGCTTATGCTTTCACTTTGTTCGTCGGTGTTCACACTTTGCCACTATATCATCCATGTTAGTTTATTCTATTTCTCGTTTTCTTTTCATGTGCCTGTCTAGTTTGAGAAAACCCAAAAATATTTTCTTGTTCTTCTTTCGCTTGTTGGGAGCTTTCCCGTGTAAATAGTTTTCTTTTTCCTTGGGTCAAGGTAGAAGACCATGGTTACAATGTTTAGTGGCTCTCGCATGCATATCTGCTGATCTGTTAAAGAGCCATATTACTTTGTCTTCTCCTTTGTGTTTGCCTGCAGATTCCAGCTTTAGTCCAATGCACGAGCACTCTTATATTGTTCACATTATTCGATCGTGCAAGTGAAAGGAAATAATGACGATATATGATGAAGTGACTGAGCCTAGAAAAGATGGTATGAACTCGATCTATTTTGTTTTTGTAAGTATGACTAGCTCATTGTGCCTGATTCAGCTTTGTTGTGAGAGAAACATGTTTGCAATGACAACTTAGAGAACATAGTTGCTGATGCCATGCTTACTTAGCTAGGAGCTTATAATGGTTTGTCTTTGATGCCCACATGAATGTTGAGATGACTATGATGTAGTATGATAGGATGGTATCCTCCTTTGAATGATTCAAGTGGCTTGACTTGGCGCATGTTCATGCATGTAGTTGAAACAAAATCAACACAGCCTCTATGATATTCATGTTCATGGTGATTTATGTCCTACTCATGCTTGCACTCAATGTTAGTCAATCTCATTGTATTTTGATGACTGTTGTCGCTCTCTAGTTGGTCGCTTTCGCAGTCTTTTGCTAGCCTTCACTTCTACTAAGCGGGAATACTGCTTGTGCATCCACTCCCATGAACCCAAAGTTGTTCCATATGAGTCCACCATACCTACCTATATGCGGTATCTACCTGCCGTTCCAAGTAAATTTGCATGTGCCACTCTCTAAATCTTAAAGAAATAATATGTTCTGCATGCCCGAACCGCTCATGTGGTGACAGGGGGCTATCAGTATCTTCCATGCTAGGCGTGTTATCCTCGATATGTGTTTATTCACTATCATTCACGAGAAAGGGGACGGTAATTGGAATGCCCAGTTCCATGCTCAAATCGAAAAGATAATTGCAAACAAAACTCCCCCAGGATTGTTGTTGGTATGGACGGTACCCGAGGATTCGTCTAGCCGTGGAGTGTGATTGATCGGTGGTGGGGGAGTCAAAAGTTTACTTTTCTGTTTGGTAACCGCCTATAGCATGTGTAGCGTGGAAGATGGTAAGAACGCTTAGTCATTGCGTTGACAATGAAAGTATGCCACCCAAAATTATTATCTCTGTTTTCAAAGCTTGAGCTCTGGCACCTCTACAAAATCAATGCTTCCCTCTGCGAAGGGTCTGTCTATTTATTTTCTTGTTGAATCTCCTCCTCTTATAAAAGCACAAATCATTTTTCTGCTTTGCTTTTAACTGTGTTGAGTATGACTGTGACTGGATCTTCTTTGCAATGAATTACAATGTCTAGTCAGCCCTTGGTCTTTGAAGGTGCTCTGCATTTATGTTTTGCGGTTTCAGAAAGAGCTAGCGAGATACCATCTGTTCGTACTGCTTCATGATTGTTTTGATTGAAGTGTTGACGTTTGAGACTTATTGTTATTTGCTCGCTAGTTGATTATGCCATTGATATGAGTTTACCGTGAGACCTAGATGTCATTTGCTTATGTGGTTTGCTTATGATCTTGCTGAAATTCTGGATATATGAGTTAGACATCGTTGCAACAACAAAATCAAATGGAGTTCGTCAAAGTTTTTCTTTTGTCTCTTTCAGTTTGTCAACTGAATTGCTTGACGATAAGCAAGGCTTTAAGCTTAGGGGAGTTGATACTTCTCCGTCATATCTACTTTTCTGAACTCTTTTGCCCTTGTTTTGGACTCTAATTTGCATGATTTGAATGGAACTAACCCGGACTGACGCTGTTTTCAGCAGAATTGCCATGGTATTGTATTTGCGCAGAAATAAAAGTTCTCGGAATGACCTGGAAATCTACGAGAAATTTTTTTGGAATATATAACAAATATTAGTGCAAGAATTAACTGGAGGTACGGAGTCAGGAGCCCACGAGCCCACCAGCCCCCCCCCCCTGGCCGGGGCTGGCAGGGTTGTGAGCCCCTCGGGACTCCGCCGCCCCCAATTCCAGCTCTATATAACCTCTTTCGTCCGAAAAAAATCAGGAAGAAGAGTTCATCGCGTTTTACGATACGGAGGCGCCACCACCTCCTGTTCTTCCTCTAGAGGGCAGATCTGGAGTCTGTTTTGGGCTCCGAAGAGGGGAGATCGTCACCATCGTCATCATCAACCTTCCTTCATCGCCAATTCCATGATGCTCTTCACCGTTTGTGAGTAATCTCATCGTAGGCTTGCTAGACGGTGATGGGTTGGATGAGATCTATCATGTAATCGAGTTAGTTTTGACGGGGATTGATCCCTAGTATCCACTATGTTCTGAGATTGATGTTGCTACTACTTTGCCATGCTTAATGCTTGACACTAGGGCCCGAGTGCCTTGATTTCAGATCTGAACCTATTATGTTGACGCCAATATATGTGTGTTTTAGATCCTATGCTGCAAGTTGTAATCACCTACTATGTGTTATGACCCGGCAACCACGGAGTGACAATAGCCGGATCCACTCCCGGAGATGACCATAGTATGAGAAGTTCATGTATTCACCAAGTGTTAATGCGTTGGTCCGGTTCTTTATTAAAAGGAGAACCTTAATATCCCGTAGTTTCTATTAGGACCCCGCTCCCACGGGAGGGATGGACAATAGATGTCATGCATGTTCTTTTCCCTAAGCACGTATGACTACGTATGGAATACATGCCTACATTAGATTGACGAACGGGAGCTAGTTACTTATCTCTCCATGTTATAGCTGTTACATGATGAATCATATCCAGCATAATCATCCATCACCGATCCAATGCCTACGAGTTTTACCTACTGGTCCTTGCTACGATACTTTGCCGCTACTGCTGTCACTACTACTGTTGTTACTCTGTTGCTACTGTTGTTACTTTGCTCCTACTGGTTATTGTTGCTACTGCTGCTATCATACTACCTTGTCACTGATACTTTGCTGCAGACACTAAATCTTTCAGGTGTGGTTGAATTGACAACTCAACTGCTAATACTTGAGAATGTTCTTTCGCTTCCCCTTGAGTCGAATCAATAAATTTGGGTTGAATACTCTACCCTCGAAAACTGTTGCGATCCCCTATACTTGTGGGATATCACCCATCATATGAGCACGCGCGTGGATCACACCATAGGGTTAGTAGTATGTTGATAGGACTATATATTGGAGGGCAAGGGTGACAGAACCTTCAGCCTAGCATAGAAATTGATGCATACGGGATTGAAGGGGGACCAATATATCTTATTGCTATGGTTGGGTTTTACCTTAATGAACGTTAGTAGTTGCGGATGCTTGCTAATAGTTCCAATCATAAGCGCATAGAATTCCAAGTAAGGGATGACATGCTAGCAGTGGCCTCTCCCACATAAAACTAGCTATCGGTCTAGTAACATAGTCAATTACTTAGGGACAATTCCGCAACTCCTACCACCACTTTTCCACACTCGTTAAACTAACGTAATTGTTTCTTTGTCTTATCAGCCCCTAATTTTTACTTACGTGTTCTTTATTTTCTTGCTAGGCTATCCTATCACTCCTACAAAGTATTTCTAGTTTCATACTTGTTGTAGGTAAAGCGAACGTAAAGTGTGCTTAGACTTGTATCGGTGGCCGATAGAACTTGAGGGAATATTTGTCCTACCTTTAGCTCCTCGTTGGGTTCGACACTTTTACTTATCGAGAAAGGCTACAATTGATCCCCTATACTTGTGGGTTATCAAGACCTTTTTGTGGCGCCGTTGCCGGGGAGCAATAGCGTGAGGTGAATATTCTCGTGTGTGCTTGTTTGCTTTATCACTAAGTAGATTTATTTGCTGTTCTAAGTTGTTCTCTATCTTTAGTTATGGATATGGAACACGAATTACCAAAAAATTAGGTGTACTTGCTACTCATGGAGATGGGGAACCTCCTAAAACCCTCGATGCTCGTTATGTGGAAAATATTATGCAATTCTTCAATAATCCAGAGAAAACCCAATTCAATTATATAATGGGATAGACGTTAGATCAACGTCAATACTTTAGGGATTATCGCTTGACTCAAAAAGGGAAACTATTATGGGATCAAATTCATATGTTGAAATGGTATGCTCGCGAGCTATGCTCGAGATGTGATGTTACTTGTTGCTCTAGGATGAAGGCTCAATACCTTCCCTTTTCTTGTAAATTTAATGCTAATGCAACCTTGGCTTCTTATGCTAATGGTATATATGATTACTATGATGTGGAACAAATAGAAGAGTTTGTTTGTTTTATGGGTGCTTATGAAATTGAAGCTTTGTTTAAAAGGTGTGATGATAATGATGATGCTTCTTACCGATCTGAAAATTTGGTTATGCTTCGTTATTGTTATACTAATTATGAATATAGTACCCATATTTATTAATTTATGGAGAAATTCTGCACTGCCCAAGAAGAGACTAATATTTTGCAGGAAACTATGGAAGAAGAAAATGTTGAAAGTGTGAGCTGATTAGATGAAAAAGACGACGAGGAGAGCGAAGAACAAAAGGAGGAAGAGCGGACTAGCTACCCGTGCCCACCTTCTAATGAGAGTAACTATTCAACTCATACATTGTTTAATTTACCTTCGTACTTACCGAAGGATGAATGCTATGTTGATTGCTATGATCCCTTGGATTCGTTTGAAATATCCCTTTTTTATGAACTTGATGCTTGCTATGCTTGTGGCCATGATGCCAATATGAATGATGCTTATGAAGATGAACTTGCTATAGTTCCTTATTTTAAACATGAAAGTGTTGCTATCGCACCCACTTATGATAGTCCTACCATCTTTTTGAACTCTCCCAACTACACTATATCGGAAAGTTTGCTCTTATTATAGGGATTACATAGATGGGTTGCCTTCTACTATTGCACATGATGATTTTGATGAATATAATATCCAGAATAAAAGCATCCTTAGCAGATCCCGAATAGACAATAGAGTCGATAGATTTTTTTTCTTGCCACAAAGGGATGATAGAGATGTGAGAGACAAGAATAAAAGCATCCCTAGCAGATCTCGAATAATGCCCCGACCTGTAAAACAACCGTAAAAATATGAGTCCATGCAGAAAAAGTTACCCGATAAGACCCCTCAAACGCGTCGGACCTGTAAATATTTTTGCGGGGCGCGGCAAAATTCCCACCCCAACCCGGGAAAACGCTGGATCTCCCCTTCACCCCGTCAGTGCCTTGTATATATCGGGTGCGGTTGACAGGTGGGACATACCAGCCCGGGCTTTTCCCCCACCCCATCGTCGTCGGGCTGCCGCCTATGACTCCTGCCATACCAGCCGTCGGGATCACGCTGGCGGGTCGCCATAGGCCCAGGATTGACCCGTACCCCTTCTTGCTGCCTCGGCCGGTCGAAAAGTTGCATATCGGCGACTGTTTGTCGTGCCTGTGGGATCTGACATTCCCGGCGACCATCGGCTGCGCCAAGCCATGAATTGGTTACGGAGCACTCCGCAGAGTCCTGGAAAAGCGCCAGCGCCGCGTGCTGGTACTGGATCGTCCTCTAGTCGTCATCGTTGGTTTGCCGGCAAGGCCTCGGCCGACCGTCGACCAGGCTCGGTGCTCGTGCAGCGGCTCGCCGGCTTGCGGATGCCGCTCATACAGTGCGACGACTGCACAGAGACAGTGTTGCGGCTCACATCTAGCTTGTATGCGACAACACCTCGAATGCATATTCTTAAAATGCAATAACGACGGTTTATATCCTTCTTTCCGTTCCTCAAAGATTTGGTAAATCATTAGGTATCCAATGTCTTTGCAGAAAATAAAGAAGCAAAAAAAAATGTGTTTTCATGCTCCAAATTAAAATGCAAATAACAGATTTACGGGTTGGTGGCGGACGACGACCGAGAAGCCGTTTTTCCATAAACTGTAAAGGAATTTTTGGTTCGCTGATATATGGGTTCTGCTAAAGATGCTCAAAGGGCTGCCTGATTGGTCATCAAGGAATTTGTGAGTTGGTCAGAATAATTACTGCTGATAGTAGCTTCTCTCTAGGAAAGAATAGATAGTTCACAAATTAGTATTCACAATAAAAAATGATTTTAATAGAAAATCTTGCATAAAATATGCTGTCTAAATTGGACAAACAATATGCCCTCTTTCACTTGGTCGGTAAGCCAGATGGAACACTGAAATTTAATTAAGTGAAGAGCTTGGCAAGAATTAATAATTAGTTTAAGTCTCCTTTTACTAGTTTAAGTCACCACTTTAAAATCTAATTATGTAATCATTTATAAATCTCAGTAACCAGCTCAGCCATGAATTAATAATTAGTATGCACTGCATTCTACTACTATAAAGGATGAGGTGACGAGGCACTCCTATATGATTTGGTCACTCGTTTTACTTTATTAACCAAATTCAAGGTCAACAAAGACTGCATTGAAAGGTTGGGACTGAAGGCGCATCAGAGTACACCACCATGACGAGCAGCTGCATTATCCTGTCCAAGAGCGGGTTCAATGCTTGTTTAAAAAACTACCTCTGACTTCTCCATTTGAAGAAATGGCGTTGCTGCCTTCTCATCCATGGACGATAGGAATCCACTATGCCATCGCTAGAGAGAAAAGAGAGAAGAGAGAATGGAATTTGCATTGGTTGCCGATTGGAGAAAGATGACAACAATCAAAGGCAAGTTAATTGCCATCACATGGTCGACGTCGCCTCTTTTGTTGTATTTTGATTAATTGAGTACAATAGGTACTTAGTGTAATTTACAAAGATATAGAATTTGCGCATGGTACTTTTTTGTTAAAAAATGGAAGAACAACCTTTTCTACGGGTGATGCAACATATGTGGTGGCTCCCTAAAATGTAATCAATAGTCTTGCGTGATTCACGTATGAGTTTGGCGTCTATTGGCATGCATTATTGCTGCCCATACTATGATTGTATATTATTGATTTATATATGCAAGTAAGTACAAAGTGATGGTCCATGTCATCAATTTAATAGCAGCTTTATGCAGGACCGCAACATACATTTCTACCAGTAAGATTGGTAACGTTAAAAGAAAATTGTTATTCGGGCATCTTTTCGCGTTTTTTGCGTTGGTATTTGGGTTTAAGATATTTGTTTCTTTATGAATGCTTTGATTCTAGCAAGTAGACAAATGCTGGAGTCCTACAAAGAGACAAATAAAAACGTGAAACACGCACAGACATAAAATCTAGATCAAGAAGTGTACTAAGAGACGAATGCATACGTGAAACATGCAAGCCAACTTTCTAGGCTCCTTATCATGTTGGTGTTTCAACAGGGATGGGAGGCTGCGTCCTACTAAAGGATCGAAGCAATAAGACTTCCATATAATAAAAATGCAAAATTGTTTCGGCTGGCTGGTGGTTCATAATTTCTTTGAAGTTATTAGTGATCTGAGCATGGGCTCTGAATTTTTGAGATGGTCCCTTTATGGTCTGGACCAGCGGGTTGGCATGTAAATGTGATATATTACTCTAACCTATATATGCATCTATTATCTACTAAAAGAAAAATACGAATATAAAATAGGGAAATAGGCTAGAAAATCAGATATTAACCAGCAACATATGACCATTATTTAAATTATGTATGAAATAGTCTATGGATATAAAAGTGTTGGAATTATGCCCTAGAGGCAATAATAAATGTATAGTTATTATTATAATTCCTGTGTCAAGATAATAGTTTATTATCCATGCTATAATTGTATTGAATGAAGACTCATTTACATGTGTGGATACATAGACAAAACACCGTCCCTAGCATGCCTCTAGTTGGCTAGCCAGTTGATCGATGATAGTCAGTGTCTTCTGATTATGAACAAGGTGTTGTCGCTTGATAACTGGATCACGTCATTGGGAGAATCACGTGGTGGACTAGACCCAAACTAATAGACGTAGCATGTTGATCGTGTCATTTTGTTGCTACTGTTTTCTGCGTGTCAAGTATTTATTCCTATGACCATGAGATCATATAACTCACTGACACCGGAGGAATGCTTTGTGTGTATCAAACGTCGCAACGTAACTGGGTGACTATAAAGATGCTCTACAGGTATCTCCAAAGGTGTTAGTTGAGTTAGTATGGATCAAGACTGGGATTTGTCACTCCGTGTGACGGAGAGGTATCTCGGGGCCCACTCGGTAATACAACATCACACATAAGCCTTGCAAGCAATGTAACTTAGTGTAAGTTGCGGGATCTTGTATTACGGAACGAGTAAAGAGACTTGCCGGTAAACGAGATTGAAATAGGTATGCGGATACTGACGATCGAATCTCGGGCAGGTAACATACCGAAGGACAAAGGGAATAACATACGGGATTATACGAATCATTGGCACTGAGGTTCAAACGATAAGATCTTCGTAGAATATGTAGGATCCAATATGGGCATCCAGGTCCCGCTATTGGATATTGACCGAGGAGTCTCTCGGGTCATGTCTGCATAGTTCTCGAACCCGCAGGGTCTGCACACTTAAGGTTCGACGTTGTTTTATGCATATTTGAGTTATATGGTTGGTTACCGAATGTTGTTCGGAGTCCCGGATGAGATCACGGACGTCACGAGGGTTTCCGGAATAGTCCGGAAACGAAGATTGATATATAGGATGACCTCATTTGATTACCGGAAGGTTTTCGGAGTTACCGGGAATGTACCGGGAGTTCACCGGAGGGGGGCAACCCACTCCGGGGAAGCCCATAGGCATTTGGGGTGGTCACACCAGCCCTTAGTGGGCTGGTGGGACAGCCCACCAATCCCCTATGCGCCAAGAAAGAAAAACTCAAAGGAAAGAAAAAAAAGGGAAGAAGTGGGAAGGGGGGAGGACTCCCTCCCACCAAACCAAGTAGGACTCGGTTTGGGGGGGAGAGTCCTCCCCCCTGGCTCGGCCGACCCCTTGGGGATCCCTTGGACCCCAAGGCAAGGTCCACCTCCCTCCTCCTATATATATGGGGCTTTTAGGGCAGATTTGAGACGACTTTCTCACGGCTGCCCGACCACATACCTCCATAGTTTTTCCTCTAGATCGTGTTTCTGCGGAGCTCGGGCGGAGCCCTGCTGAGACAAGATCATCACCAACCTCCGGAGCGCCGTCACGCTGCCGGAGAACTCTTCTACCTCTCCGTCTCTCTTGCTGGATCAAGAAGGCCGAGATCATCGTCGAGCTGTACGTGTGCTGAACGCGGAGGTGCCGTCCGTTCGGTACTAGATCGTGGGACTGATCGCGGGATTGTTCGCGGGGCGGATCGAGGGACGTGAGGACGTTCCACTACATCAACCGCGTTCTCTAACGCTTCTGCTGTACGATCTACAAGGGTACGTAGATCACTCATCCCCTCTCGTAGATGGACATCACCATGATAGGTCTTCGTGCGCGTAGGAAAAATTTTGTTTCCCATGCGACGTTCCCCGACAGTGGCATCATGAGCTAGGTTCACGCGTAGATGTCTTCTCGAGTAGAACACAAAAAGTTTTGTGGGCGGTGATGTGCGTTTTGCTGCCCTCCTTAGTCTTTTCTTGATTCCGCGGTATTGTTGGATTGAAGCGGCTTGGACCGACATTACTCGTACGCTTACGAGAGACTGGTTTCATCGTTACGAGTAACCCCCTTTGCTCAAAGATGACTGGCAAGTGACGGTTTCTCCAACTTTAGTTGAATCGGATTTGACCGAGGAGATCCTTGGATGAGGTTAAATAGCAACTCATATATCTCCGTTGTGGTGTTTGCGTAAGTAAGATGCGATCCTACTAGATACCCTTGGTCACCACGTAAAACATGCAACAACAAAATTAGAGGACGTCTAACTTGTTTTTGCAGGGTATGATTGTGATGTGATATGGCCAATGATGTGATGTGATATATTCGATGTATGAGATGATCATGTTGTAATAGAAATATCGACTTGCACGTCGATGGTACGGCAACCGGCAGGAGCCATAGGGTTGTCTTTATACTAACATATGTGCTTGCAGATGCGTTTACTATTTTGCTACGATGTAGCTTTAGTAGTAATAGCATAAGTAGCACGACAACCCCGATGTCAACACGTTGATGTATAATCATGGTGTGGCGCCGGTGACAAGAAGATCGTGCCGGTGCTTTGGTGATGGAGATCAAGAAGCACGTGATGATGGCCATATCATGTCACTTATGAATTGCATGTGATGTTAATCCTTTTATGCACCTTATTTTGCTTAGAACGACGGTAGCATTATGAGGTGATCTCTCACTAAAATTTCAAGACGAAATTGTGTTCTCCCCGACTGTGCACCGTTGCTACAGTTCGTCGTTTCGAGACACCACGTGATGATCGGGTGTGATAGACTCAACGTTCACATACAACGGGTGCAAAACAGTTGCACACGCGGAACACTCGGGTTAAGCTTGACGAGCCTAGCATGTGCAGACATGGCCTCGGAACACATGAGACCGAAAGGTCGATCATGAATCATATAGATGATATGATTAGCATAGGGATGCTTACCACTGAAACTACTCCCGACTCACGTGATGATCGGACTTGGGATAGTGTAGGTGGATCATGAACCACTCAAATGACTAGAGAGATGTACTTTTTGAGTGGGAGTTTAGCATGTAATTTGATTAAGTTGAACTCTAATTATCTTGAACATAGTCTAAGTCCACTTTGAATATATTTGTGTTGTAGATCATGGCTCACGCAAGTGTCATCCTCAATTTTAATACGTTCCTAGAGAAAGCTAAGTTGAAAGATGATGGAAGCAACTTTGTAGACTGGGCTCGTAATCTTAAGCTAATCTTACAAGCTGGAAAGAAGGATTATGTCCTTAATGCTGCGCTAGGAGATGAACCACCCGCTACGGCTGATCAGGATGTTAAGAACGCTTGGTTAGCGCGTAAGGAGGACTACTCAATAGTTCAATGTGCAGTCCTGTATGGCTTAGAACCGGGATTTCAACGTCTCTTTGAGCATCATGGAGCATTTGAGATGTTCCAGGAGTTGAAGTTCATCTTTCAGAAGAACGCCCGGATCGAGAGGTATGAGACCTCCGATAAATTCTATGCTTGCAAGATGGAGGAAAACTCGTCTGTCAGTGAACATGTGCTCAAAATGTCTGGGTACTCAAACCGTCTAGCTGAACTGGGGATTGAACTCCCGCAAGAAGCTATCACTGACAGAATCCTCCAATCACTGCCGCCAAGCTATAAAAGCTTTGTGTTGAACTACAACATGCAAGGGATGAACAAGTCTCCCGGCGAGTTGTTTGCGATGCTGAAAGTCGCAGAGTCTGAACTCCGTAAAGAACATCAAGTGTTGATGGTGAGCAAGACCACTAGTTTCAAGAGAAACGACAAAGGCAAGAAGGGCAATTCGAAGAAGAGCGGCAAGCCTGTTGCCAATCCACCGAAGAAACCCAAGGCTGGACCTAAGCCTGAAACAGAGTGCTTCTATTGCAAGGGTATGGGTCACTAGAAGCGCAATTGCCCCAAGTATCTGGCAGATAAGAAGGCGGGCAAAGAAAAATCAGGTATATTTGATATACATGTTATTGATGTGTACTTAACCAGCTCTCGTAGTAGTGCCTGGGTATTCGATACCGGTTCTGTTGCTCACATTTGCAACTCAAAGCAGGAACTGCGGAATAGACGGAGGCTGGCGAAAGACGAAGTGACGATGCGCGTAGGAAACGGTTCCAAAGTTGATGCAATCGCCGTCGGCACCGTGTCACTTCAACTACCATCGGGATTAGTGATGAACTTAAATCATTCTTATTTAGTGCCTGCGTTGAGCATGAACATTATATCTGGATCTTGTTTATTGCGAGACGGTTACTCTTTTAAGTCTGAGAATAATGGTTGTTCTATTTCTAGAAGTAACATCTTTTATGGTCATGCACCGGATGTGAGAGGATTGTTCATATTGAATCTCGATAGCGATACACATATACATAACATTGAGACCAAAAGAGTTAGAGTAAACAATGATAGCGCCATATTTTTGTGGCACTGCCGCTTGGGTCATATTGGTGTAAAGCGCATGAAGAAACTCCATGCTAATGGACTTTTGGAGTCACTTGACTTTGATTCACTTGACACGTGCGAACCATGCCTCATGGGTAAGATGACTAAAACTCCGTTCTCCGGAACAATGGAGCGTGCAAGTGACTTATTGAAAATCATACATACCGATGTGTGTGGTCCGATGAGCGTGGAGGCACGCGGCGGATATCGTTATTTTCTCACCTTCACTGACGATTTGAGTAGATATGGTTATGTCTACTTAATGAAGCACAAGTCTGAAACATTTGAAAAGTTCAAGCAATTTCAGAGTGAAGTAGAAAATCATCGTAACAAGAAGATCAAGTTCCTACGGTCTGATCGTGGGGGTGAATATCTGAGTTTCGAGTTTGGTACTCACTTAAGACAATGTGGAATTATTTCGCAGTTAACACCGCCTGGAACACCACAGCGTAATGGTGTGTCCGAACGTCGTAATCGTACTTTGTTAGAAATGGTGCGATCTATGATGTCTCTTACTGACTTGCCGTTATCGTTTTGGGGTTATGCATTAGAAACAGCTGCATTCACTTTAAATAGGGCACCATCGAAATCCGTTGAGACGACACCATACGAACTGTGGTATGGCAAAAGGCCAAAGTTGTCGTTTCTTAAAGTTTGGGGATGTGATGCTTATGTCAAAAAGCTTCAGCCTGAAAAGCTGGAACCCAAAGCGGAAAAGTGCGTCTTCATAGGTTACCCAAAAGAGACAGTTGGGTACACCTTCTATCTCAAATCCGAGGGCAAAGTGTTTGTTGCTAAGAACGGAACTTTTCTCGAGAAGGAGTTTCTCTCGAGAGAATTGAGTGGGAGGAAGATAGAACTTGACGAGGTTGTCGAACCTCTCATCCCTCTGGGTGGTGGCGCAGGGCAAGGGGAAACCTCTGTGATTGCGACGCCGGTTGAGGAGGAAGTTAATGATGATGATCATGAAACTCCAGTTCAAGTTTCTATTGAACCACGCAGGTCGACGAGATCACGCGCTGCTCCAGAGTGGTACGGTAATCCCGTCTTATCAATCATGTTGTTAGACAACAATGAACCTGCAAATTATGAAGAAGCAATGGTGGGCCCTGATTCCAACAAATGGCTAGAAGCCATGAAATCCGAGATAGGATCCATGTATGAGAACAAAGTGTGGACTTTGGAGATGCTGCCTGAGGGCCGCAAGGCTATTCAGAACAAATGGATCTTTAAGAAGAAGACGGACGCTGACGGTAATGTGACCGTTTATAAAGCTCGACTTGTGGCAAAGGGTTTTTTCACAAGTTCCAGGAATTGACTACGATGAGACTTTCTCTCCCGTAGCGATGCTTAAGTCCGTCAGAATCATGTTAGCAATAGCTGCATTTTTCGATTATGAAATTTGGCAGATGGATGTCAAAACGGCGTTCCTTAACGGTTTCCTTAAGGAAGAGTTGTATATGATGCAACCCGAAGGTTTTGTCGATCCTAAAAATGCTAACAAGGTGTGCAAGCTCCAGCGATCCATTTATGGACTGGTGCAAGCATCTCGGAGTTGGAACAAACGCTTTGATGAGGTGATCAAAGCATTTGGGTTTATACAAGTGGTTGGAGAATCTTGTATTTACAAGAAAGTGAGTGGGAGCTCTGTGGCGTTTCTAATATTATATGTGGATGACATATTACTGATTGGAAACAACGTAGAGCTTTTGGAGAGCATAAAAGGTTACTTGAATAAAAGTTTCTCTATGAAGGACCTAGGAGAAGCTGCTTACATTCTAGGCATTAAGATCTATAGGGATAGATCAAAACGCCTCATAGGACTTTCACAAAGCAGATACCTTGATAAAGTTTTGAAGAGGTTCAAAATGGAACAGTCCAAGAAAGGGTTCTTGCCAGTGTTACAAGGTACGAGATTGAGTAAGACTCAGTGCCCAGCAACTGATGAAGATAGAGAGCATATGCGCTCCGTCCCCTATGCTTCAGCCATAGGCTCTATCATGTATGCAATGCTGTGCACTAGACCGGATGTTAGCCTGGCCATAAGTATGGAAGGTAGGTTCCAGAGTAATCCAGGAGTGGATCACTGGACGGCGGTCAAGAATATCCTGAAGTACCTGAAAAGGACTAAGGAGATGTTTCTCGTGTATGGAGGTGACGAAGAGCTCGCCGTAAAAGGTTACGTCGATGCAAGCTTTGACACAGATCCGGACGACTCTAAGTCGCAAACCGGATACGTATTTATTCTTAATGGGGGTGCAGTAAGCTGGTGCAGTTCCAAGCAAAGCGTCGTAGCAGACTCTACATGTGAAGCGGAGTACATGGCTGCCTCGGAGGCGGCTAAGGAGGGTGTCTGGATGAAGCAGTTCATGACGGATCTTGGAGTGGTGCCAAGTGCACTGGATCCAATAACCTTGTTCTGTGACAACACTGGTGCCATTGCCTTAGCAAAGGAACCAAGGTTTCACAAGTAGACCAGACACATCAAACGACGCTTCAACCTCATCCGCGACTACGTCGAGGAGGAGGACGTAAATATATGCAAAGTGCACACGGATCTGAATGTAGCAGACCCGCTGACTAAGCCTCTTCCACGGCCAAAACATGATCGACACCAGAACTGTATGGGTGTTAGATTTATTACAATGTAATTCACATGGTGATGTGAGGGCTAGATTACTGACTCTAGTGCAAGTGGGAGACTGTTGGAATTATGCCCTAGAGGCAATAATAAATGTATAGTTATTATTATAATTCCTGTGTCAAGATAATAGTTTATTATCCATGCTATAATTGTATTGAATGAAGACTCATTTACATGTGTGGATACATAGACAAAACACCGTCCCTAGCATGCCTCTAGTTGGCTAGCCAGTTGATCGATGGTAGTCAGTGTCTTCTGATTATGAACAAGGTGTTGTTGCTTGATAACTGGATCACGTCATTGGGAGAATCACGTGGTGGACTAGACCCAAACTAATAGACGTAGCATGTTGATCGTGTCATTTTGTTGCTACTGTTTTCTGCGTGTCAAGTATTTATTCCTATGACCATGAGATCATATAACTAACTGACACCGGAGGAATGCTTTGTGTGTATCAAACGTCGCAACGTAACTGGGTGACTATAAAGATGCTCTACAGGTATCTCCAAAGGTGTAAGTTGAGTTAGTATGGATCAAGACTGGGATTTGTCACTCCGTGTGACGGAGAGGTATCTCGGGGCCCACTCGGTAATACAACATCACACATAAGCCTTGCAAGCAATGTAACTTAGTGTAAGTTGCGGGATCTTGTATTACGGAACGAGTAAAGAGACTTGCCGGTAAACGAGATTGAAATAGGTATGCGGATACTGACGATCGAATCTCGGGCAGGTAACATACCGAAGGACAAAGGGAATAACATACGGGATTATACGAATCCTTGGCACTGAGGTTCAAACGATAAGATCTTCGTAGAATATGTAGGATCCAATATGGGCATCCAGGTCCCGCTATTGGATATTGACCGAGGAGTCTCTCGGGTCATGTCTGCATAGTTCTCGAACCCGCAGGGTCTGCACACTTAAGGTTCGACGTTGTTTTATGCGTATTTGAGTTATATGGTTGGTTACCGAATGTTGTTCGGAGTCCCGGATGAGATCACGGACGTCACGAGGGTTTCCGGAATAGTCCGGAAACGAAGATTGATATATAGGATGACCTCATTTGATTACCGGAAGGTTTTCGAAGTTAGCGGGAATGTACCGGGAATGACGAATGGGTTCCGCGAGTTCACCGGAGGGGGGCAACCCACTCCGGGGAAGCCCATAGGCATTTGGGGGGGTCACACCAGCCCTTAGTGGGCTGGTGGGACAGCCCACCAATCCCCTATGCGCCAAGAAAGAAAAAATCAAAGGAAAGAAAAAAAAGGGTAGAAGTGGGAAGGGGGAAGGACTCCCTCCCACCAAACCAAGTAGGACTCGGTTTGGGGGGGGGGAGAGTCCTCCCCCCTGGCTCGGCCGACCCCTTGGGGATCCCTTGGACCCCAAGGCAAGGTCCCCCTCCCTCCTCCTATATATATGGGGCTTTTAGGGCAGATTTGAGACGACTTTCTCACGGCTGCCCGACCACATACCTCCATAGTTTTTCCTCTAGATCGTGTTTCTGCGGAGCTCGGGCGGAGCCCTGCTGAGACAAGATCATCACCAACCTCCGGAGCGCCGTCACGCTGCCGGAGAACTCTTCTACCTCTCCGTCTCTCTTGCTGGATCAAGAAGGCCGAGATCATCGTCGAGCTGTACGTGTGCTGAACGCGGAGGTGCCGTCCGTTCGGTACTAGATCGTGGGACTGATCGCGGGATTGTTCGCGGGGCGGATCGAGGGACGTGAGGACGTTCCACTACATCAACCGCGTTCTCTAACGCTTCTGCTGTACGATCTACAAGGGTACGTAGATCACTCATCCCCTCTCGTAGATGGACATCACCATGATAGGTCTTCGTGCGCGTAGGAAAATTTTTGTTTCCCATGCGACGTTCCCCAACAAAAAGTTCCATAATTATTACTTACCTATGACCATTATTTAGTATGCAGAAGATTATTGACTGCAGGGTGGCAAGAAAGAGATTAGTTGGGTAATGGGTCTATTACCAGCAATACACTATTCAATCCATGCAGTAAGGGTTGCAGTAGCCAGCAACAATGTTGTCTTTCAGCTCACCTCCATTATTGTGGATCACGGAGTCATCACCTCCATTATTGTGGATCACGGAGTCGTCACCTCCACAGTTCTGGACCATGCGTCAGTTTTTGTAATGAGGGTGCAGCCATTCAACCCGTTGAAGCCTAATCATGCATTCTTATGCATGATTTCTATGGCCAAGGTCGTATTGCCATTTCATCTTCAATAGTATAGGATACCACGAGTTGTATCAAAGCCTATGTTGCATCTCACTAATATATTTATGTTTCTTACTTGTTCCTATAAGAGTCGTCACGGTGAATCTATTTGTACCCTTGGCCAATCAATATAAATGATTCATGCATATATTATGTGATATATTGTAATTTTTACATTTTTTATATTGTTTCCTCTAAATCAATCCTTTTAAATTACGACCATGTGTTTTCATATTCTATTCAACATGTTGTTACCATGAAAGTTTTCTCCACTAAGCTTTAATTAGGTATCATAGATATAAAGGAACTTAAAGTTTGATCAAGTAGCTAGTTGAACAGAACTCGAAATTTAGAATAGGAGGATGGAGTGACATAAATGATAGTTCCTCGGTTGACAAGTTCTCGCATAAGGTCTAAATATGGAGCCAAGAGGATGTTATGGCTATGGTTGGGTATTTACCCTAATAAATCTTAGGATTTGTGTATTATTTGCTAAAAGCACAATCAAAGTATATGTGAGTCACTGGTCTCTCATGACATAATTTCTTACTTGGGAAGACAAGCAATTTAATTTATTTTGTACAGAAAAATATTGGTTGGAAACAATTTTTCATAATATACTTGAATCCAGATTGCTGTGTAAGGATTAAGGAAGATAACTATGTAGCTCGCAAATCACGTTAACTAGCCATAGTTTAAGCATGTGAATCCAACAATAACTAGCCGGACGCCCCCACCCCTTTTACTAGCCTTTATAAAGTAAGCTCATTATCTCTTACTCCATCCGTCCCAAAATTCGTGTCTTAGATTTGTCTAGATATGAATGTACTTAGTCATGTTTTAATATTTAGATACATTCATTTTTAGACAAACCTAAGACAAGAATTTTAGGATAGAGGGAGTATTTACTAATTGGAGGCACCTTTTAAGGATCTCTCATTAATCCAGATCATCAAAATTAATTACACCATTGGATTGTGGAATTAACGTTCAGGTTAAAAAAGAAAACGTACGTAACGCGGATGACCCCATGCCACAAAAAATAGGCATCTGACATGTGAAACATTCCATTACAGTTTTTTTATAGAAAACACAACAACATGTACATGTAAGAGTCCTCCATCTCCACGTTCAAGTTCTAAGCACTAAAAATACACGTGCCTCGATCTGCCTACAGAAAAAGTAAACAAATAATGACAAGTTATCAAGCGTTTTAGCCCAAGGATAAAAAGTGTCCACCTCCCAATTATGGAAAAAACACGTGCATGTTCCATTCAAAAAAAGAAATAATACACTAATTTTTCCGGAATTGTTTTTCAGTAGCACACACAATGAATAGTACTCAACGTTCAAGTCACAAGGATAAAAAGGCCTGTATCCCGATTTCCTGAAAAACACGTGCATGTTCCCCTCAAAAATGAAAGAAGACACATAATTTTTTTATCAAGCACCACATTATGGGGAATAAAGAGTTGATGCATGATAAAGACCCATGTAACCACGTTATGGGTTGGGAAATCAGACCATACAAAATATTAAATAAGAACGTATACATAAAGTTGCATGCCCAAAATAATATATATGAACATAAACCCCGTAATTTTTATTGTTATTTCAAATAGGTGTATTTTTCGCAACCATGCCCACTTAAATTGTAAATTAATTGGTAATTGTTTTTGAAGTATTACTGTATACTCAATTTTTTAATTCGATAAACGAGAGATACATTCACAATTAAATGTTCTTTAGTTAAAGAGTAAGCTCTACGCAATGCACACAGATGTGATGGAGATTATCTAAAATGCAGAAATAGCTTTGTTTTTCTTTGTCTGAGTATTTTTTCCGATGTGAATGAAGTCGAATTGTGGTTGTGCTATATTTACACCGAGCATGATAAATCAATACAATCTTAGATAAACGAATTGAACACAAAATGGAACACACATTCACGCAAAAAGTATTCGGTAGAATAATGTTTCGAAAACATGTTGTACTTCTTCTGATAATTTCAGTTTATTTAATATTTCCATGATTTATATATGCATCATCTTTGGAGAAAAAACAAACCCATATGAGCCACTACATCTTGATTAGGGGACTCGATCATCATGAATCCCTTTTGTAAATGTATATCTGAGGAATAGTATATCATGGCCAAACTACATTTTTGTTAGCCAGAATATAAATTATTTTATATTATATTTTTGTACATATTTTTGACTCTTTTATATGACAAAATTTAATTATCGTAGTAGTATGCAATTACTGAACAATGTTAAAAAGGACTATATCTAGCCCGTGCAGAAGCACGGGTTGATGACTAGTTAACCTAATCCAACAACACTTGATTAGTATGATAGGATATAAAATTTCAGCCGTCTGATGCCTAGTAGTGCACGTTGATAAAACCACATATAGTCATCCTTGCGAAATACCCGTGTAGTTGTAATACTCATGATGCCATTGAATGAGTCTAGTACATCCATCAATTACTGATGTGCATCCTGCTGGACGCTGGACTAGCATGAAGATGTGATGGACAAAATAATTGACGAATCTTAACTACGTTGTGTGTCGATTTTTTGTTTGTGTTATTAAGATCTATGTTAGTTCCCACAATTTGCTGGTTCCGTACAAGTTTAGGCCTACGATCTTCAATAATTGCAAGGAACCACCACACGTGTGCCATCACTTGTAAACAAGCTAGTTTTTATTCCGTTTTTGAAAGCACCGCCCACAAATTCTATAATTGTAGACTGCACAGGCCCACTCATTTCGCTTTATTAACAAAATTGATGGTCAACAAGTATTACACGGAGAGGTTGGGGACTGGAGGAGATTACGAGCAGTTACATGCCGGCCGTTGGATGTCCTTCTCCACATTAGCATCAGAGTTCACCGCCACGACGAGCGGCTGTTTTATCTTGCTCGACAACGAGTTCAAACTAGAGCAATGCTCGTTAAAAAAATCTACTTCTACCATCTCCAGTTTAAGTATCTTTCTCCAGCATGGCCGATAGGAATCAACTATGCCATCGCCAGAGAGAAAAGAGAGAAAAAAGACTGGAGTTTTCATGGGCCGCCGATTGGAGAAATATGACAACCAACAAAGGCGCTTTAACGGCCATCACATGGTCATGGTCGTCACTTTACCTATTTTTTGGTTAATTGAGTCAAACATGCAATTGGTGTAATCTGTACAGTAATAGAATTAGCTTTTTTTGCAAAAAACAATAAAGAACAAACTTCTTTTCCGTGAGTATGGTAAGAAAAAATGTTATTCAGGCAGGCATTTTTTGCGTTGGTATTTGGTTTTAAGGTATTTTTTGCTTCATGAATATTTGGTGTCTACCAACTAGACAAATGCGGAAGTCCAACAAAGAGAATAATACATACGTGAAACATGCACAAGCATCCAACCTAAATCAACGGGGTACTAAGAGACGAATGCATATGTGAAACAAGAAAGAGAGCCTGCTACCCTCGTTATCATGTCGTTGTTTCAATAGGGGCTCGGAATGGCGATGGACGGCTGTTCCTACTATTAAGATATCAAAACAATAAGACTTTCATATAATAAGAAATGGAAAATTATTCGGTCTTGTTGGTGGTTCATAGTCCCGGTTGGTAAGGGCCTATAGCCCCGGTTTATCAACCGGTACTATTAACTTGGGACTAAAGACGCCTCTCCCTTTAGTCCCGGTTTGCTACAAACCGTGATTAATACCTATTTTTTGGTTAATATGACAACCAACAAAGGCGCCTTAACGGCCATCACATGGTCACGGTCGTCACTTTACCTATTTTTTGGTTAATTGAGTAAAACATGCAATTGGTGTAGTCTGTACAGTAATAGAATTAGCTTTTTTTGCAAAAAATAATAAAGAACAAACTTTTTTCCCGTGTTTCCGTATGTGGGGTGGTTCCCTACAATTAAGTCAATAAATTAGTCGGTTGTCTTGCGTGATTCTCGTGCGATTTTGTCGTGTATTGGCATGCATTGTTGCTGCCCATATTGTGGTTGTATATTATTTATTTGGAGATGCAAGTAAGTACAAAGAGATGGTGCATGTCTTGAATTAACTAGCAGCTTCATGCCGGACCCTCAACTTGCATTTCTACGAGTGAGTATGGTAAAAAAAATGTTATTTGGGCATGCATTTTTTGCGTTGGTATTTGGGTTTAAGGTATTTGTTGCTTCATGAATATTTGGTGTCTAATATTCATACGTGAAACACGCACAAACATACAACCTAAATCAACGGGGGTACTACGAGACGAATGCATATGTGAAACACGAAAGAGAGCCTTCTACCCTCGTTATCATGTCGGTGTTTCAATAGGGTCTCAGGATTGCGATGGACGGCTGTTCCTACTAAAAAGATATCAAAACAATAAGACTTCCATATAATAAGAAATGGAAAAGTGTTCGGTCTTGTTGGTGGTTCATAGTCCCGGTTGGTAAGGGCCTATAGCCCCTGTTTATCAACCGGGACTATTAACTTGGGACTAAATACGCCTCGCCCTTTAGTCCCGGTTAGCTACAAACCGGGATTAATACCTCTCCACGTGGCTGGCAGCGTGTGTGGCGTGGCCGGGATCTTTAGTCCCGGTTGGTAACATCATTTGGGACTACAGGCTATGGTGATTTTGGGTTTTTGGGTTTATAATTTATTTTTGCTTTTTATTTTATGTTTTCTATTTAATTCTTTTTCATTTAAAACATATCTTACGCTAGTACATACCGTACACGTTATGCATATATCATAAGATATCTCGTAGGACCAATCATATATCATAGAATTTCGAGAGGGACCATATATTTGCATGCGCATATTATATAACACACCCATATATATATACGATTTGCTATATATAATTTCTCCTACAACTTGCGGATCAATTACATGCATGCATTAATTGCTGAAGTGGTATTCTCCTTTCGAATCTATAACCTGCTCCAGCAAAAATCCCGAAAATTAATCTTTGAAACACTCGTATGCGTTCCATTCGGAGGAGTTCCAAGTAGTTTTGATGCGTAATATGGCCTCTAGGCACTTGTGGGATTAGTTGCTATGAGTTTTGTTGAGCCTTGTTCACTTTTCCTTAGAATCACTAAAAAATTCAGAAATTTTCAGAGATAGAAAAGGAAAACGATGAGGAGCTTCTTAAGTGGTTCTTCAAGCCGTGCCCCCAAGGATGATGAAGTGAGAAGAAGCCCAAGTATCCGGTCCCTCGAGTTGCAGAAGTTCGAGCGTGCGAATGGCCAAGCGATGTGTTCTTACGCGCCGCCGGAATTTATGAAGACTTTTACTACTTGGTGGAGAACGCAGGCCTTACCGCCTTCGTTGAAGGTAAGTGTCCGCAATACCTCCTCCTCACTAATATCTTCGTACAAAGCTTTAACTTCTATGCGAGGAAGAATCCTCCTATGATATCCCCAAGTGCATGTTACTCCAGGATTTTTGCAATGTTTGCAAATTACCTTACGTTGGGGATATTCACGAACCTCGTCCAGGGGACTTGGAAGCTTTCATCAATACTATTGTTGTAGGAGAGGAGAGAGGAGTATCTTGCGCTAGAGCTGCTAGCGTTCATTTTCCCGTGCTTCGGTACTTCTCACTATTTGTGGGAAAATGTTTGATTGGTCGTGAGAAAGCTGGGTCACATAGTTTCCCAGATATTGCGGTCTTGCGCAAAGCCCTTTATAACGATAAAACTTATAGCTTGGGCGCTATAGTAGCTCAACGGTTGAACACGAACCGTTCTAAAGGGGTTGTCTATGGAGGTATCTATGTTACTCGTCTTGCTAGACAATTTGAGATACCTATTAGACTTGACGAAGAAGAAGAGATTCTTCTTCCTGAGAAATATCTAGATTACGATAGCATGGTTTTCCATGACTTTCTTGATAGAGATACAAATAGAAGGATGATTTATAACCTGTTATTTAGTCAGGGTACTCGTGAGACTATTACTTTGCCTGCTCCTTCTTTGTTCAACCTTCATACAGGCAGGTACATTATTATGCCCTCAGACATCTACGCATATTGGGGCCTAGCCCAACCACAGGTGTCCGTGCCCGAGACACCAATCGAGTACCAGACGCCGGTTTATGAGTGGAAGCCAGAGGAGCACACACAGCAGTGGCATCCTCAGTCAACTCCGGAGTACCCCAGAGCTGGTTATTTCCCTCCATGGGAGTAGACCAACTTAGGCCAAAAGCCTAAGCTTGGGGGAGTATGTGTTTCTCACCTACTTTACATTCTTGCTTATGCTTTCACTTTGTTCGTCGGTGTTCACACTTTGCCACTATATCATCCATGTTAGTTTATTCTTTTTCTCGTTTTCTTTTCATGTGCCTGTCTAGTTTGAGAAAACCCAAAAATATTTTCTTGTTCTTCTTTTGCTTGTTGGGAGCTTTCCCGTGTAAATAGTTTTCTTTTTCCTTGGGTCAAGGTAGAAGACCATGGTTACAATGTTTAGTGGCTCTCGCATGCATATCTGCTGATCTGTTAAAGAGCCATATTACTTTGTCTTCTCCTTTGTGTTTGCCTGCAGATTCCAGCTTTAGTCCAATGCACGAGCACTCTTATATTGTTCACATTATTCGATCGTGCAAGTGAAAGGAAATAATGACGATATATGATGAAGTGACTGAGCCTGGAAAAGATGGTATGAACTCGATCTATTTTGTTTTTGTAAATATGACTAGCTCATTGTGCCTGATTCAGCTTTGTTGTGACAGAAACATGTTTGAATGACAACTTAGAGAACATAGTTGCTGATGCCATGCTTACTTAGCTAGGAGCTTATAATGGTTTGTCTTTGATGCCCACATGAATGTTGAGATGACTATGATGTAGTATGATAGGATGGTATCCTCCTTTGAATGATTCAAGTGGCTTGACTTGGCGCATGTTCATGCATGTAGTTGAAACAAAATCAACACAGCCTCTATGATATTCATGTTCATGGTGATTTATGTCCTACTCATGCTTGCACTCAATGTTAGTCAATCTCATTGTATTTTGATGACTGTTGTCGCTCTCTAGTTGGTCGCTTTCGCAGTCTTTTGCTAGCCTTCACTTGTACTAAGCGGGAATACTGCTTGTGCATCCACTCCCATGAACCCAAAGTTGTTCCATATGAGTCCACCATACCTACCTATATGCGGTATCTACCTGCCGTTCCAAGTAAATTTGCATGTGCCACTCTCTAAATCTTAAAGAAATAATATGTTCTGCATGCCCGAACCGCTCATGTGGTGACAGGGGGCTATCAGTATCTTCCATGCTAGGCGTGTTATCCTCGATATGTCTTTATTCACTATCATTCACGAGAAAGGGGACGGTAATTGGAATGCCCAGTTCCATGCTCAAATCGAAAAGATAATTGCAAACAAAACTCCCCAGGATTGTTGTTGGTATGGACGGTACCCGAGGATTCGTCTAGCCGTGGAGTGTGATTGATCGGTGGTGGGGGAGTCAAAAGTTTACTTTTCTATTTGGTAACCGCCTATAGCATGTGTAGCGTGGAAGATGGTAAGAACGCTTAGTCATTGCGTTGACAATGAAAG